>NC_139628.1:6383273-6710773 GCF_964638095.1 Poromitra crassiceps
AAAGGTGCAACTGCAAAAGAACCAAAAAAACATTCACTGCTTGAAAAACTAAAGAAAAAGATGGGGATCGGTGACAAAGATGATGAGAATTCTGAGCATGAAGAGAGTCCTGCTTCAAAGCGACCAAGAAGACATCTGAGACAGAACAAAGTGGCTGAAAAAAAAACTAGAAAAGTTGAGTTGGGGTGGATTCACGAAGGTAAACAGATCAGAAAACGCAGGGGAGGAGGGACCAGGACCCTTGTTGTCGATAAAGAAGCAAAGAAAGCGGACATATTACAGTATGCCAAAGAGCTTTTCTTCCCAAATGGAAAATCTAAATTAGGAAGGTTTGAGACATTTATTTGTGATATATTAGACTATCAGGAGGAAGCTGTACTTGATGAAAATGTCACAATTGGGGAACTGTACAACGTACTAAGAATGGGAGTGATACGATTTTATCTGTGCACTAAGTGCCGGCCAAATGATGACATAGAATCAGATGTGAACAACGATGACGAAGAAGCAGATGTGAACAACAATGACGAAGAAGCAGATGTTAACGACGATGAAGAAGAAGGCGTGAGCAACCATGCACAACACAGAGAAACAAATGAAGATGATGAGCAGCTGGCTGATGTTGTCCTCGTGTCAATAGATGGATACAGGGTTGATGATTTATCTGACACTGAGGTGATGATAGGTCCTTTTTCTGGAGAACCTTTGGCCTTTCAACTGGATGACACCTTGATATCTCAACCCAGCCTGCTGTTTGAAGAGGATGAGCTGATCACCACCATTACCCATCTCCTGACAGACACCGACACAGCATCTGCCAGTAATGAAGCAAACGGCACAACTGCTTCGTATGAAGTTGTAAATGTCCTGATAAAACTTCACAGGGTCAATCTCCTGAATGAGATGATTAGCCAGTTCAAGGATCCAGCACTACTCAAACATCCCCTGAAATACACTTACATAGATGAAAGAGGAACTGATGCAGATGGCGTATCAAGAGATGTGTATGCTGCATTCTGGGCAGAGTTCATGGACAACGCAGCTGAAGGGGAAGAACTGAGAGTTCCATTGCTGACTAACAAATATAAGGACGAAGAGTGGAAATCCATCGGCCGAATTCTGGTGAAGGGATTTCAAGACCATGGATACTTCCCCTCTCGCCTTGCCCCAGCTTGTGCAGTGGCACTCATATTGGGGGAGAAGGAGGTCTCGACTGAGATCTTGTTTGACTCTTTTCTGCTGTACATAAGTCAGTCAGAGAGGGATCTGATAACCACCGCCTTAAAAGAAGATATTTTAGCTGTGGACAGTGAGGAAAAGGATGAGCTACTTGATCTTTTGGATCGGATGGGTGTGAGAACACTCCCAACACAAGAGAATCTGAAACAACTTCTTCTAGATGTGGCACACAAGCACTTAATCCAAAAACCAAGATATGCAGTGGAAAAAATGGCAATTGCTTGCCATGTCCTAAAACAAACTTTTGTCAGACCACAGGATGTTCAGAGAATGTATGAGGATATAAAGCCAACAACAAGAAAGCTTTTGAAGTTGTTGAATGCATCTCCTACAACTCAAGCAGAGAACCAGAGCTTTCAATTTCTGCAACAATACATCAGAGGACTGGATGATGCAGGCCTCAGGAGGTGGTTAAGGTTTGTTACAGGGTCGGATGTTATTTGTGTTAAGGAGATTGAGGTCCTGTTCACACCCTCAGTTGGACTGACACGAACACCAGTAGCACATACCTGTGGGCCAGCTCTAGAACTGCCAAGGACATACAATGAATACCCAGAACTACGTAAGGAAATGGACAATATACTGATGGCTAAAAACTTTGAATTCAGCTTAATGTAAGCTAACTAACTTCCTCCTCCCAGTACTAACCCATACAATGTAGAATGTTGATATTATAATTTTGATATGTAATATGAAGAAGGAAAGGAGAAGTCAAATGTATTTATGGGTGGATAAATACAGGTAATGTACCTTGGGGGGGGGGGGTTGACCACCAAGGCGCTCAAGAATCCCAGTAATGACTGTATGAGGAACTAACGCAGAAGCATAATGGGGGGGGGGGGGGGGGGGGGGAGGCTTGGGATTAATACACTTAAAAATAAAAGGTTGAGGTCAAGTTTGAAATTTGGCTCTAAGACTCACACTTTCAGTTTTACAGTAGTTCTCCTCTTTTATAGAGCAGTTGCTTTATATTTGGTGCCAGAGCCTCATTTCAACACAACTTTAGATAGTGAGGCTTAGAATGATTTGACATCTCCAGAACACCTCACAGATGCAGTATTTTACAAACTCTACAGTCCTCTCTTACTAAACATGGTAATTCACTGCCTTTGATTCAGATGGATGGAAACTAAGATTGATTCAGAGGAGACTCACTGTTCCTGTTAAGAAACCAAACCACTTTGAGTGACTGATTTTATTTGTGCATTATTTCACATTATTTCAACATTTCACTTTTGGGCTGTGGACCTCTGTTGTCAGTCGTCCTCTGTTGTCAGAGTTGTCAAATAGTGAAGGCCGCTTCATTTTGTTACAGTAGGATACAGCTGTAAGGACTGAGTGATTACTACCGGCCATTACTCAAGTTCATCCACTATACTAACCCATACACACAAGAGTATTGATTGGGTCCATTCAAAAGGTAAATCGTATCTAATGAAGAAAGGAAGGAGTTTGATGTAATTATGGGTTAAGACATACAGTATATCTCTTGTGGGGGGGGGATAGAACTCACACTTTCAGCTTTAGGTGGGGGGTTGACCATCAAGGCACTCAAGAATTCCAGTAATGAATGTATGAATGAATATGATCAGCCAAAGCAGGTGTGTGTGTGTGTGTGTGTGTGTGTGTGTGTGTGTGTGTGTGTGTGTGTGTGTGTGTGTGTGTGTGCGTGTGTGTGTGTGTGTGTGTGTGTGTGTGTGTGGGGGGGGGGGGGTGATATATGTAGCATTTGCCTGGTTATTTTTGTTTTATTGTGATGGTTTCAAAGTTTTACCTGTTAATTTAATGGTTTGCAAGTAAGTTGAAGTATAGCAGCTATTTGTGCAGGATCTGCACATAATGTTCACAGCTGAAGAAATCCACAGATTTTTATTTGCAATTTTCCATTTGTTAGAAACAGGCCTGTTTGAACTGTTAATGAGTTTTGTTCAGTAACCACTGTGTACATGACTAGTGTGTGTGTGTGTGTGTGTGTGTGTGTGTGTGTGTGTGTGTGTGTAATGAGTTTTGTTCAGTAACCACTGTGTACATCACTAGTGCGTTTTGTGTGTGTGTGTGTGTGTGTGTGTGTGTGTGTGTGTGTGTGTGTGTGTGTGTGTGTGTGTGTGTGTGTGTGTGTGCATGTGTGTTTTGAAAATCGTCATTCATTTTGTATTGTAGTAGCCTACTATTGTATTTTTGTACTTTTCTACCCGTTAATGATCGAGTTTGACTGACCAACTGGAAGCACAATACATTTACACGTGAGAAGTTCCAGGTGATCTCACTGCAGGCTTCACTGGTCATATGTTGTGATGACTGTTCAGTCATTTTTACAGTAAATGAAAATAAACAGTTGCACTTTTTTCAAATGAATATTCCGTGTCATTTCTTGTATTGATGAAAATGTTATCTGGAAGATGAGGGAGCCTATTAAGGGTCTAATTGTTTATTTCTTTCCTGAAGCCCAAATCACACATTGAATCAGAATCAGAATAACTTTTCTCTTGGTACACATAAAACCACACACTCAGAAATACATTTATACATCAGTTATTCATACATACTTCTTCATTGGATGACCCTTTATGCATAACAAGCCAAGCAGGTTGAGTGGCCAGAGGTTTTGGCCTCATGCCATGTAGGGCCATCAAACCACTCATCAACCCATCAACTTGTAAAAAAGTGGGTTGCATAGCACAGGGCTTTTCAAATGATTGTGACCAGTGACAAAGCAACCTGAGGACCACTGGATTGAGTTACATGACCTTCACAGACCACCAGGGGGCCACAAGTTCATGACTTGCCCTGGCTTGGTGTCAAAGGCTATTCACCTTATGTATCCCGGCCCACTTGACCCAGTTGTGTTATGACTTCCTGTTGAAAACACCAGCTGTTTTACCTGGTCACTAATGGCCCAATTCCACAGCAGCTAGTAGCGCGGTCCCGCTCCGCTCGACTCGACTTTTGGTCTCATCCCACCATCAAAAACCGGCCCAGCTCGGTTTGTTTTGTGGCCGAGTCGTGCTACTTTTGGTCCCTGCCTCGTCGGGGTACTTCGGGCTGGCGAGTAGGTCCCAAATGGTGACGTAAAACTCTGATGGCTACTGATTGGTCAGAGAGAATCGTGTTTACTCTGTCTACTGACTGTCAATGCAATGCTGGCGGCTGCATACCAGTTTAGTGGTCTTACCTTATCTTCTGTTATGTATATTTCCATCAGTATTTTGTGTCACTGCCTTCACCTCCGGTGAAATAAAATCGTGGCGGGTGTTCAATTGTCTGAGAAAAAAGTCCGCTGCTCGCTCAGGGAGCTCTGTAGCTGAGTGGAGGCTGCAGCGCTCCGCTAGGCCGCAGCGGGTGTTTGGAAGCCCCGGTCTTGCCTGGTGAGAGGCTGCGGGGTAGAGGCTTCACTCTGTTGCGCCTCTCCCGTCCCCGCACAGCGCAGCATGCCTGTGATATCATTCTCTTGGCCGATTGTCACATTTGCCCATGTACACTGTAGGTCAGAGGCACCAGTATTTCATAAACAGTTTAAAAGTTCTGTGGATGGATTTAATTGTAACGTTATGTTATAGCCGAAGGACAGATATGCGGTCGCTATTTTTAGACGACCAGCTGTGGGCGGGGGTGGGTGGGGGCCGATCGAGCGCCGGTCGAAGCAAAACATCCATCGAGTAGAGACGAGTGGAGCCGAGTGGGGACGAGCTGTGCAGGGCTGTTAAGTGTGGTGGGATTGAGCCATAGTACTGTACTGGTACAGGAAATGTAAACACAATAGGAAGTAACTAGCTGAGCCCTGTGTTGGAACATAAGGTGAATAGACCCTTCTCACGGGGGCCATTTTGTGTCAAAAAGGCAGGGTAAACACAGCACTGATCCAGAGCTCGAGGGAGAATTTACAAGTCTTTAAGTATGTGCGCCCTCAGGAAAAGATAGAGCTCTATGGCTTCATCTGCTGTGGTGGGTGAGTGTAAGAAATGTTCTGCCATTATAGGCAACACAAGTTGAATACTGTTTCATCACAAGGATGTGGTCCCCTCTGAAGACATTCTTCTTTACAAGCGTCCACCGCTTGCTGAGAGACCACTTTCAGGTGATCTTGTCCTCCAAATAGATGAGGGATTGTGTACATGAGAAGTGGACGTCCACTTGGAGCTACTGCATTTCTGCTGTTGCGGATAATGTGGGTATTCCACAAATGTGTGACTCGCTGCAGCTCTTCCTGCAGAAGAAAAACATGATTTAAGTAGAATTCCTTATTTTTGAGATACATGCAGATATAGGCTCTCATAATATTTAAATAATGAACAACAATATTTCACTGCATATAGGCGTAATGGCATTTTTGCCAAGGCGCTGGGCCAGCGGCCCCACCTGGTCAGGTGATGGAAAAGTCAGGGCACTCAGTCAGTCATGGACATGTAGTTTAGTGGGGGGGGGGGGGGCGGGGGCATAGGGATAGGAAGGTGGTAGACAGTCAGGATTCCAGGGCTGGGTGGGGGGGGGGGGGGGAAAAGGGGCTGTAGGGGGAGTGGCATCATGGTCTTTAAGGTTTGCGCTTGTTATTGACAGAAAGTGTGTTTTAGGGCCGATAATTTGAAGACCATTTGCAAGTGATAAAAAAATATATAGCGTATATAACGTCTATAATAGTAGCCTATACTGTAGGAAATGTGTGTGTGTGTCTGTGTGTGTGTGTGTGTGCGTGTGTGTGTGTGTGTGTGTGTGTGTGTGTGTGTGTGTGTGTGTGTGTGTCTGTGTGTGTGTGTGTGTGTGTGTGTGTGTGCGCGTGTGTGTGCATGTGTGTGTGAGAGAGAGAGATGCTTACCTCGATCATATTCAGACAGGTGAACAATACAAGCTGCGTCCAGGAAGTCGCCACTGAAACAGTCATTGTCCTTCAATCTCTGAAATCGATTCATCCAATCCTGGGCATGGTGCGTTCTCAAAAAAGCCCACCAACTTTCGATGCGCTGATTGTGATTGCTGGAGCCAGTGATGAAACACGTTCTGGCGTGCTCATCCCTGTCACTCCATCGCAGGAATCTCTGCATCGCTCCCATGGTGACGTTCTCTGTTCCCAAATCTGCACGAATTCTAGCAGCTGTCCCCATCTTCTTTTCAACTTCTGCTATGAAGTAACTGGCGATGACCTTGGGGTTGCTGTTTGTTGAATAGGCATGAAGCCATACCATAAGTCTTGAAAAGCCATCAATCGCTCCATTAATGCATATGCCGTATGGTTTTAGTTTATCATAGGAGTCCACATGCCACATGAAGTTAGGACCAGGGTTAATGTAGATGCGTCGCCTCAGGCGATTTCTCCGTCTTTGTTCAACACCATGGGGGTCCAGGATTTTTAACAGATGCCTCACGGTACTTTGGGTTACAACATACCCTGCTTGGATGCAATTCAGGTGGTGCAGCTTGTATCCATGCAGCTTTCGGTGCCCTTCCAGCTGATCAATGAGAAATGATGCCACCTCCAATAGGTCGGACTGATTCTTCCTTCTATACAATCCCATAGATTTTAACATTCTTGTTAGTGTACGCATACTTATCACAATACCATCTACGTTGCTCAATATTAGCAGAATCTCACCATGTTTCAACCCAAGCATGAAATAGAACTTGATTAAACGGTCTAAATTAGCCATTTTCAGTTTCTCCGAAGTGCAGGCTGCTTCTCTTCTTCCTATCTCACAGGAAATGTGGAGTTGGCATCTCCTTATGAGAAAAGTTCATATCTCATAATAATGAGATAAGTATCTCAGAATAATGAGATACTTATCTCAGAATAATGAGATACTTATCTCATTATAATGAGATACTTATCTCAGAATAATGAGATACTTATCTCAGAATAACGAGATACTTATCTTAGAAAATTGAGATACTTATCTCATTATAACGAGATACTTATCTCAGAATAACGAGATACTTATCTCAGAATAACGAGATACTTATCTCATTATAACGAGATACTTATCTCAGAATAATGAGATACTTATCTCAGAATAACGAGATACTTATCTCATTATAACGAGATACTTATCTCAGAATAATGAGATACTTATCTCAGAATAACGAGATACTTATCTCATTATAACGAGATACTTATCTCAGAATAATGAGATACTTATCTCAGAATAACGAGATACTTATCTCATTATAATGAGATACTTATCTCATTATAACGAGATACTTATCTCAGAATAACGAGATACTTATCTCATTATAATGAGATACTTATCTCAGAATAATGAGATACTTATCGCGTTATTCTGAGATACTTATCTCAGAATAATGAGATACTTATTCTCATTATATTCAGCAGCATACGCACTGACGTCACAGTGTTCCCAAAGACTATGGGATTTCAAGATAATTACTCCCCTACCCCCCCTGTACCCTTTCGGCTCTTCAGAACTCCAAGCCTATTCCTATTGAAGTTTGCTCTTAAAATACTGAACCAAACGTCGTCAAAGTTGGCACCTGTCTTAATTATAGTTAGTTTCCCGCTGAATGTGTCACTACTTTATTAATATCTTACCTGGATAAGCTCGAATGATGATGTATATATTATCAGTCCGAGTTGGAAGCACTGTCTCCAGCCCAGGCAGGCGGGAGCGGGCGGGAGAGAGTCGTACTGTAACCCCATGCACTAGCCCCAAGCTCCGGGGAGGCGCGCAGCAGGCTCTCTCGGTGTGTCTGTGTGTGTGTGTTTTGCTGCGCGGATTGGGTTTGACCGTTTGATCAAGCAAGTAGCTCCTGTGCTCTTAAAATACTGAACACCACGTTGTCATATTTGACATATGTCTTCATTGTAGACAGTTTATCGCTGAATGTGTCATTACATTATAAATATCTTACCTGGATAAGCTCTAATTATGTTGTTTATATTATCAGTCCGACTTGGAAGCACTTTCTCTCGGCCAGTCAAACGGGAGAGTCTGCTCTCTCATGCACCCGCGGGGGCGCGCGCAGCAGACAGACTGTGAATGGGCGGAGGAGGAGGAGGAGAGATCTGCAGCTGTGCCCAGAGACACTCACCTCGCTCCGACTATAGCAGGCTACTCAGCTACTGTGCCTGTCTGTGAAAAGCGTCCTGTCCAGTCGCACCTTCGCAAAAAGATGCGGGATTCCCTCAATCCTGTACCCAATCTCAGACTGTATTGAGCAGAAAAATCGCACACCAGCTATTTCTGTCTGTGTTTGTTTGTTGCTCCGTGAGGTTACAGAGTGCCCCATGCATGCAGGAGCCAGGCTGTTTCGCCAGCCAGGGTCTGGGAGGAGGGAGGAGGCGCAGCCTGCAACTGCGCTGAGAGGAAAACTTTTGCACAACTTTTAACAAGAATCACGAAAAGCCCCAAAACGCAAATTAAAAACGGATTTCATTGCGCGGTTTATCGCTAGTTGTACGAGGGAATGACGTGGAGAAATCTTGCATTGTGTTACCCCAGAGCGGGGGGTTTCTCCTATTGTGCGGTGTGCTGCTGTAACGAGCCCATGTCACTTTGCTCTCGTAACGTAGTTTGACACGCTGCCATAGAGATACATGCAGAAAAATAATTAAATTTCTAGTTCGCCACTGAATTACCAAATTGATATAACTATCAACCATTTTGAGCAACACTCTTTCCATACATGCCACCAGCGTTGGCTAGTTGTTGATATTTATAAAGATATTGCCCCTCTCAAAAAAATTATTTTTGAGGCGGTAGGCAAACTGTAATGGCGTCAATTTCCGAAAAAAAATCTTGACTTGAACACAGCCAAAGAGTTTAGTATAGACAAGAGCATATGTCATTTCTTGGTTTTTTCCATAGGTATTTTCAAATCACTGTTCTGATACATATCTGGGGGGTTAGTCCCCCTTTAACACACAGTCACACAAACAGCCCTACTCTCGAGTCCTCACTGACTCACAGTAGATGCGACTGTGCTTGTCCCATGCTTGCTTCTCAGTCACTCACAAAAGCTGCTTCGAAAAAGACGAGGGGCGTTTTCTCTCTCTCTCTCTCTCTCTCTCTCTCTCTCTCTCTCTCTCTCTCTCTCCCTCCACTGCCGTGTATATGTGCTGTGGGGGTGGCTTGGGCACACGCCCGACAATGCATCTTTGAAATGCTGCCTTCAGGTGCAGCGCGGAAGGAAGTAATTTCTGTACGGAGAGCTATTCTTTCACCTAGAAATGCTGCGTTTAAGTCCAGGGTCCTTTTCTCAGAGACGACAAAAGGGCCTGATGTACAGGTGAAATACAAACCACTTTCTGTTTTGCCAGTAGGTAAAACAAAGGTAATATATAAATTCAACTTCCTCATCTTCATGTGGTGTGTAGAGGCGGTCACATGCTGTCCCCTGCTGGCTGCTTACTGTCACTGCTCAGCTTATTGGCCCCTGATAGGAAACTGGGTAGCAGCAGAACAAACTGTAAAAAGGCTTTAAAACATGAATAGAAACACAATGAAGAATAGAAATTAACAGTAAAAACACAATACAGATGAGAGTTTAGCACCTTAGAGCCACACTGCTGAGAAACTGCTGTCAAATCCAGATTCCAGCACAATCCAGGGAACCTGAAGGCCTCTTCAGTTGTTTCATGTATAGTGTGTGGTGATGAACAGTGATGCAAATGAACAGCAAATTATTTGGTACAGGGGCGTAGGCAGAAATCAGATTTTGGATGGGCCAGCACAAAAGAGGATGGGCCAAAGCGACTTACAATATCACATTTTCTCAACAGTAGAGAAATCAACTATGCAACACAATCTATGCCAGCTACAACTCGTTAACATGGAAGAAATGATCAGTAAACTAGTGAAAGAAAGAACATTGAAACACTCTTGCCATGATGTTCAGGAATGGATTACAAACCAATTCTGATCTGAATGGCAATGATTACATTGATTAATCTCTTGTACTACTGTACACATCATCTCACCACTAGAGGGTGCTGTAAGTATAAAAAAGGACAGACAAACTGACTAAACAGTGACAATTTCAGCTTTCAACATTCTGCATTCCAAAGGCAAAACAATAACAGCAAAACACTGCCAATACAACATAGACTAACCAACATAGTCTATAAAGGTTGTATCCGGCTAAAATATAAGCAGAATCTACAGTGCACTGCACTATGTAATGAACCATTTTACACAACATGGAAACTTAACATAAACCCAGACAGCAGAGGTGTTACCATACTGCATGAAACAGCATATATCATCAGACAGAAATCGCAGAATATCCATGGCATGAGTAACACACACACACACACACACACACACACACACACACACACACACACACACACACACACACACACACACACACACACACACACACACACACACACGCCTCTTGCTTCAGTATCCATGGTCAGCTCCTGAGTAGTCTCAACACCAGACCCATGAGAGTTCTTACGCTGATACACTACGTTACTGCATGCTGCAGATCTCTCTCTGGGTCTGGGACACTTTCCCTCAGAGGGCTGGTTATGGGAGGGAACCGTTCACTTGGCCGGTCATATGCCAGTGATAGCTTCAGTTCTCTCCAATCAGTAACGACTTTGCGATCAGACAACACGAGAGGCGCAGCCCATTTTTTTAACCGCTCTCTCATCGGTGCTACGACCTGTCACTCATTCAATTTCACCCCGCCTTCAAAACCAGCAGTGGCTGTGAACTGGCACAGACTCACTTAATATGTAGTATGCGGAGCGCAGCGATTCAACGTAATATTTGAGTGTGGGGAGAGACTATCTCCTGAGTAACAACAGCAGTGTATTCATGACACTACACTGTGTGGGGAGAGACTATCTCCTGAGTAACAACAGCAGTGTATTCATGACTCTACACTGTGTGGGGACAGACTATCTCCTGAGTAACAACAGCAGTGTATTCATGACACTACACTGTGTGGGGAGAGACTATCTCCTGAGTAACAACAACAGTGTATTCATGACACTACACTGTGTGGGGAGAGACTATCTCCTGAGTAACAACAGCAGTGTATTCATGACACTACACTGTGTGGGGAGAGACTATCTCCTGAGTAACAACAGCAGTGTATTCATGACACTACACTGTGTGGGGAGAGACTATATCCTGAGTAACAACAGCAGTGTATGCATGACACTACACTGTGTGGGTAGAGACTATCTCCTGAGTAACAACAGCAGTGTATTCATGACACTACACTGTGTGGGGAGAGACTATCTCCTGAGTAACAACAGCAGTGTATTCATGACACTACACTATGTGGGGAGAGACTATCTCCTGAGTAACAACAGCAGTGTATTCATGACACTACACTGTGTGGGGAGAGACTATCTCCTGAGTAACAACAGCAGTGTATTCATGACACTACACTGTGTGGGGAAAGACTATCTCCTGAGTAACAACAGCAGTGTATTCATGACACTACACTGTGTGGGGAGAGACTATCTCCTGAGTAACACCAGCAGTGTATTCATGACACTACACTGTGTGGGGAGAGACTATCTCCTGAGTAACAACACCAGTGTATTATCATGACACTACACTGTGTGGGGATAGACTATCTTCTGAGTAACAACAGCAGTGTATTCATGACACTACACTGTGTGGGGAGAGACTATCTCCTGAGTAACAACAGCAGTGTATTCATGACACTACACTGTGTGGGGAGAGACTATCTCCTGAGTAACAACAGCAGTGTATTCATGACACTACACTGTGTGGGGAGAGACTATCTCCTGAGTAACAACAGCAGTGTATTCATGACACTACACTGTGTGGGGAGAGACTATCTCCTGAGTAACAACAGCAGTGTATTCATGACACTACACTGAGTGGGGAGAGACTATCTCCTGAGTAACAACAACAGTGTATTCATGACACTACACTGTGTCAGCTGTTGCTTCACTATGCTCAGCTCATACATAACAGCAAATCTGCAAGCAGCCGTTGACACAAATCAGCACTAAAACTAATCAAAGAATGAAAAGATGCAGCCGAGCATGAATTAAGAAACAACACACTCCTTCATTTCTATTAAATCAACCACACATAGAATGAAATCTGATTGAAATGTTGCCTCTGTGTGGGGGAAATTAGCTACTCTTAAAATAAACAATCAGTGATCCCTGAATCAGATTTGTGATTTGAGATGAAAGGACTCACAACTTCTAAAACAACAGGACATTTTTGGTTTATTTTAGGGCATTCATTACATTACATGATGTCATTTAGCAGATGCTTCTGTCCAAAGCAACGTTCAATATGTACATTTTGTCAACAATAAGTATTGTTCATCATTTAGAGAAAACGTTCATTCTGAGAAACAAACAAAAGTATAGATCAAATGCAAAATAAAACAAAGTTGCAAAATAAAGATATTTGAACCTCAACAAGACTTAAAGGAACACTCTGCCCATTTTCAACCAGCTTTGTATCATTAGAACATCAGTAGTATATCAGAAAACTGTAAACGGTTTTGAAGTCTGTCATTTAATTTGACAGTTATTGAGTGTTAAAGTGTGGACCAGTGACATCACTGGTCCACACTAACTCAAATTAATAACTCATTAACTCAAATCAACTCTCAATAACTGTCAAACTAGATGAATGATGAATAGTTTGACAGTTATTGAGAGTTGATTTGAGTTAATGAGTTATTAATTTGAGTTAGTGTGGACCAGTGATGTCACTGGTCCACACTTTAACACTCAATAACTGTCAAATTAAATGACAGACTTCAAACCCGTTTACAGTTTTCTGATATACTACTGATGTTCTAATGATACAAAGCTGGTTGAAAATGGGCGGAGTGTTCCTTTAAGACTAACAAGAAGACCTTGATTCTGTCTCATTAATTCATTTTCACAATAAAATGATCATGTTCTTACACCTGTGTTGTTAAAACCCTGTTCAGTTTCACAACACGAACACTGACTGATGGATCATGTTTGTTGTTTACAGTAAAATGAGTAAAAACACATGAAAATACAAACATTGTTATTGTTACATTAAGGTGTGTGTGTGTGTGTGTGTGTGTGTGTGTGTGTGTGTGAGTGTGTGTGTGTGTGTGTGTGTGTGTGTGTGTGTGTGTGTGTGTGTGTGTGTGTGTGTGTGTGTGTGTGATCCTGTACAGAGTGCAGCATCATCTCAGCAGCTGTGTTTAGTCAGCAGTGTGTGTTTCTCTCTCACTCCTCTATGTGACACAGAGACACTGAGGCACCAAACCCAATCCCTAACTTATGTACATTAGCTGAATGCCTAAACTTGTTCAGAAACCCAAACCCAGTTTTAAGCCCAGCACCAAGCCCAAACCCAGGGTACACTGGTTCAGTGAACGTGTTGTTGAAGGTGTAGAGGTGGATCAGTGTGTCAGAGGAAACTGTGTAGAAAGACAAAGAGCCAGCAGGCCAGTCCAGATACACTGCGACTCTGTTAGACACAGAGGAGGAGGGGAGATGTAGGTCTGTTGGTATGTTATTGTGACAGACAGTGTAACCTTCAACATCAGAGCACCACAGACTCCAGGACTTTTCATTACATCCAAGCTGACAGTCATCACCCTGTCCTCTCCTGCTGATTCCTCTGTAAGTCACTGCTATACAAACCTCTCCGTTCCTCTCCAGCTCCCAATAACAGCGACCAGTGAGACCATCTCTACACAGCAGCTGAGGCGCAGAGTCAAATCTCTCTGGGTGATCAGGATATGACTGCTCCTCCCACACATATGTCACCTTTCTGTTGTCTTCAGACAGGAGGAGGTTTGTGTCTGCTGTGTTTGGATCCAGTGTGAGTTCACATCCATCTGATGAGACAACAATACTCCATTTTAGCTCAAGTTTGACCTGTCAACTATTGTCACAGCTGTGTGTGTGTGTGTGTGTGTGTGTGTGTGTGTGTGTGCGTGCGTGCGTGCGTGCGTGCGTGCGTGTGTCGCGTGTGTTTGTGTGCATGTGTGTAGGTGTGTGTGTATGTAGCTTTGTGTAGGTGTCTGTGTGTGCGTGTGTGTATGTGTGTGTGTGTGTGTGTGTGTGTGTGTGTGTGTGTGTGTGTTTCTAGAGCTGCCAAGTCCCCCCCCCCCCCTCTCTCTCGTTCCTGCAGGCACGCGCTGCATTGGCTTTCTCTCTCTCTCTCTCTCTCTCTCTCTCTCTCTCTCTCTCTCTCTCTCTCTCACGTTCCTGGAGGCGCGCTGCATTGCCTTTCTCTCTCTCTCTCTCTCTCTCTCTCTCACGTTCCTGGAGGCGCGCGCTGCATTGCCTTTCTCTCTCTCTCTCTCTCTCTCTCTCTCTCTCTCTCTCTCTCTTTCTCTCTCTCTTTCTCTCTCCCTCTCACGTTCCTGCAGGCGCGCGCTGCATTGTCTCTCTCTCTCTCTCTCTCTCTCTCTCACGTTCCTGCAGCACGCGCTGCATTGCCGTTCTCTCTCTCTCTCTCTCTCTCTCTCTCTCTCTCTCTCTCTCTCTCTCTCTCTCTCTCTCTCTCTCTCTCTCTCTCACGTTCCTGCAGCACGCGCTGCATTGCCGTCTCTCTCTCTCTCTCTCTCTCTCTCTCTCTCTCTCTCTCTCTCTCTCTCTCACACACTGCATTGCCTTTCTCTCTCTCTCTCTCTCTCTCTCTCTCTCTCTCTCACACACTGCATTGCCTTTCTCTCTCTCTCTCTCTCTCTCTCTCACACTGCATTGCCTCTCTCTCTCTCTCTCTCTCTCTCTCTCTCTCTGATGCTGCTAAATGGGAAGGCAATGTATAAATACTGTGTAAGCTCTAAACAAAAACCTGCTGAGTGTGAGAACAGACAGTGTGTGGAGAGAGAGAGAGAGACTGAATGTGCAGGATGACTGTAAACATGTGGAGGGTGTTTTATAAAGCACCATTAAACCTCTTCTAAAGCCACCTATTTCTGAAGAAAATGTTGAAAACAACATGATTACAAAAAAGCAACGTTTCGACCCTCACGGGTCTTCATCAGGCAGTACAGAGAACCAGCTCTCTGTGCATGGGCATATATTTAACCTCACATGGGGTGGTGGTGCCCCAATCAGGTGATGACAGACACCTGTGATCATTACACAATACATAATTGTTGAAATAGTAGGTCTTTCAACAAGAATACAACTTTTTTAAAGATCATATAATAACAGAGGTAAACAAATTCTAAAATACCCGATACAAAATAAATACAAGAAGTAAAACATGCTGGTGAATATTATTATCCCTATCTATACTGACCCTGAGTAACACCAGCTCAAACACTTTTAGAGTGTAAACAGTTAACTGTGGTTGTTGTATTTATGGCTAGAAACCCAATGGAGACATAGCCACAGGCCTTACCATCCGGTTTAGCTTCACATTACGTTTAGAGAATCTCTTTTGATCTCGTGAGGTTATCCATCTTGCAAGCAAGGTTAATAACTTCCGCTGTGTTGATCTGATCTGAAAAAGGAAGACTTGGTTCGATGCGCAAGATTCAGACGATTAATTTGGTTTGTGCAGGAGTTTACTCCCGGACACTAGGGGGCAGTGCAGTACTGCATGTGGAACAGTCTAGGTTAGAGTGTGTTGTTGTTGCCACGTCCTTTTCCTTCCGGTCCTGTGCAAGTGTGCAATTTGTCTCTCCTCTCTCTTCAGCATGTGATTGCTTGTTTGATGTAAGTCTGTTAATATTTATATGCTTTATGTGACAAGATTTATGTTAACAATGTTCACTCATGTTATAGTGCTATGTCATGCATTCGTTGATATGTTGTTATGTCACCCGCAGGGTGTTCTCATCTTTGTCGGAAATAAAATTGCTAGCAGACATTGAGGAGTCTTTCTTCATGAGAACACCATCATGCTGGTCAAATGCCCCTTCCCCGGCTGCGACTTTGAGACCGGAGACGTCTCAGAGGGACTTGCCATCGCGCTGCTGACGACCCACGGACATGCCCATCGGGATGCAGCGGCCCGGCCCCCAGCTCACCAAGGCCCGAAGCTGGAGCGGCCTAGAGTCGACACCGGCATCTCGACAGAGGAATGGAATGTGTTCGCCCGGCGTTGGAATGTCTTCTGCACAGGCTCGGGCATAGGAGCAGCCCAGGCCCCGTTCCAGCTGTTTCAGTGTGCGGGGCCCGAACTTGGTGACAGCCTACTGAAAGCGGACCCGGATGCCGCCTCCGGGACTTTGGCTGACCTACTCGCCGCTATGCGCTCGCTGGCCGTTGTCCCGGTCGCCACATGCGTCCTGCGCACAGAGCTGCTTCAGGTGCGTCAGGAACGCGATGAGACATTCCGCGCCTTTACCGCCAGAGTGCGTGGGAAGGCAGAGACATGTTCCTACGTTGCTGTCTGTGAATGCGGCAGGGATGTGAGCTACACCGATCACATCATCCGCGATGTCCTTGTCAATGGGATCTACGACTCAGACATACGCCGCGAGGCGCTAGGCACACCTGACATTCTCAGGAAGCCCGTGAACGATGTGATCGCGCTCGTTGAGGGCAAGGAGATGGCTCGTAACGCCCTCCCGTCATCCGCCCTGTCGGCTGTCTCCTCATTCCAGCGCTCGAGGAAGAGCCCACAGCTGAGCTCACAGCCAAGCCCACAGCGGAGCCCCTCCTTGGCCCCGAGCCCAGCTGATATGGCGAGACGAGCCGCGTGCCCAGGATGTCAGAACACCTTTCCTGTCTTCACAGAGGGGTCTCATGGATGGAATACCAAGCCTCACCAGCTCTGTATCGACTGTTTCAGGGGCCGCCGACGCAAGCGGCGGCCGCCACCATTTGACGGTCAGCAGGCCACCATGGGGTCCGAGGAGCGGTCGCAGACGCCGTCTGACGGTCAACAGGCCGCCCTGGAGTCGGAGCCGATCTCCCAGCTCTCGACCATTCAGTCTGAGGCGCACCCAGGCCACTATCAAGGGAGCCGTCGCCAACGCCGCACGGCAGCACCAGTCAGACTCGAGCACCATATCTTCTCCAAGGGCGAATGGAGGCGGGCCAGGCTGAGGGAACACCCCCGGGCACTGATCACCGTCTCGGTTGACAATCCGGTCAGTCAGGGGGACGGCGCCGGCCGTCGGCCATCGGGGATCAAGGTGAAGGTGTCTGCTATCGCAGACACAGGTGCGCAGTCTGACATTTGGTCTCTAGAGGAGTACCTCGCCTGCGGATTCTCGCGTGACGACCTACGCCCTGTCAGCCTCAGCCTCTCGGCTGCCAACCGCTCCCCCATAGCCATTGATGGCGCATTCTTCGCTAGACTCTCTGCGGTCCCCAAGAGCGGCGGGGGGTCATCCTGCCGCTCCATGGTGTATGTAAGCAGCTTGGTCCGGGGCATGTACCTCTCCTATGGGTCGCTGCTCAACCTCGGCCTCCTGCCCAAGGACTTCCCGACAGGTGGTGCGGGGCAACCCAGGGACGAGCGCGATTCCGCCACCCCTTCCTCGCCGGACCTGCCCTTGTCTGTCAATGCAGTGAGGTACGCCAACGATGGCTGCGACGGCCATGACCCCCATGGCGCCCGGTGCGCGTGCCCACAGCGCGCTGTCCCTCCGTCGCGCCCCGCGGCACTGCCATTCCCCTGCACACCTGAGAACAACGACCAGATGAAGAGGTGGTTGTTTGAGAGGTATGCCTCGTCCACGTTTAACACGTGCCCCCATCGGGCGCTGCCTTGCATGGAGGGGCCGCCCATCGAGATGCACGTGGACCCTGCCGCCACTCCTACAGCATGCCACACCGCAGCCGGTGTGCCTCTCCACTGGCAGCACAGGGTCCGCGATGACCTTCTCCGGGACGAGGCCCTCGGTGTCATCGAGCGCGTGCCATACGGCGAGCCGGTTACATGGTGCCACCGTATGGTGGTTACCCGGAAGCACGACGGGTCCCCCCGCAGAACCGTGGACCTTTCCCCTCTCAATAAGTTCTGCCAGCGTGAGACTTTCGCAACTGAGTCCCCATTCCACCTTGCACGTCGCGTTCCGAAGGGCACCTGGAAGACGGTCACGGACGCTTGGAATGGTTATCACAGTGTGCCCCTGCGCGAGTCTGATCGTCATCTGACAACCTTCATCACTCCCTTTGGCCGGTGGCGTTACACCAGGGCGCCACAGGGTTTTCTGTCGTCGGGTGATGGCTACAACCGCCGCTTCGATGCTGTCCTCTCAGACTTTGAACGCAAGGAACGTTGCGTGGATGACACGGTCCACTACGACACAGACCTGGAGCAGCACTGGTGGAGGACCATCGACTTCCTGATACGTGTCGGGCGGTCGGGCGTCGTGTTGAACCCGGACAAGTTCCAATTTGCGCAGAGGAGCGTTGATTTTGCTGGCTTCAGGGTGTCGGAGGCGACTATCGAGCCACTTCCCAAATACCTGGATGCCATTCGGGACTTCCCCCGCCCGGTCTCCACGACGGATATCAGGAGCTGGTTCGGCCTCGTCAACCAGGTGACTAACTACGCCCAGTTGCGCGACACTATGGCCCCCTTCAAGCCCTTCCTCAGCCCACGCTGCAAGTTCTTGTGGTCACCTGAGCTGGAGGAGGCCTTCCAGGCGTCCAAGCATGTCATAATTGGGGCCATTCGCGAAGGTGTGGAGATCTACGACATGCAGAAGCGTACCTGCCTCCGCCCCGACTGGTCCAGGCGAGGCATTGGCTACTTCCTTCTCCAACAGCATTGCAGCTGTGCCTCAGGCGTGCCGGACTGCTGCCCGGGGGGTTGGAGAATCACACTCGCTGGGTCGCGCTTCCTGTCCCCGGCGGAGCAGCGATATGCGGCTATTGAAGGGGAGGCCCTGGCCGTGGCCTGGGGCCTGGAGCAGACACGATACTTCACGCAGGGATGCGACAACCTCGTCGTGGTCACCGACCACAAGCCCCTGGTGAAGATCTTCGGGGACCGCACTCTCGACGAGATCACAAACTCACGCCTGTTCAGGCTGAAGCAGCGTACCCTCCCGTGGCGTTTCGATGTTGTGCACCTTCCTGGCAAGAGCAACCATGCCGCTGACGCTGCCTCGAGGCACCCTTCCCCCTCGGGCTCGGCTAACGGCCTCTCTCTGGAACCGCCGGGCGTGCCTGACGCCGTGGAATTGGCGCTCATGGCTTCGATCCGCACCGATGCTCAGGAGCTCGGCGCCGTCTCCTGGCCCCTCCTCGCACAAGAGACAGTGGCTGACGCGTCCCTCGGCCGCCTACTGGGCATGATTGAGCACGGGAACGGGGTGGACGCACATGACCCTGCCGTGGCGAGCTTGTCACCGGCCTGTGACTCCTTCTATGCGCAGGACGGGGTCTTGCTGTACCAAGATCGCGTCGTGGTTCCCCTGTCCCTCCGCGAGAGGGTCCTTCGGCACCTTCATGCCGCCCACCAGGGGGTTTCAGCGATGGAGCAGCACGCCCGGGCCATAGTCTACTGGCCTGGGATGTCAGGGGATATCCGCGGCGTCAGGAACGGGTGCGCAGACTGCAACCGCAACGCCCCATCGCAGGCGGCCACGCCCCCCCTGCCATCTCCGCCACCGTCGGCCCCATTTGAGGGTTTTTTTGCTGACTTCTTTGACTACGGGGGCCGCCACTACCTGGTCGTCGGGGATCGGCTCTCGGGGTGGGTGGAGGTCCTGGGCGCTGCGGCCGGGACTGATGCTGGAGGCGCAGCTGGCCTCGTTCGCCACCTCCGCTCATTCTTCCGTACCTTTGGTGTGCCTGAGGAGCTTTCGAGCGATGGCGGCCCAGAGTTCATGGCGAGCCACACTCAGGACTTCCTCCACCTGTGGCAGATCAGGCATCGTGTGTCATCCGTCAGTTTCCCGCAGTCCAACGGGAGAGCGGAGGTCGCTGTCAAGACTGCGAAGCGCCTTCTGGTGTCCAACATTGGCCCGGCGGGCAGTCTCGACCAGGATCGCTTCCTGCGCGCGATGATACAGCTGCGCAACACACCCGACCCGGACTGCAACCTCTCACCGGCACAGATCATCTTCGGTCACCCCCTTCGAGGGTCGCTCTCCTTCGTCAACCGGCTTGAGAAATTCTCGAACCCACATATCCGTCCGCTCTGGCGTCAGGCATGGGCTGCAAAGGAGGATGCCCTTCGTACGCGGATGTCCCGCACTAACGAGTCTCTGGGGGCTCATTCGAGACCGCTCCGCCCTCTGGCTCTCGGTGAGAGGGTGTTCGTCCAGAATCAGCAGGGCCCGAGCCCCAACAAGTGGGACAGATCCGGGGTGGTGGTAGAGTCGCTTGGCCACGATCAGTATCGGGTGAGAGTCGATGGTTCAGGACGTCTGACTTTGCGCAATCGGCGGTTCCTCCGTGGCTATACGCCGGTCGCCCCCTATACCCAGCAGCTGCCGTCGCCGCCTCCTCCGCTTCCTCCCTCCCTGGAGTGTCTGCCCCCGGCTACCCCCCTGGCCCGGTGGTGCCCCAGGGTGACGCACGGCAGTGGACAGACGGGCCCCGTGATGCAGATTTGGGCCCCTCTCTGCTGGCGCCCTCAGGCGGGGCGACGTCTCTCCCCGCGCCCCTTGTTCCCGCTGGTGTGGCCCCTGCCGCAACTCTCCCAGCACCGTCGCCAGTGCGGCCCACCCCTGCTGCATCTCTTCCTGCGCCGTCGCCGCTACGGCCCGCCCACCCGGCCCGTGCTAGGGGGCCGCCCAAGCGTTACGAGCCGGAGACCGGCCGATGGACTTTGAACTGAGACCGTTAACCCGCGGTGGTCCGTGGCTTCCCGGTCTGGGGGGGATGCAGGAGTTTACTCCCGGACACTAGGGGGCAGTGCAGTACTGCATGTGGAACAGTCTAGGTTAGAGTGTGTTGTTGTTGCCACGTCCTTTTCCTTCCGGTCCTGTGCAAGTGTGCACTTTGTCTCTCCTCTCTCTTCAGCATGTGATTGCTTGTTTGATGTAAGTCTGTTAATATTTATATGCTTTATGTGACAAGATTTATGTTAACAATGTTCACTCATGTTATAGTGCTATGTCATGCATTCGTTGATATGTTGTTATGTCACCCGCAGGGTGTTCTCATCTTTGTCGGAAATAAAATTGCTAGCAGACATTGAGGAGTCTTTCTTCAGTTTGTAGCATGAACAGCATTGTTCAGAATTAACCACATAATTCATCACGTTAATGACAGATGAACAGCAAAAAATCAGAAACGTAACGCCCATGTTACGGTGCCAACAAGAGGCCAGGTGACCTGCAGTGGTGAATATTGAAGGGAGCAGTGGCAGTCAATAGTTTTGTCTCCAAGTTAAATCCAACATGTCTAACAACTGTCCTTTTTGTCAAGAACCAGTCTGTTTTTCACTGTTTTTTGGAGTGTAAAAGACTTGAAGTAGGCTACCGTTTGGAATTGTAGAATATGTGTTTGTCAAATGTGGTGGAGTTGGAGTGAAACTGATTATATTTTTGGTGCTGGTTATAAAAGAGCAAATGCAATGAAGTGGGAGCTGTTGAACTTTGTAGTGGGACAGGCCAAACTGTCAATTTACAAAAGCCGGAAAAATCAATTAGAAAATGTTTCAGGTGGGGAGTTGCTGCCATTGTTTAAGGCTTTGGTACGAGCTCGAATCACAGTGGATTTTAGGTTTTATTCACTCATGAATGATGTTGCTGTTTTTTTGTCTCGTTGGTGCTTCACTGATGCTTTGTGTTTGTTTGTTGACGGGCAGCTCTGTTTTAACCCTGTGTTTCTGTGAGCATTTACATGCTGTCTATGTGTCAATATGTTTCATTGATTAATGATCTAGTCAGGTATGTTATGCTTATGCTAGGTAAGAAGTTTGTCATAAATGATGAGGTGGTGCCTACAGTGTTAGAGAAACCAGTCAAGAGTTTGGGAAGATGGTATGATGCCAGTCTCAGTGATAAGGGACAGTTTGAGGAGGTGAGGCAGGAAATGATTCAAGGTATTTCAAGTATAGACAAGTCAGGGCTCCCAGGAAAGTTAAAGTTGTGGTGTTTGCAGTTTGGATTGTTGCCTCGGTTGATGTGGCCACTGACAGTGTATGAGGTTCCCCTTTCAAAGGTAGAAAAGCTAGAAAGGATGATTAACTCATTCATTAGAAAATGGCTCGGAGTCCCACGCTGCCTAAGCAGTGTAGCCTTATATGGGAAAGGCATATTGGAATTGCCATTATCTAGCCTGACAGAGGAGTTCAAGTGTGCTAAGGTTAGACTGGAAATGACTCTGACTCAGTCAAAGGATCCAGTGGTTAGGAGTGCAGCGCCCACAGTTAAAACAGGGAGGAAGTGGAACCCAAAGGAGGCAGTACATCAAGCACAGTCAGCTCTTAGACACAGGGATATCATAGGTCAGGTGCAGCATGGGCGTGGAGGCTTAGGGTTGTGCATAGGGAAACCTGTGTGGAACAAGGCATCAGTAATAGAAAAGAGGAAGATGGTAGTTGAAGAAGTACATAGGGAAGAGGAGGCAGTAAGATGTACTAAGGCAGTGTCGCAGGCAAAGCAAGGACAGTGGGTGAACTGGGAGAGTGTAGAGAAGAGAAAGTTGAAGTGGAGAGAGTTGTGGAGCATGGAGGCCAGCAGAATTAGATTTATTCTAGGGGCTACTTATGATGTGCTGCCATCTCCCCGGAACTTAAATCAGTGGTTGGGCGAGGATGGTGCCTGCCCGTTGTGTTCTAGTGTATGTACACTGAGGCATATACTGTCAGGGTGTAAGGTCAGTCTCTCCCAGGGGCGATACACCTGGCGTCACAACCAGGTGTTGAAATGTTTGGCAGCTGCAGTTGAGGAAAAGCGGCTAGAAGTAAATTCTCTAGTTGCTAGCAAAGAGACTAGACAGATCAAATTTGTACGTGAGGGAGAAAAGATTAGACCAATTAAGGTCAGGCACAAGTTAGGGCAGCTAAGTGTAGGTGGAGCCTGGGAAATGAGGGTTGACTTGAATGAACAGCTAGTCATCCCAGCATATATAGTTAGCACCCGACTACGTCCGGACTTGTTACTGTGGTCTGAGGTAGAGAAGAGAGTTTATTTTATCGAACTCACAGTCCCGTGGGAAGATCGAGTTGAGGAGGCTTATGAGCGCAAGAAAGCTAGGTATGCTGAAATGGCAGCAGAGGCAGAGCAGCGAGGTTGGAGGGCCCGAGTGCGGCCTGTAGAGGTGGGCTGCCGTGGTTTTGTGGCAAAGTCCGTTATTGCCCTACTAACTGAGTTGGGCATTCGGGGACAGAGCCTGAAGCTTGCGGTTAGCAACATGTCTCAGGCAGCAGAACGAGCAAGTGAATGGCTGTGGATAAGGAGGAAACATGCTAGCTGGGGAGCTCGCTAAGGTAGGCCTTGTATGGAGTTGATTGTTTTTATTGTGTGGCTAGTCATACCATACGGAACCGATGGCACTGAGTGCGCATCAACGGTGCCAGTGGGGCTAGTCACAGCCTTAGTCATTGGGTATGGCCGTATGGTAGGCTACTGGTGGTGTAGTTATTAAGAATGTGATATGGAACCGACCTGCGATGGCTAGGCTAATTCTAGGAGAAGGATCAAGGCTAAGGCTAGGTTAATGCTAGGTTGGCATTAGACGGTGAGGGTAAAATGGCGTTGTGTATAGCATGGAGGGGGGTGTTTCCGGGACGCTGGATTACACCGTTAAGCCTTCTGGAGGTGTCGTGGGCCTAACTTAACGAAACGTCGGTGAAGGAAGGTGCCCACTTGAAAACCCCAATGACATGCTTCATACTGCTGTTGGCTAGGGTAGGTAACTGGTGATTTGTGTCTTGTTTATTAGTTTGTTAGCCTGTTAGCTTGTCTTATTCTGGATTGGGCTTCTAAATGTGTTTTTCCTCGGATTTTGGCACAAGGGATAGTAACATCTTGTCCTGTGTATTAATTAATACTAAATATGTATTTTATTTATGGAAAATAAAGGTGCTTAAAAATCAAAATCAATCTCTCTCTCTCTCCCCCCCCCCCTCAATCTCTCTCTCTCTCCTCCCCCCCCCCCCCCCTCAATCTCTCTCTCTCTCTCTCTCCCCCCCCCCTCTCTCTCTCTTCATGCAGGCACGTGCCGCGTGTCACCCCTCCTGCTTGTTTCACCACATGATCTTCTCGCTCTTCTTCACTAGCAGGGCCGGTTCCAGAACAAGATGACTAGGGATGCATCCTAGATAGGAAGGGGTGCAGATGCCCGGCCGAATTTGAGATGTTATTTTACTAAAAATAATGCATTTTACCATAATTTCAAGTAGAATGATACCACCCAAGCAAGAATATTTCAAGTGTTTCAAGTGATTTACTGAAATATTTGGACCATATAATGATAATACAATTATCTCAACCTTAACACATTCACTGCCAGCCGTTTTTCAATACTGTAGTTAGCTTCTGCCAAGTTTTTTTTTTGAGGATTCTGGCTCATCTTTCAAGAGCCGAGGATTCGTTTCTGTTAGGATTTTGTGAACACACAATATCTCAAAATAACTAATAGAATGTGTGCTTTCTCTGTCTAAAAGAGTTAGTTTGTAGAGTTAGTAGTTATGTAAGCATTAGCAGTTGAATACAGCATGGTTTCAGCGTCTGAAAATTTATTCTGAGATAAACGGCTTTTTGTGAAATTCGATAGAACAGTCACTTTAACCATTCATTTTTGGCATCAGTAAGACGTCAGACATCTAAACAATAGTTTTGAACAGTCATTTCCTCCATAACAGCAGGAAACACCCCTCTCCTTCAAACTCCTCCCTCCGTGTGTGTTCTTCTTGGCTGCAGCGGGCGTGTCACAAGCTCGTTTCTGTTGCTGCTGTAACCTCGCGTCACCAGGCTCACTGCTTTGCTGCTACTGTGCCTGTCTGCTGGCGGCCGCTGAGCAAGTCTGGATGGGCTCGCTCGTTTCTTGGAGTTTCGGTTGAGAGCTTTGATGAAGCTTTTGCGATTCTGGTCATATTTATGCTGCGTGTTTCAAAGTGTGTTCCACCCGTAATCTATTATGCAAATTTGCAATCCCGCACCGCCAGCAATCAGCGCGAAAACGAAAGCGTTTTCGCCAATCCATTTTCATGAGAATGGCTTCCTCACACTGCTTTTTGCTTGCCTTCCTCTAGTCAGGAGAGCACTGTCGCCACTTAGTGGGTCGGTGGAATGGGTTGTACACGTTCGGTGGCTCCAATATTTATATAAGAGATGTAAAAGGGTTAGATGCACATCCCACGGTCAAAAAAAAAAAAACATTTTTTTGACGTATTAACAAACCCCAGCCTAAAGTTTTTTGGGCGTTGCCGCTCAAAAATGTTGAGAACCACTGACAACACTGAGGGCCCTATCTTATCAAAAAGTGGTCATTTAGCGTTTGTGCTCGTTTAACGCTGGTGCAATGCAAATTGGGGGCGGGCACAAGCGCATTCCTGTTATAATTGTACTGGGCGTAGGCGTGCTACATGCCAAAGCAGGCGTTTCAGCACGAAAATGTGGGGATAGATGACATTATCCTATCGTCAACAGCACGCAATCACTTTAATATAGCTATTGAAATAGGCTAGAATTAAATTCTCACACATCCCTACGCTATTAAAGAAACAAATATTTTTACATGTGTATGTTATAGCTTATATCAGACCAGGGCAACTGGTATCAAATATTGGTCGTTAAGACTGAATAATGACATCACACTACTGTTAATTTAAAATGAGTTATTCCTCTAAACCTGGCTTCAAATTCCCCAAATTCTTCGCACCGGCGCCGTTCGGCCCCCAGCCCTCAGCAAAATCTGGCCCTCTGGTAGCGAGGATTTTTTTTGTGGCCCTCTCTATCATCAAAGTTGTCCATCCCATGGGTTACGGCATGACAATATTTGTTCGCCCCCCGGCAACAATCTGGGTTTCTCATGTGGCCCCCCATGAAAAATAATTGCCCACCCCTGGCCTATATGAACGAAACTACTTTGGGAGATTATTCACTGCGCGGTAGCCCTTTGATGTGTTTCAAATGGAATATCGTTCCATCAGCACCAATTTTTGTTATCACCATTTTGTATTAGTTTCTAATGGTTTATATATATTATATATGTATATTGAATCTGAATCTCTCTCGTCCCATCTCTCGCTCTCCCCATCTCTCTTTTCTCTCTCGCCCTCTCTATTTTCTCTCTCTCACTCTCTCCCTCTGCTTGCCCACTCAGCGAGAAGGAAGCTGCTGTCACAGACGTGACGCTGTGGCTTTTAACTCATTCAGGGCCAATGACGTCTTTGACGTCTTATCAGGAATAGCCCAGAGGGCCAATGACGTGTTTGACGTGTTTTTGTTTTTATTACTGCAGGGCGTAGTTAAAACACTTCCCCAGCCTGTCACATGGTATCAGGTCCCTATCATCTAAGACAACACGTGAACAAACACATACCGCAGCTGTTGTTTTGAAATTGAGCAGGAGGAATATCAGAAAATGGATAAGGAGCTTGCCTTGTGCAGACAGGAGAAACCCCATTGAAACGCCCCTCGCGCGCTGCAGGAGCTGGTCGCTTTCCTGTGTGCCAGCCTTCCTGTGTGCCAGCCGGAGAAAACCGGAGAAAGTAATCCACAGATGCGTTTGATCATCGGAGGAATGAGGAAATGATCGATCAGCAGTGATCAGAGGGCGGTGAGGACGTGTTGAATAGCCGAGGGGAAAACGGCAACGATAGCAGGGAGAATATGACAGGGCACATGGACGAGCAGCACATGAACAGCTAGGCAGGCGCCCGCTGCCCGTTCTCAAGAGCTTCATGAAATCGCTGGACTGCGTGCCCTCCAGTGTAGTGTCTCTGCTCCAGTGTTGCTCCTGGCCAATCCCGGCGCCACAGGGCGTGGTTATTGCTTATCCTATGTGGGGTTAGAAATCACGCAACGAAGGGGGATCGTGTGTGTGTGTGTGTGTGTGTGTGTGTGTGTGTGTGTCTGTGTGTGTGTGTGTGTGTGTGTGTGTGTGTGTGTGTCTGTCTGTCTGTCTGTCTGTCTGTCTGTCTGTCTGTCTGTCTGTCTGTCGGTGTGTCTGTCTGTCTGTCTCTCTGTCTGTCTGTCTGTGTGTCTGTCTGCACACTCACTCACACTGCTATATTGTTGAATGTAAAAAAAAAGCACTTCATGTGTATATATATATATATATATATATATTTTTTTTTTCATTTGTGTCATAACGAATAGTATTTACATGTCTGATGTCAATACAGTTCAAAATAAAAGAATTGAGAGCGAGTTCTGCTTGAGAATGTATATTTTACAGAAATTGCATTTGCTCCTGTTTGTCATCTGAGAGAGAGACATTTTGGGTGAAAACAGGGTGTATATAAATGGATATAAGTAGAGTACAGAACATGCTAAAAGCTAACTTTTTTTTTCCTGGTGAACCCAGAGACGTACATCTTCATTTTGAGGTATTGCAAATCACTCTGGTGCTAATAGATAATTTACTGTGGGTCTTGAAAGATGACCAACAATTATGAAAATCTTTGGCCTGTGCTAAATATTGGCAGTCCTAAACTGGCCCTGAATGAGTTAACGGGGGTGGACATGATCACACTTGGGTTTAAACACGCCCAATCTGAACGTTTGTGCCGAGTTGATGCAGAGCGCAGCGGGCAAACACGCCCAAAATCAGTGCTGCACGCAGCGCTATTCTGGTGCAAAACGGGCCTCACGCAAAATGACCGCCTTTGCGACGATAAAGCGCCATATGTCTTGTATTTTTTCATTGCTACTGAGAAACAGCTGATTGAAGTTGTGCAAATAGACCAATCACAGCTGATTATCATCTGCTGTAAGTTGGAGACGTACCCAGATGTTGCAGTGTGCGTTAAGCTGTTTTTGATCTGTCTTTTTCTGTTTATAAAGTTTATTTTGATACAACTTAATGAGCAGCTATCATGTAGATTGTTGTTGATCTCTTGCAGTAATTTCTTATTGAAAATACTGTACTATAAAATCTTTACTGCAGCAATTCTGTCACATACTATTACTTTTTGAAATACTATTCTCACACTTTTTCATGTCAAGGAACCCTAAACTGAAACAAATTAGACCATGAACCCATTTGATAAGATGTCATGCAGGTCCTCCATCTGATAAGATTTTAGCAGATGTTTTACTACCTACAGAAAACTGTATGAAACCAATGACCAAAATTAGTCATACATTCTGTCACTTACAGTAAGGATGGAATTATAGTGAAAATACATTATTTTTCATTTGCTGGGGATGCTCTGGAAGCTCCTCAAGGACCCCTTGGGGTCCCCCAGACCACATTTTGAAAACCACTGCTGTACATTCTATAAAGTAAAGATGAGTTATTATTTTTTGATATAGAATGTTTGCAAAAAAGAAAAAAATTATATATATATATACTGTATATATATATACATATATATATATATATATATATATATATATATATATATATATATATATATATATATATATATATATATATATATATATATATAGGCGAATATACTGGAGAGAGGAAAAACAATTCATCAATATCCTGTCTATATTGTATAAAGCAGTGGTCCCCAACCACTGGGCCGTGGACCGGTACCGGGCAACGCATTTGGTACCCGGCTGCGAGCCCAGTCAAAAAAAAAATAATAATAATAAAAAATAAACATAGGCTATAACATTATAGGCTGTGTGTGGTAGTTGAAACATGTTTCAAGTTGATGTTTATTTATGTTTGTAGTTTGAAACAAAAACACAGATACTGTAGGCTACATACAGTACAACACAAAAGGCTGTTATCTTCCCTTTGTCGCCACCTGGTGAGTAAATATATATGTAACTAAAACATTAAAATTGACAACCGGTCCGCAACTTTTTTTTCCATGCATCTACCGGTCCTTGGCACAAAAAAAGGTTGGGAACCCCTGGTATAAAGGTAGAACTGACACATGTAAAGTAATACAGTTTCTGTAATACATGCACAGTCATGCACCTGTCTTCCACAAACCTAGGGAAAATGCACTATGGCAGTATTGTATTGGGGGGAGGGGGGGTTGAAAAAGTCGTAAGGGAGCCCCATGCCATGCCCATGGCTACTATAATCCGGCCTTGGGTACTTTTTACACCTGTGTCTGCCAAGACTCCAGATGTTGTATTTGTCAAGAGAAAAGAAGAGTCCAGATAAGTGTTTGTTCTAGAGGTAGTCTGCACCTTTGACTCTAGCTTAGAGGAAGGCTTTATGACCAAGGACAGGTCATTAAATACCAACCACTCCTAAACACCATCTCAGAGCTGGTTATAATGAAATTAAATACTAACCAACAACCAACAACTCAACACAATCTCAGAGTTAGTTACAGGTACAAAATATTTGCTTTCATATTTGGGAGCCTATAGGACACATTCACATTTTGCTCCTAAGAGGGCTTCAACAACTTGGGATGCCCATAAAGGCTAAACGGCTTTCAATGTACTGTGCTGTCTCTGTTATCATTAGCAGCACCATATATGGACGAGACACTGCTACTTATACCCCTAAGGGACCGTTCGCCCCTTAGGGGCCTTTATGGAATCTGTCACTGGAAGAAAATAGGGTAGGGTGATGCTTTTAAAAATTGAGTCTCAGTACACTGCTATTATTTTGTGTCCAGAGAAGGGTCATACACATTTGAATGGATCAAATATGTATTTATTTTATTGTATCTATTTATTTATTTTTGCTTTTTGGAATTCAGCAACTATACCCAACAAGACCCCTCCTGGCCAAACTTTTTAGGTATCGTTTCTCATGAAAAAAATAAAATAAAAGACTAGTCCGTCCAGTAGCCTACAAGTGCAGCTGGGTGAGAGAGAGGGAGAGAAAGGGCCAGTGCGGGGGCAAAGCACCCCAAATTCATTTATAATAAACACTGGCTATCAAAACACATCGTTGTTAATACCCACATATTGTCACTTTCAATGCATGAGGTAAGCATGTCAGTTTTGTCTAATTAATGCTCGTTACTCAATGTAGGGAAATAAGGCTTGATGACTGAACTTCTCTTAAATTTCCAAGAAAGAAAAACAAACACCTGCTAGTATGTCAGGGGAAAAGTGGAGGAGTGCAGAGACACCTGTTGGATGAGAGGTGCTTGGCGGCAGCATCAAATCAATTGGCAACTTTGACATTTCATCTGCGCATTGAAGCCATCTCCTCCTGTGCGTAATTCATCCAGCGGCTTTGATCTCTGTTAGAGGCCCTGAATCGCACGCTACAAGCCGACAATATGAACTTGTATAGTGCTGTACAGTATAATGCTTGTTTACAGTGTCAGAATACATTCGACTCGGCAACGTCACAATAAGAGAGTATTCTGTGTGTTATGGAACGCATCTGTACCGGTGGCCAATAACGATGCCACAACGACAACTGGGCCAAGTTAGAAAAAGCGTGTTGTAAACCAGAATCCACGGGACTACCTAGTGGAGAAAACAAAAAAAAATGATGTCAACGATGTTGTCGCCACTCAAATTACATTTGAAATTAGGCCAGAGTGCAGAAATCTCCCATTGTGATTACATTAGAGCATGTTTAGAGCGGTGGGTTTGTCCTGCCTACAAATGGCATTTCTCATAAAGCAGCCTTGAAAATCTGGTGGTAGCATTTTCAATAAAAAGTGAAATGACACAGAGATGGTTTATGGTCACTTCAAATAGAACTCTCCCCAATGCAAAATACGAACAGGTTTAGTTGCCAGTAATGACAGTAAGAAAGGCAAAAGATGGATGATTTAATATTCCATAGCTCTGACCTAACCAAATCTAACTGACATCACTATTGTGAACACAAAACAAAGAACACTTCTGATATAATATGATATGAGTGTTTTAGTAGTGTATCACTCAATACAAAAAAATAAAGGCTTTCATAGAACCAAAAGCCCATGGCTTAGTCTGCAGAAAAAACACGACAAAAGCCATAGTAATTTAGACTCAGGTGTGCATACTGTAAACTACTTCCTTTTTTAAATACAAAAATGTGAAATTACAGTATTATCCCTTATTGGACAGGAGAAGCAGCTATTTGTCGTTATAGTATCGCCTGAAAAAATCCCCCCCAAAGTCTATAAATCCCTCCTATCTGAAGAACATAAGGGGGGAATTCCCCCCTAGTTTGCAAAGTGCATTTTAAGCCCTGCATACATGATGTCAGATATCTATGGCTAAACATGGTCAAAGTTCCAAAACTTGAGGTTAACATGTAGAAATGCTTTCTATAAGTCAAAATCCCTCACAGAAGGTGATTAACAGCTGAAGTGAGGGAGAAACTAGCTTTGGTGAAAAACAGCTAAAACTGAAATGGAAGAACTGTATGCAGTGTGTTAGAGGGTACACAGAGGAGAATACTGTCACAGAGGACTAAAGAGATGATTTACCATCTAAAGAAACCAGAAAATGCCACATTTGAGAAGCTGGAATCAGAGAATTAGGAAATGTTTCTGAAATAGCTCAAAATGATGAATAGATCATCAAAATAGGCAATTAATGTCATATTTGGCAATGAATCGATGAATTGACTAATAGTTGCAGCTAGGGCTGATTAAATCGATTAAAATCGATGATCAAATTCGTTGGCAACGAATTTGATTATCGATTCGTTGCCTCACGATTAGTTGGACGCAGAGCCATCTGTTTTGTTGATAAAAAACAACAGCTGACCACAGCTGCAGCGGCGCAGTGCTGGCTACGTCACTCCCTGGCCCCGCTGTCACGGAGCCGACTACGTCACTCGCCTTGCGCACGCGCAGTAAACGACAAACAACTTGGAACATGGCCGAGGAGAAAGCAGCTCGACCCAAAACTTAGCAAGTTTGGGAGCACTTCATATTAACTGGAAATAAAAAGTCTGTTACGTGCAAGATGTGCAAAGCCGATCTTGCATGGCATGGCAGCACAACGGCCCTGCGTGAACACCTTAAACGCAAACATGTTGGATCATTGGATGGTGCCAAGGGAGCTCAGCAGCGGGGTAAGTTAACGTTATTCTACTACAAACTCGATATGCATGTAAACTAATGTTACATTATTAGACCCATGTGTATTGTTGTTTGAAGTGGAAATGTTCGTCTCACAGCAGATAGTTTGTTTTGTTTATCTAACGTTAACAGTCGATGCGCACTGCGCCCGCATCCAGGTCAACAACATTAACGTTATAGCCGACCCCGGCTAGTTAACGTTACGTTAGCTTGCTAACGTAACGTTAACTAGCCGGTCGACAACATTAACGTTATAGCCGACTGGCTAGTTAACGTTACGTTAGCTTGCTAACGTTAGTGGTAGAGCAGACTTGGTCTGTAAACTAAGGCTAAAAGAGATGTTGTTGTCCCTTGTTCATTGGTGTGTGTGTGTGTGTGTGTGTGTGTGTGTGTGTGCGTGTGTGCGCGCATCTTAATGTAAGGAGTGAGCTAGGACAAATTGCATTTGAGGCTTCTGTTATATAAAGGCCTTCTTTACATAAGCAATTATCAACTAAATCATCAATGAGTGAGTTTTATTGAGTTTTATGTTAATAGTGCTGTTAGGCATACTCACTCATACTGTCTTTCTCATTTCAGAAAAAAACAACTCACCATGAGGCGTTTCGTTGTGGGGAATGCGGCTTGTACAACACGGCAAGCAGCCATCATGACAGACAGTGTCCTGAACATGCTGGTCACCGACATGAGGCCCATGTCAATGTTTGGAGATGCAGGCTTCATTGCCATGATTAACACCCTCCACCCTGGCTGGCTACACTCTTCCTTCAAGAACATTCTTCACAAAACTGATGGAGCGAAAATATGAAGACACATTCCAGGAGCAGGTCCGTTAAAGCACTTTATTTAAGAAGATATGAAGATATCTGGAGGGAGGAGAGGGGAGGTGAAGTGGTGAAGGGCTAAAGGAAGTAGGCAGTGAAGGAGAGAGGAAGTGAAGTGGTGAAGGGCTAAAGGAAGTAGGCAGTGAAGGAGAGAGGAAGTGAAGTGGCGAAGGGCTAAAGGAAGTAGGCAGTGAAGGAGAGAGGAAGTAAAGTGGTGAAGGGCTAAAGGAAGTAGGCAGTGAAGGAGAGAGGAAGTAAAGTGGCGAAGGGCTAAAGGAAGTAGGCAGTGAAAGAGGAGGTGAAGGGCTGAAGGAAGGAGGCAGTGAAGGAGAGGGGAGGTGAAGGGGTGAATCTGTTATCTTCAATTTAACTTTTGTGTTTTAAATTTAACTGTGATTTTGTGATTCCCATTTTTCTTTGCAAGTTTAAAAGAAACCAGTGTGAATACAGTATACTATAAACAAGAGGGGACAAAGAAAAAAGATGTACCACCAAAAAAACCTCTTCATTTTCTTTGCAAGTTTAAAATAAAGTTTACCACTGAATACAGTAGAAGAGGGGACAAAGAAAAAAGATGTACCACACTGATGGACAGTCAATGACAGAAAAAAGAAAAATAGCACTGGTTCGGTTCATGTTCTTGAGTAAATAAAAACAGTTTTCTACAATTTAACTTGGTTGTGGTTTCCCCCTTTTTGTATGCAAGTTTGAAGTGTTCCAATATAAACCACTAATGAATACAGTATAAACAAGAATGTTTTGATGCAGACTTATGTTGCAGGGACTACTAGAATCATCGTAATGTTGGAATTGTATGCATCAAAGGGTTAAATCGAGCATTTCTGAGCGATTTCAATATATCCGATTAATCGATTAATCGAACAAATACTCAACCGATTAATCGATTATCAAAATAATCGTTAGTTGCAGCCCTAGTTGCAGCTCTTTATCAGTTTTTATGAAATGTATTTTGATGTATTTTCAAAAAATACATTTATTCATTATATATAAGGGCCTTTCTGTGTGGAGCTTGCATGTTCTCCCCGTGCTCCCCTGGGGTTCCTCCTGGGAAAAAAACACATGCAGAAGATCATCAGCTGACCAGTGACGACAACATTTGAAGTTGGTCCCCAGGCGCTGTACACAAGAAAGCTGCCCACAAGCCTGGATGGGATAAATGCAGAGACTGTTTCACCGGCCACCGTCAGCATGGGTGTGTGTGTGGCTGGCCGCATGCGTGTTTGTGTGACAAATAAGGACAGGTTTGTCCGTCCAGTTCTTCTTCTTCTTCCACATAATTTTTGATTATTTTTCTATTTTCTAATATCTATATTTACATTTGATACTTGATATTACTATATTCACAACTAAGTGTGCTTGTCCTTTCAAACATGTATAACTGATATGGATATGGATGGATCTGTATTCCGCTGTTGTCACATGATCTGTCACTCATGTTGTCACATGACCTGTAATGATCATCCCCTGTTGACACCTGTTGGTACAGCCTTTTTAAACCCACCCCTGTGCCAGTTGTAAAGTGAACCTGGTGAAGCTACTGCGAAACACGTTGTTTGCTATGTTTTATGTCATTTAATAAAATAACAAGTCAATCTAACAACCTGGTGTGCGCTCGATCTCTTCACTGTTCCTGTTACACTAACTGTATACACTGCAAACACTGTTCCTGTTACACTAACTCTATACACTGCAAACACTGTTCCTGTTACTACACTAACTCTATACACTGCAAACACTGTTCCTGTTACTACACTAACTCTATACACTGCAAACACTGTTCCTGTTACTACACTAACTCTATACACTGCAAACACTGTTCCTGTTACTACACTAACTCTATACACTGCAAACACTGTTCCTGTTACTACACTAACTCTATACACTGCAAACACTGTTCCTGTTACTACACTAACTCTATACACTGCAAACACTGTTCCTGTTACTACACTAACTCTATACACTGCAAACACTGTTCCTGTTACTACACTAACTCTATACACTGCAAACACTGTTCCTGTTACTACACTAACTCTATACACTGCAAACACTGTTCCTGTTACTACACTAACTCTATACACTGCAAACACTGTTCCTGTTACTACACTAACTCTATACACTGCAAACACTGTTACTGTTACTACACTAACTCTACACACTGCAAACACTGTTCCTGTTACTACACTAACTCTATACACTGCAAACACTGTTACTGTTACTACACTAACTCTATACACTGCAAACACTGTTCCTGTTACTACACTAACTCTATACACTGCAAACACTGTTACTGTTACTACACTAACTCTATACACTGCAAACACTGTTCCTGTTACTACACTAACTCTATACACTGCAAACACTGTTCCTGTTACTACACTAACTCTATACACTGCAAACACTGTTACTGTTACTACACTAACTATATACACTGCAAACACTGTTACTGTTACTACACTAACTCTATACACTGCAAACACTGTTCCTGTTACTACACTAACTCTATACACTGCAAACACTGTTACTGTTACTACACTAACTCTACACTGCAAACACTGTTCCTGTTACTACACTAACTCTACACTGCAAACACTGTTCCTGTTACACTAACTCTATACACTGCAAACACTGTTACTGTTACTACACTAACTCTACACTGCAAACACTGTTACTGTTACTACACTAACTCTACACTGCAAACACTGTTCCTGTTATTACACTAACTCTATACACTGCAAACACTGTTACTGTTACTACACTAACTCTACACTGCAAACACTGTTACTGTTACTACACTAACTCTACACTGCAAACACTGTTCCTGTTATTACACTAACTCTATACACTGCAAACACTGTTACTGTTACTACACTAACTCTATACACTGCAAACACTGTTCCTGTTACTACACTAACTCTACACTGCAAACACTGTTCCTGTTACTACACTAACTCTACACTGCAAACACTGTTCCTGTTACTACACTAACTCTATACACTGCAAATACTGTTCCTGTCACTACACTAACTCTACACTGCAAACACTGTTCCTGTTACTACACTAACTCTACACTGCAAACACTGTTCCTGTTACTACACTAACTCTACACTGCAAACACTGTTCCTGTTATTACACTAACTCTATACACTGCAAACACTGTTACTGTTACTACACTAACTCTATACACTGCAAACACTGTTCCTGTTACTACACTAACTCTATACACTGCAAACACTGTTCCTGTTACTACACTAACTCTACACTGCAAACACTGTTCCTGTTACTACACTAACTCTATACACTGCAAACACTGTTCCTGTTACTACACTAACTATATACACTGCAAACACTGTTCCTGTCACTACACTAACTCTACACTGCAAACACTGTTCCTGTTACTACACTAACTCTATACACTGCAAACACTGTTCCTGTTACTACACTAACTCTATACACTGCAAACACTGTTACTGTTACTACACTAACTCTATACACTGCAAACACTGTTCCTGTTACTACACTAACTATATACACTGCAAACACTGTTCCTGTCACTACACTAACTCTACACTGCAAACACTGTTCCTGTTACTACACTAACTCTACACTGCAAACACTGTTCCTGTTACACTAACTCTATACACTGCAAACACTGTTCCTGTTACTACACTAACTCTATACACTGCAAACACTGTTCCTGTTACTACACTAACTCTATACACTGCAAACACTGTTCCTGTTACTACACTAACTCTATACACTGCAAACACTGTTCCTGTTACTACACTAACTCTATACACTGCAAACACTGTTCCTGTTACTACACTAACTCTATACACTGCAAACACTGTTCCTGTTACTACACTAACTCTATACACTGCAAACACTGTTCCTGTTACTACACTAACTCTATACACTGCAAACACTGTTCCTGTTACTACACTAACTCTATACACTGCAAACACTGTTCCTGTTACTACACTAACTCTATACACTGCAAACACTGTTCCTGTTACTACACTAACTCTATACACTGCAAACACTGTTACTGTTACTACACTAACTCTACACACTGCAAACACTGTTCCTGTTACTACACTAACTCTATACACTGCAAACACTGTTACTGTTACTACACTAACTCTATACACTGCAAACACTGTTCCTGTTACTACACTAACTCTATACACTGCAAACACTGTTACTGTTACTACACTAACTCTATACACTGCAAACACTGTTCCTGTTACTACACTAACTCTATACACTGCAAACACTGTTCCTGTTACTACACTAACTCTATACACTGCAAACACTGTTACTGTTACTACACTAACTATATACACTGCAAACACTGTTACTGTTACTACACTAACTCTATACACTGCAAACACTGTTCCTGTTACTACACTAACTCTATACACTGCAAACACTGTTACTGTTACTACACTAACTCTACACTGCAAACACTGTTCCTGTTACTACACTAACTCTACACTGCAAACACTGTTCCTGTTACACTAACTCTATACACTGCAAACACTGTTACTGTTACTACACTAACTCTACACTGCAAACACTGTTACTGTTACTACACTAACTCTACACTGCAAACACTGTTCCTGTTATTACACTAACTCTATACACTGCAAACACTGTTACTGTTACTACACTAACTCTACACTGCAAACACTGTTACTGTTACTACACTAACTCTACACTGCAAACACTGTTCCTGTTATTACACTAACTCTATACACTGCAAACACTGTTACTGTTACTACACTAACTCTATACACTGCAAACACTGTTCCTGTTACTACACTAACTCTACACTGCAAACACTGTTCCTGTTACTACACTAACTCTACACTGCAAACACTGTTCCTGTTATTACACTAACTCTATACACTGCAAACACTGTTCCTGTTACTACACTAACTCTATACACTGAAAACACTGTTACTGTTACTACACTAACTCTATACACTGCAAACACTGTTCCTGTTACTACACTAACTCTATACACTGCAAACACTGTTCCTGTTACTACACTAACTCTACACTGCAAACACTGTTCCTGTTACTACACTAACTCTATACACTGCAAACACTGTTCCTGTTACTACACTAACTATATACACTGCAAACACTGTTCCTGTCACTACACTAACTCTACACTGCAAACACTGTTCCTGTTACTACACTAACTCTATACACTGCAAACACTGTTCCTGTTACTACACTAACTCTATACACTGCAAACACTGTTCCTGTTACTACACTAACTCTATACACTGCAAACACTGTTCCTGTTACTACACTAACTATATACACTGCAAACACTGTTCCTGTCACTACACTAACTCTACACTGCAAACACTGTTCCTGTTACTACACTAACTCTACACTGCAAACACTGTTCCTGTTACTACACTAACTCTACACTGCAAACACTGTTCCTGTTATTACACTAACTCTATACACTGCAAACACTGTTCCTGTTACTACACTAACTCTATACACTGCAAACACTGTTCCTGTTACTACACTAACTCTACACTGCAAACACTGTTCCTGTTACAGTGCACTCCTCTTATAGTGATCACCATGAGACTGGTCAAATTGATCACTATAAGTGGATGATCATTATAACTGATTTTTTCTTTTCTTGATTGCTCATGCAGATTACAATCTAATTGACATTATATATTACATGAATACAGTACAGTACATATAAAGTAAAGGAATGTTATTGACTTTAAATATCCATACAGTAAGTTAGGCCTCCAGATGATTCAAACACAGTGGTCTCGCTTGGACAGAGATGCCGCAATCTCTCCATATATACAGACAGACATGCAGAGTGTATCGCTGCTGTATCTCGTTGGCTCATTTTTGACAGTTTGTAAGTAAGAAATTAGAAAATTACTGTAGTTTGCAGATTTACCACCTTCTGAATAATGCTGAATAATGATGACAGAGATGTTAGGGAGCTGGTTCCATCTTCCCTGTTCCTGCACCTAAGGAGACACAAGGTCCCACTGGCCAGAGACTCAGAGACCCACCTCATTGGATTCAGAAGGACACCCAGCTGGAAATTTGACCCTCACTCTGCTGGATTTGGGGTCTGGTCAGATTTGCCGGATCTGAATGATTTTTGTGTCCGAGCTGGAGTGTCCCTGGAGTGGACGCGGTGTGACTCTGGAACTGTGATCAAGGCAACAGCCACATATACAGCTCAGGAGGTAGAGCGGGTCGTCCACTAATCGCTTTGGATAAAAGAGGTCGGTGGTTCGATTCCCGGCTCCTCCAGTCTGCATGTCGAAGTGTCCTTGGGCAAGACACTGAACCCCAAATTGCTCCTGATGGTGTGCCAGCACCCTGCATGGTAACCTGGCGCCATCGGTGTATGAATGGGTGAATGTACCTACTGACTGTAAAGCGCTTTGGATAAAAGCGCTATATAAATGCAGGCCATTTACCATTTTACATATACGGTGGACCTGTTAACACCTATCCACCTTATTTCTAGCTGCCATGATGCCTGATGGGTGCTTCTTCCGCTTCCGGTGTAATAGACTGTTTTACAGTCTATGGTTTTAACTTGACAAAAAAAACGTCTATGAGGATTTTACAGCAGAGCCATTCTGCTCTACAGCCGTGTCGTTCGGGTGCTGGGATAACGTAATGCATTGTGGGTAGTCGGCTACTGTGGCTAACTAGCGGCTAGCGTAATAGTTACTTTACATGGCAGTAAAACACCACTGAATGACCAAATTGATTTAACTTTTAACCATTTAGAGTAACACTGTTTCCATACGGACCCCCAGCGTTGGTTAGTTGTTTATAACATGACTATAATATGACTATATCCAGTTTCCGGTTTATAATTCGGGTCTGCAGCCGAGTATAACAAAGGAAATGGCAAGCTGCAACAATAAGTCCCGTTAAACCGGACCTTGTACCCACAATTATTTCTTACAGTGGGACATTCAAAAATGAGGTGGATAGGTGGCAGGCCAACTCTTATGGATTTATACCAATATCAAAAACAACAACAACAACAACAGTAGACTGGACTGGACTACAGTAAAACTGCAGGGAAAACGTGCATGTCTTCTCTCTGCTGATCATTCTGTCTCAGAACACTGCACTCAATGAGGACATCATCACATTCACAGTAAAAGCCAGAATACAGGTCCTTCCCACCAGACTCAACCTTTCTATCTGCTCTCCTACCACTCAGGTCCCCCATTGTTTGCATCACACCACAGAATGGTGAGTGAAACAATGTCACACATCTTGAATAATAATAATAATAATAATAGATGGGGCTTATATAGCGCTTTTCCATGGCTGAAAGACGCTTTACAATAGGCTACACAAGAACTAAACACTGGGGGGGCGGGGGGTGACGTTAGTGAACATATAACGACAGAGATTACACTAAACACTGAGTACTATGTGGGGGGGGGGCGATAGTGGTGAGACAAGACAGTAGACAGAGACAGCACACAAGCAAGGATGGGGGGAGGGAGCAGAGGGACTAAGGGAAGGCGGTGGAAAAGAGATGGGTTTTGAGGCGGGAGTGGAAGACTGTGAGGGACTCTGAGGTTCTGATTTCTTGGGGAAGGGCATTCCAGAGTCTGGGAGCTGCCCGAGAGAAAGCTCTGTCCCCAAAGCTGCGGAGTTTGGACTTGGGGGTGGAAAGGAGGTCGGCTGAGGAGGATCTGAGGGACCGGGAGGGTTGGTAGGGGGAGAGGAGGTCTGTGAGGTAAGGGGGGGCCAGTTAGTATATAGTAGAATAGTTGTTATGCTCACAAAGGAATGGACACAGCACGTCACCACAGAATAGTGGACCTCAAAACACATGACATCAAATAATGTCCCACCCTCAGTGAGAAGGTACAAGCATCCTGTCAAACCCTCCATCTGTAATAGTAGCCCAGGTCCTTTTTCCACGTGTGGCTGTCAAGACTCCAGATGTTGTATTTGTTAATGAAGATTCCAGAGAAGTGTTTGTTCTAGATGTAGTCTGCACCTTTGACTAGCCTAGAGGAAGGCTTTATGACCAAGGTCATTAAATACCAACCACTCCTAAACACCATCTGTACTGTGTGCGCACAGGACTCTGTGCGCACAGGGACTACAGATGCAAATTAGCTTTTAGCTATCTCTGGTGCAATATATTTATTGTGTACTGTCCCTGCTCAAATAAACAATAAAGATAAAGATAAAAGATCTCACAGCTGGTTGCAGGTGCAAACTATTTGCTTTCATATTTGGCAGCCTAGGACATACTCACAGGTTGTTCGTAAGAGGGCTTCAATAAATTTGGATGCCCAAAAAGGCTAAACGGCTTGCAAAGTACTGTGCTGTCTCTGCTAGCAGCACCATATATGGAGGAGGCACTGCTACTTGTACCCCTGAGAACTGAATATTATGGTCTGTATTGTGAGACGATGGCACTGGTCCATTTTGTGAATGTACTGCACCTCTATATTTGTGTCCTTGTACCGTATTCTTCTATGTGGAGATAAATAAATTGTTAAAATGTGTGTGTGTGTGTGTGTGTGTGTGTGTGTGTGTGTGTGTGTGTGTGTGTGTGTGTGTGTGTGTGTGTGTGTGTGTGTGTGTGTGTGTGTGTGTTGCGTGCGTGCGTGCGGGTGTCTGTGGGTGTGTGGCTGTCAGACCGTGACAATACATAGGTTGTGTTTAGTGGTTGTTAATTTATTAACAGATGAATAGTTCATTATTTTCTTCAGTTTCATGAAGAAGCATTTTGTCAGCCATTTTTTTTTCAGAGAAAGATTTGAGTAAATATATGTCAAAACTAAGGGTTGTAACCAACTGTGCTCTTTCATGTCCTGAATGTCTTGTATTCACTGTCGTATACGTATGTTTATTTGTATCTTGCCGAGTGTGCTGATTCACCAGAATTAATTCCTGTGTGTCCTTGTGATGCATTTGGCAATAAAGTGTTTCTGATTCTGATTCTGATTCTGATGATGTTTGTATTTAAATAGGAATATTATGTTTTCAATAATCAAATTAAATACACACTTACACTTCCTCAGACCTGGTTTCAACATCTGCACTCCACCATGGTCCACACTGTGGGAAGGGGGTTAAACATTTACATAAAGTCAGATCAATATAATCTATTTGATAAACAAACAGTAAACCTCATTCTTGAACTTCCCAGTGACTACGTTTACATGCACACTAATATTCCACTATTATTCAGAAAATGACAATGTTCTGAATTTGATAAGAGTCATGTAAACACCATATTCCGGTTGGATTTTCTGAATTAGGCCTTTTTCCGAATTTAGACTTTTCCGATTAAGATGTGGAATATGCCAATATTATTCGGGTTTAGGCGCCTTCTTTGGACATGTATACAGCGCATTCGGAATATGCGTCTCAATCAGGGTTGTTACCGCAGTTTGTGACACACGGCCATCTTGCCAGTTTGTTTGTCAACTGATGTGTGCTTTTTAAACCAACCAACTAGCCAGAGATGCAAAGGAAAACCCCACATTTCTGATGATAAGGAGAAACAGGCCTAATCTAGCCTACTGTTAACCATTATGAAAGACTTGATATCAACAGACAGGAGAAACAGGCCTAATCTAGCCTACTGTTAACCATGATGAAATACTTGATATCAACAGGAAGGAGAAACATGCCTAATCTAGCCTACTGTTAACCATTATGAAATACTTGATATCAACAGGAAGAAGAAACAGGCCTAATCTAGCCTACTGTTAACCATTATGAAATACTTGATATCAACAGGAAGAAGAAACAGGTCTAATCTAGCCTACTGTTAACCATTATGAAAGACTTGATATCAACAGGAAGAAGAAACAGGCCTAATCTAGGCTACTGTTAACCATTATGAAAGACTTGATATCAACAGGAAGGAGAAACAGGCCTAATCTAGCCTACTGTTAACCATTATGAAAGATTTGATATCAACAGGAAGGAGAAACATGCCTAATCTAGCCTACTGTTAACCATTATGAAAGACTTGATATCAACAGGAAGGAGAAACATGCCTAATCTAGCCTACTGTTAACCATTATGAAAGACTTGATATCAACAGGAAGGAGAAACAGGCCTAATCTAGCCTACTGTTAACCATTATGAAAGATTTGATATCAACAGGAAGGAGAAACATGCCTAATCTAGCCTACTGTTAACCATTATGAAAGACTTGATATCAACAGGAAGGAGAAACAGGCCTAATCTAGCCTACTGTTAACCATTATGAAAGATATGATATCAACAGGAAGGAGAAACATGCCTAATCTAGCCTATTTTATATAGCCTATATAGCACAATTACAAAGTGCTTTACAAATTGTAAATAAAAGCCAAAGATGTAAGAATAGAAGAACACGCTGAAAATTGGGTTGCAGGAACAAACACAAGAAAAAAATACACCAGGAACTGATAAAAACTTGACTATAGCCTATAGTAGCCGACATAAATATCTACTGTAAACAATAGTATAAACTTGTTTTAACAAATGAATACAAACTTTAAAAAGCATTCATGATTTGTGTAAATTGTATATACTAGTGCAGTGCCCGTTCCCCCATGCACCACCCCGTGGGCGCTTCCCCCTGCACACACTGCACTCTGTCAGGTCCCCCTAAGCGCAAGTTTGAAGTCGACAAACGACAAAACGGTTCTCGAGAGACGCGAAGGACAGACATACAGACAGTCCTGGAATAAGTCCAAATTGCATGAAATGCGGCACCGCACTCCATCGGGGTCCGAGCAGCGCACTCCCCAAGTTTAAAGTCACAATCGGACAAATGTTTCTCGAGATAAACTGCTTTTTGTGTTGCCAGCAGGTGGCACTATGTCAAATTGCAAGAAACTCAGCGCCACACTACTTTGAGTTCCCAGGAGCACAGTCCCCAAGTTTGAAGTCAATCGGATGAACGGTTCTCAAGATAAAGCACTTTTTGTGTTGCCAGTAGGTGGCGCTGTGCCGAATTGCACAAAATTCGGCACTGCTCTATGTCAGGTTCCCAGCAGCACACTTACGAAGTTTGAAGTGGATCAGATTAATGGCTATGGAGATAAAGCGCTTTTTGTCTTGCCAGTAGGTGGCGCTATGCCAAATTACACGGAATTCAGCTCCCTGCACCTCCTTGACTCCTCCTAAGCACACTCCTCGAGTTTGAAGTCGATCGGACGAACGGTTCTCAAGATAAACCACTTTTTGTGTGGCCAATAGGTGGCGCTGTGCCGAATTACACGAAATTCGGCACTGCACTGTGTCGAGTGCCCCTCAGCACACTCCCCAAAGTTGAAGTCGATCTGACGAATGGTTCTTGAGATAAACCACATTTTCTATGTTGCCAGTAGGTGGCGCTATGCCGAATTGCACAAAACAGGGCACTGCACTGCACAATAGGGCACACTCCCAAAGTTTGAAGTCGATCCGACCAACAGTTCTCGATGGCATGCAGCACATGATGCTCATCCATAAGCAGTGGTGGAAATGGTCAGGTTTTACTCTGGCAATTACACAGGATGCGGGTTCCCGGAAGTGGTGATGCCCTAGAGCAGAGGTTCTCAAATGTTTTTCAGCCAAGGACCCCTTGTAAGATAACACCCCCCCCCCCCCCCCCCCCCATTCAATCTCAAGGACTCGATGTTGATTTAGTTAACAACTGTTAGGATGACGTCATCATTCCTACTTTGACGTCGTCATTCCTACTATGATGTCATCGATCACTGATGATGTCATGATTCATAAGTGTCTTTCATGCCTTTCGCTGGTGATGTCATAACACAGGTGATGTCATATTCGGATCTATAAGGGCCTGTTCCTGCAGGTCCTGGCTAGTGATTCATAGATCCAAACTCACATCAAGGATCACAGCAACCTCTGCAACCTCTGCAACCTGCAACCTCTGCAACCTCTGCAACCGTTCCCAACCTCGAACAGTGCAGCCCCAGCTATCAAGTTCCACAACTCCCCTACTCTTGGAGAGTGTCTTGGCCCTCAACTACCCGCGAATAGATCCACATGTCTTCCGACGCCGATCCTGACAGTATGAATCACTCAGAAATGGATTTAGCGGGCAAATTTCTCCCCCCAATCAAGGAGGAAGACCCTGAGACGCCAGTTTTCCCGCCGGCTGCTTCAGGTGAACCACCAGGCGAATCAACGAGGGGTCTTCTCACCTTGGAGACCTTGCTGGCAGCGATGTCATCGTGGCAGTCCCGACAAACACAGACCGCAGAGCTTGTTTACGGCTTGGGTGTGGTACTCACGGAGACACAACGGCAGTAAATGCTCCATTTTCAGTACTCGACAGACAGGAAGAAGCAAACAAGGCCCACCTGGCCCTGGCTTCCAAGGCCGAGGATCGGTACGCCCTCCTGGTAAAACGGCTAGATCGTCTCGACGGACTAAACCCTCCTGAGGGTGTCATTCTGCAGCCTTCTCCTCCTCCTGACCCAGCTTCCGAGGGCACTGTCGTCCCGGAGGTTTCCAGACCTGCTACCCCCCCCAGCCACTGCGGCCATTGCTTCTAGCCCTGCCTCTCGGTCGCCTTCAGCTGCTAAGCGCGTATTCTGGGGGGGGGTTTGCGTCATCCCAGAGCAGGGGCAGCCACATTTGAGTCCCAGCAGCCATCTGTACCGTGATCTGACCGGCAGGGTTCGCATCACACCAGAGGAGAGGCAGCGCCGTTTGGACACCCGGAGCTGCCTGTACTGTGGTCGAGCCGGGCATTACCTCTCCTCCTGCTCCCGGCGTCCAGTAAGTGGCCCCACCGCTCGCCGGCCCGTGGTACTCTCAGTGGATCAAGGCTCTAAGAGTCCAGCCCCAAAACCCATACGGTTGGGCAGCGTTCACGTGACCCAGGAGTGGCAGTGTGTCTCCAAGAGGGTTAAGGAGTTGGAGAGGACTGTCGATCGTCTCGTTGGGAAGTTCAATCACTGCCTGCAGATCAGCTCCGTCCCCCCGCAGGGGGCCTCCGAGTCTGCTGGCCCTGAGGCACAACCTGTGGACCTTCCCCTCGCCGAGTCTGAACCCGTACCTCAGCAGCAGCCAATTCCAGTTCTTGACACACACGTAGGTTCCAGCTTGATGCTGGGAGGTCCCCGTAGTGTCGTCAGCCCTCGGTCAAGAGCAAGAGCAAAGAAGAGGCGTTTAAAGGAGGAGACGGTGGGTGTCCTCCCCGAACTACAGGTCGGGAGGGCAGGCCTCGCTGAGTCAGATCCCCCTGTGGCTCTGCCTTCGGAGACGGCGGCATTTGACCCTTTTGATGGTCTCCAGCCTCCCATGTTTGGATCGTGCCCCGGGGGATGGCCGGCTCCAGAGGATCCACCGGACCCGGTAGAAGTTCTGTCTACGTATCGGTCCATCTATGGCTTCGATATCCAGTATTAGGGAGGAGCACCTCCACTGTCCTACACCCCCTTTGGGGTCTGACCACCTGCATCTAACCACCTGCTGAAGAGCACCTCACTCTCTTACACCCCCTTTGGGGTCTAACCACCTGCATCTAACCACCTGCTGAAGAGCACCTCACTCTCCTACACCCCCTTTGGGGCCTAACCACCTGCGTCTAACCACCTGCGGAAGAGCACCTCCACCAGAACCTGCAGATTTTTTGTCTCCAAGATGCCATCCTTGATGGCCTCATTGGACGCCAGGTGGCGTCCGTTGAGGGGAGGGTACTGTTAGGATGACGTCATCATTCCTACTTTGACGTCGTCATTCCTACTATGATGTCATCGATCACTGATGATGTCATGATTCATAAGTGTCTTTCATGCCTTTCGCTCGTGATGTCATAACACAGGTGATGTCATATTCGGATCTATAAGGGCCTGTTCCTGCAGGTCCTGGCTAGTGATTCATAGATCCAAACTCACATCAAGGATCACACCAACCTCTGCAACCTCTGCAACCTGCAACCTCTGCAACCTCTGCAACCGTTCCCAACCTCGAACAGTGCAGCCCCAGCTATCAAGTTCCACAACTCCCCTACTCTTGGAGAGTGTCTTGGCCCTCAACTACCCGCGAATAGATCCACATGTCTTCCGACGCCGATCCTGACAACAACCCTGTTTACTCAACGACTGTACTCACAGCAGTGTTGACACTTAGCCCAGATCAGCCAGGGCTTGAAGGGGCACACGCTTGATTGAACACAAATGTATTAATATCGAACGTGTTTCGCGTCCGAATGGCACGAAAACAGGGCACCGCACTCTGTCGGGTCGCCATCAGCGCACCCCCGAGTTTCAAGTCGATCCAAACAATGGTTCTGGAGATACGCGAAGGACAGACAGAGAGAGAGACAGACCTCATTATAGTATAGATTATTACTCTGTTGTTAAAATGGAAGAGCATACTATGACTTGCTTAGGACTTAGGCCTGGAGTCCACTAGACCCAAATCTAAAGAAAACAGAGTGGTCTGTGCCATAGAATATTCCCCTGTCTCCAGAGAGATTGAGAAAACTATAAAAAAACATTGGCACATTATTGACAGTGATCCAGCACTCAAGGCGTGTTTTCCCAAACCGCCTTTGGTGGTCTATAAAAGGCCTCCCAATCTAAGGAATATGTTGGTGAGGGCAGACCTCCCACCTATTCCACCTGCTCATTTCCTCAGCTCGATCCCCTCTGGGAATTATCCTTGTGGCCGGTGTCAACAGTGTAATTTCACTTATAAAACCAATTGTTTTTACCATCCCCACAGTGGTAAAAAATATAAAATCAAAAGTGTTATCTCATGTTCCACTGTCAACGTTATTTATATGCTGCATTGTCCATGTGGACTTTCATATATAGGCAAGTCTCTGAGATCACTCAAAACTCGTATCTCTGAACACCGCAGCACAATCAGAAACAATGTAACAACTAGCCCGGTGGCTGTCCACTTTACCTCTGCTAAACATTCTGTATCCACTCTCAAATATATTGGGATTGAGGCTCTTAAACTGCCACGCAGAGGGGGTGACATTAATAACTTGCTACTCAAAAGAGAACTATTCTGGATATATACATTGGGCACTATGGCCCCAAAAGGCCTAAATGAGGACTTTGATATGAGACCTTTTCTATAGAGGGTGATGTAATCCTATACTCAACCTGGTATTAGGATGTCCCTAATGTAATGCTCTCTCTCTATTGTTCTCTCTCCCTTCTAGTGGTGATCTCATTCATAAGTGGTATTTTTGTATTTTTGTATTTTTTAAAAACTTTCTAATTACTATTTGTTTTAAGTTATAGACTAGGTCCCCATTTCTGCAAATGTAATATGTTGTGGTCAATGAAGTTGCCTCCAGAGATGTATTTACATGCATTTTTGTATTTGTTTTGGGCCTCTTTCAAACTTTACTTAAATACTTATTATAATATAGAGCCCACAAACTACTCCCCTCTTGGGTGACATGTAGAATCATTTCTGTCCTATTTGTCTACACTGTATATATATACTGTTAGAATCTATACATTTGTGCCTAGAATTTTTTATGTGTGTACATCTTTATTTTAACTTTACTAATTACTGATTGTTGGACACCTGGTGATCTCTTGTATATTGATACGGGTATTTAAGACGGCGTCTCTCTGCCACTCCAGAAAGCGTCTGAGGAAGGGCCGGTGTGTGCCCGAAACGTCACGCTGTGTTGCAAATAAAAATAACCTAAACGGGAGCTCCTCGGTGTGCGGATTGTTTATTTTTTCACTGTAAGTACTCTATTGATCCAGCACCCAGGCCCAGTGTGGCCTATTTTTGGATGTGCGTGTCCCTACCTATTTTTTGCATTGCTTAGGACTCAAAACTAAAAGTTTAGGTATCACCAACCATTGACCCGCCCCTTTGCAGACCTTCCCCTTTCAGGTCCGCAAACTGGGTATAATCCCCTGGCTTATCTGTTGCTCGTCTCCCAATAGTACATTTCTTCACTATCGTCTAGCAGTGTGCTCAGGCCCAAACGACCTCTGCTAATATTTTCTATTAGCATTCGCCCTGGACCTAGTTTCTGGAACCAAAAGGCGGAGCTTGATGTAGTCAACACACACTGTGACACACCTGGTATGGGTGGCTGTCGACCGGTCATTAGCTCAGGTTGGTGACATACGAGGTTGTCCTAGGCCACACCTCCGCGGGAGGGGAGGGACCAGACTACCCCATTTTTGGCACATCTGACGTCCCCAGAATTTGCGCTTTTGGGGAAATAGGTGTGTTTAATCCAAAAAAGTGTTATACTGTAGTTCAAAATAGGAGAAGTATTGGTATAATTCCAGCCTATTTCCATGCTTTTTAGAGAGAGGATTGTCTCTTCATACTGTAGCATGTGCAGTTTATGATGAGTCGTGTCCGCCTTTCCAGAAAAAAGCCTCGTTTTTTGTAGTATTTTCTGCTAACCAAATTATGGTTTGTGGGGGAAGAATAATAACCTTGGAAAAAGACCAAAAACCCATGGGCGAACATAGCACCTTTGGGTATGTGTTTTTCCGGGAAAAACAAGATAACCCTCCTTAGAGAGTCCTTTGTTTTAGCACCGAAACTACCCAAAGGCAGAGAAGTTATTTTGAACGAATATAAGGGGATGTAGAAGAGGGGTCAAGAGGGGGAAAAACCTTTTCCTTATTGTCAGTGTCTTTGCATAAGCACTTACTTACTTCTCTCATTGCCGCTTCTTATTTGAAATAAGTGTATCATGGCTGTTAACATCTTTCAGTTGAATAAAAGATATAGCCTGAGAGAGGACTTATAAATGAAGATTTCACTAGTTTTTCTCCAATAATTATGCTCTAACCTTTCGTCTTAATTTTTATAAGAGAGGAAGGTTTTATTTTCTTTTATGAATTAATTTATGAGCTTTTCAGCTATGTCATGAATCTTTCATAATAGGAGAACCTTATTTATTCTTTAAATTTCATGATCATGCACCTCACTGTCATAACTTTTTTGAAAGGCATAGTGAGTGCTGTCATCCTATGATGTAGATGGCAGAAAGGAGCATATCTCACTCTTGCCATCCCACACTTTTTTTTTTGTTTATGGGAATTTTATTTTATTTAGTAGGCATGCCTCAGAAAGGTCATTCATGTCTAGTTTAACGAGCCAGACCTCGGCCCTTTGTGTCGCTTGTCCCCTTCTGGGATTGGGATCTGCTTGAAAAAGTAGGAGGAAGTTTTTTCGATGCGGCCACTAAGGAGGTTTACTTTGAGCCAAGCTTTTTCTGTTGGGGGCCGTTCTGGAGCTCCGTGAAGCAGCAAGGCTGTCATGAACAGTGTGGCCGAGCGGGAAGCTCTTTACACGGGCTTCGGTGAGGAAGACTAATCCCTTTCATCGGCGCCGTGGAAGTCTCATTAAGCACGATGTTATATTAAGAGGCCCCCTCATAGTTTTATCTTTGCAAAGCTGCGGTCTCGCGGGAAACGTATTATATGAACGTTTTTAGGAGATGATGCTCTGATAGTATAGAAGACAAGTGAGTCTGAACGTCAAAAACCCTCAGGAAAGTGGGGTTTCTGTCGACGGCATTTTTCATGTCGGCGCCGTCAAGCTTGTGTACTATCAGAAAACACATTTACCCTTCATCCCCGATATCTCTAGTTAAGAGGGAGAGGGGGTAAAAACGTATGTTGTTTCTTTTAATATCAAGCTGGTGATATTTCAGGTTTTATATCAAACTCTGCTGCCATTCAACATTAATGAGGCTCTGGTAGTGGAAACCAAGTTAGTTTCATGACGGCGAAAAGCGCAGGGAAAGATTATTTTTCTGTAGGCGCCGTCAAGCTTGTGAACTATCAGAAACATACGCTTTATCCCCATTATCTTCGTTTTTTAAGAGAGGTTTTTTTTTTAAAGGGGGTTGAGGACATATGTTGTTCTTTTCTTATCTAGCGGGTGATATTTAGACTCCGTTGTTATCCAGACATTACGCCGCTTGGCCGGTGGTGCTGTTCTGACCACTTTAGGTGAGCGGATCGTGGTGTTATGCCTGGGCAATAAGACCGCACTCTGTGTTACCCTCCTACACAAAACCAGAGTTTCTTTGAACGTGGGCATTTGTTAGGGCACTTTTTATGACTCTGGTGAAGAGTAGGCAAACACCCGGAACTAAACTGGTTTTCACAGTCGCTCTAACGGAGACGGTGGTATGCTTAGATTGAGAATAATAAGCTCTTTATTAAAAAGGTGGCGGCCTTTATGTCTTTGGGTCTCAACCGGGAAGTCAGATGTTTCTTTTGACCTTGCTAGGTCCAGCCGCCTCGCTTAGGAGAGGGAGCGGCGGAACTGGGCCCATCTCGGGCTGGGCGGCCCGAGATGGGCCCGAGATGTTCTTCCTTTGGTGAGGCACTTAGCGCCGGTGGGTTGAGCGTGATTTGAGCGTACTTGGCTGCAGCTGGAGAGCGGGGAGCGGAGCGCTCATGCCAACGGCTTGGAGCTGGGGCTGGAGCCGCAGTTTGCCGGTGGCTTCTTCCATGCCTTTCTCGCTGGGGCTTTGTGGCAGTTTGCTTTGCCCATAATCACAGCTTACACAACTGTTGAAGGCTAGGTGGCTAGACTACACAGTTTGTGTAGCCTCTCCTCTTCCTCTGTAGCTTGTTGGATAGGGCTCACTACATTCTGTAGTTTTGGGCCAAATAACCTGTCAGGGGAAATAGGGCCATCAAACAGAGTTATACGAACGTTGGGCGGATTATGAGAGTTGTTTAGCCAGATGTTTCTTTGTATCTGTGTCTGCCAGGCTATGATTCGGGAAGAGTTGACGGTGGATGCCTGGGCCAGCTGGAGAATCGCCATCATATATTTCGCCACCTCAGTGGCAATCTCGGGGGGAACGCCGCTCGACGGCTGAGGCCAGCAGTACCATATTGGTTTGTGCCGCCATTGTCTGTGCTGCACACCGATGAGATTTCTCCGTTAGCTGGGCGTAGGTCACATCTCTGTCGGCGGTGGGTGTCAATTTGCGGTGCCCAAAGAGAGCTGATCTGGGAAGGAGGATAGCCACCAGGCTGGCTTCTAGAGGTGGGACAGAGGGAAAACCGGAGTCGGTTTCGCTAGCTACCCTCGTAATGTCAGCCCACCACCTCATTGCCGGGGTTTGTTCTTTGCTGGGTTCAGCAAAACACACTCCTTTAGTTGTATGCTGCTATCTGGTATGCTGGGCCAGAAGGGAAGGCGGGCTTCGATGGCAGGCTCATTATAGACATCATCTGAGAGCAGGCTATGGCTGCTGGGGGGAGCTCAATCCCCTTCATGATGGCCGCCTTGGCACTCATGTAAGGGAGGTCAGATGAGAGTGCTTTAGCGGAGAGTGTCATTTCAGCGGCGATTCAATTCAATTGCCGCTCGTATGGAATAAGGCCATATATCGATTACAAACAACAGTGGGAGAGAAAGCGGGAAGTGTTATCTATGTGACGGACACTCGGACAACAAACAGAGCAGGCTGTCGGCAGCACGGAGGTTTGTTACATAGCTAATTCATGTTCTCATAATTATATAACAACCATAATGAACCACGATGTGACAGGAAATATGTTATTTACAGTGTGAACGACATATGCCCCATTTATGCCTGTTTTGGCCAGTTCCAGGACTCTACATGGATCTGAATATCTTCTAGGGGGATCAGAATGAAACTAATGTTATTTGGGTGAGTAAAACATCATATCGTCGCTGTCGCGCCTAGAGATGCAACGGTATGAGTTTTTGACGGTAGGCTATGATAACCTTGGACAAAAATACCACGGTTTCACGGTATCGCGGTATCGCGGACCTTTATCTGTTATTGTGAAATCTGGCAACAAAAAAATAGCCTACATTTTTTTTGGGGTTATTGAACAAAATGAATTTTATTTTATTTATTTCATCTAATTAACTTATGTAAAACTAAAACACACATGCTTATCTTTTGTCAAATTGGATTGGGCACTGGACAAAAACTATTGTTTCAATGTTAATGCACACACACACACACACACACACACACACACACACACACACACACACACACACACACACACACACACACAGACACAGACACAGACACACACACACACACACTTTTATTTGTATCCAAACGTACTGTAGGGCAAATATTAGAGATCCAGATATTTTGGAAGAAAGTTGCTGTACAGCACAGTCTAGAAATAGGAGAAATAGTGTAGCACATTGCTAGCTTACTGTATAATGGATGTAAGCAGACATAATGTAAACACACACACACACACACACACACACACACACACTTCTGCCTCTCTGTGCGTCACACACACACACATGTCACAGTGGTACATCCTTTAAGTTGTTTTATACCTATGATCCTTATATTTTACATGCCTTGTATTCTATTGTGTGGCTTTGATTCTACAGCGTGGCTTTTACATCTATTTATCAATTTGTTTTTTAATTGTGTGCTGTGTGGTTTTAGTTATGCATTCTCATTTTACTTTTGCATGAGTTTGGTGTGTCATACAATTGCATGATTGAACTGAAGGATCATTGAATGGGAACAGCTGTGAACATGGACTTGACCACACCCCCTTACAGCCTCAAGACATTCGGATTGGCTAACAACGAGACAAGGTCTTTGGAGATGTGCTTTTAAAGGATTGGAGACAGGTGTACAGGAGGAGAACAACAGAGGAGTGCACTGACACAGACAGGCAGAGAAAGTAGATCGAGGCAGGACGAGTGGCTGGAACGGACCGACGTGGGCGAACCAGACCCGGATCACACACAGCGCCAGACGGGACGCGAAGGCGGAAAGTCTTGGTTCAATGTGCTTGATCAGCTAAATAAAGGGATGTGATCAGCTGAACCCAAGCCTTGTGTGTGTGTGAGCTAACCCCTGAATGCAAACCCAGACTGAGGGCCTCATTTATGTTTCCACAGCAGAGCCCAGCACGACACAGAGGCCAACGAGACGCAGCCTGACCAGACACAGCCGGACGAGTCACCACGGACGGAAAGACTTGGTTCAACGCTCGCTATAAGCTAAGTAAAGGAACGTGACTCAACCAAGCCTGTGTGCATGTGCATCAACCCTCTTTGAATGTGGCTCCTGCCTGAAGGTGTCCTCTCCTCCTCCACAGCAGCTCTACAGCCAGCCAAGGGTCGGGCCAGAGTGCTGTGACGGGACGCCAGCGAATCGGACATTGGACTGTTCTACCCACCACAGCACCCCAGCAGAGCGTTCTCCTCCTCGGACATTTTTATTAGGATTTAACTGGACTTTTAGGAATTGTTGATTATTGTTTTAATTGACCTGGGTACACTTAATTATTAAACCATTTAAACTTTCCCCATTGTCATTGTCTCACCTTTTTAACAGTGGAACCATTTTTAATTGCTGTATTTTACGAACTCTGTGTGACACACACACACACTTCTGCCTCTGTGCATCACACACACACGCACACACCTCTGCATCTTACTTAATGACTGTTGTTACTTCTCTTCAGTGCAATACGTTTTGATAACGACGTGCTGGCCGGCATAAGACGTTCGCTCAGTCAAGTCGTTATCGTTAGTTAGAGCAAAGACAGCGCTAATGTAGAGTGCTAATTAGCCATGTTATGTTATCGATAACGTTAGCCTATGACAGTGTTTATTTTACGTTCATCCTCCTGCCGGTGGAAATGGATTATGTCCGATACGATGTATGATGACGAAAGACGTTTAACGTACCTTGAATTTGGCAAATAAGGAAGGACGGGTGTTGTTCCTGTAGATGTGCTGATTCATGTTTGAGGCATTGCCCCCTCTAATCCTCCCTGGCCATCCCTGCTTTTACCAAAAATATTCCCACACACCGCAGAGTTTGTCTTTTTCGACGGGGCCCGCAGCCCGCCGCCGGGGGAACGTTCTGGGGATTCTCCTTCAGCAGCCATTATCACGTTGAATTACAATAGCCTACACACGGGAGTAAACGATTGACTTGATGACTTCTTGACGATCACAGCTACACTGATTGCTGAGACTGGGCAGCTGGGGGGAGGGGCCCATAACGGCACTCTGTCTGGTCACTTTCTCTCTCAGGGGGAAACAGGTGATACCGTGGGGAAGGTATGACGGCAAAACTTAATGGTTTTGATACCATGACTTTTTGAAACCGAGGTATATGTGAGCCGGGCAGTGAGACAGTGTTTTGTATTTCTTTATTATTTCCTTTGCAGTGCTTTACTTACAAGCATGTGCAAGTTTTGTTTGCAGTGTTTAATCTCCCGAAATCTGGGAGTGATTTTTGACTCCGAGTTAGGTTTTGACAAACAAATCACAAAGGTAGTCCAATCCTGTTTTCTACAGCTTAGAAACATAGCCAAAATCAGAGCCTTCCTGTCACAAACGGACCTTGAAAAAGTCATCCATGCATTCATCTCCTCACGACTAGACTACTGCAATTCTCTATATTCAGGACTCAGTCAAAAATAAATTTCCCGTCTCCAGCTGATACAAAATGCAGCAGCCAGACTTTTAACAAACGCCAAGAGACAAGACCATATTACACCCATCCTCGTCTCCCTTCACTGGCTTCCTGTTAAGTATAGATGTGATTTTAAGATTTTACTGGTTACTTTTAAAGCACTACATGGCCTTGCTCCTACTTACATTTTAAATTTATTAGCACCTTATGAGCCCGCTGCCTGCGTTCCTCTAGTCTGACTCTTTTAAATGTTCCGAAAACCTGCCTCGCTACTAAAGGAGACCGGGCATTTGCTGTTCGAGCCCCGCGGTTATGGAACTCCCTTCCTGAGGACGTTAGGCTAGCAAATTCAGTAAATTCTTTTAAATCACTTCTTAAAACTCATTTTTACAGGAACGCCTTCTCTTTTACAGCATTTGTCGTTTTTATTTATTTGATTTGTATTATTTTAATGATCCTATTTTATATTGTTTTATTTTGGTGTTTTATACTATTTTTTACATTATTTTTTACCTGTGAGTATGTATTATCTTTTACCATGTTTTGTGAAGCACTTTGTAACTTTGTTTTGAAAAGCGCTATACAAATAAAGATTACTTACTTACTTAATTATTTTTGGGTTGTTTTGTTGTGTCCTTTTGAATTTATGCATGCTCTTATTGTCTAGACTTGGTTTTTGTTAATTGTCTCAAGCTTGACCATGGCTACACACCTGTTGCTCATTTGGCGTCAATCACCAACAATCTGTGCTGAGTGAAACACACCTGTGACAAGAGAGATGGACAGTGCAGGTGGCCTATCAGAGAAAAAGAGAGAGCTGAGCCAACCAATTGGCTGGCTCCAGAGGACGGACTTAACCTGTTGGTGGGGGGTATAGAAACTGTTGATACAGGAACGTGGGAGGACAGTGAGGACAGTGACTGACAGTGGAGCACATCAGACGAGAAGCGGCGGAGAGGGGAGCAGCTGACGGCTCTGCCTGTGGGTAAGGAGGTAAGGGGTGGGCAAATGCGCCGTTGCGGCTAGGCCCCTCTCTCTCCCAGCGTACCTATGGGCGCACCGTAGAGGACTGACGGGAAATGGGAGAGAGAGGGGGAGACCCTAACGTTGCCCACCAAGGCTACTGAGACCCACAGGCGGGGTGAGGCTCCCCGGCTCGCCGCTAGAGCAGCAGAACCAAGCAGCAGCAGCAGCAACCTGTTTTAAACCTGGCCGGAGCAACTGACGAGAAGCAGTGGGGCAGACCTGGACCAGACCCAGCCTTGAAACACCGCTCGCTAGCGGCCAGCAGAGGGAGAGTCAAATCTCTCCCTTCCGCGTAAGTCTCCGACAATCCAGGTGTTTCCTGTGTCTGTGGTATTGCCGAGTAATGGTATAACAAAAAAAGGACAGTTGACTCCCCTCCAGTTTCCGCCTGCAGGTTCGACCTGAAGAGGAGAGGAGGCCCCTGGATGGCGGATGCAGGATTCCCCCCAGTGACCCAGCACGTGCACTTTATGGGCCAGGCCCAGAGGTTTAGCCTGGCCATTTTAGCTGCTGCATTTTAAAGAGGACATTTTTAGCTGCTGCATTTTAAATTACATTTTGGATAGCTGCATTTTAACTCCCTGTCTTTTATTATTTAGATTTAGATAGCCACTGTTTTTGTATTTTAATATTTTAGAAATTAAACATTGTTATTCCCTGGCACTGTGTTCTTGTTCACCTTTTTTTATACACCACTGGTTTTAACTGCTCTCCCTCTGTCTGCTCTTCTCTGTCAAGAATTACATTACATTACATTATGTTATTTGGCAGATGCTTTTATCCAAAGTGACTTACAATAACACATTTTTGTCAGCAATAGAGCAATCAACTATGCAACACAGTCTATGACAACTACAACTTCTGAAGGAACAGTGGTACAAGTTTAGTTCAGGTTAGTTTTTTTTTTAAGAGAGAAAGAAGTTAGTTCAAGAAGGGCCCATGGAGCCTGAAAAGGTGTGTCTTTAGTCTTTTCCGAAAGATCGGCAGTGATTCGGCTGTCCTGACCGAAGGTGGAAGCTCGTTCCACCATTGAGGTGCCAGGGACGAGAAGAGTCGCGAACGGGATGAGCGACTTTTGAGCCCCCGTAGTGGAGGAGGGGCGAGGCGTCCTGCACTGGTGGAGGAGCGGAGGGAACGGTGAGAGATTTGGAGCCTGACCATAGATTGTAAGTACAGGGGGGCTGTCAGGTGTACTGCCCTGTAGGCCAGAACCAGTGTTTTGAATTTAATGCGTGCCGAGATGGGAAGCCAGTGAATGTCCCGGAAGAGGGGAGTGACATGAGAGAATTTGGGTTGGTTGAATACCAGACGGGCTGCAGCGTTCTGAATGAGCTGAAGCAGTCGGATGGCTGCAGCAGGTAGCCCAGCCAGAAGAACATTGCAGTAGTCCAGGCGAGAGATGACCAGTGCCTGGACCAGGAGTTGTGTTGCTTCCCTTGTGAGAAACGGACGGATTTTGCAGATGTTGTACAGGGAGAACCTACAGGAGCGGGCAGTTGCTGCGATGTAGGCTGAGTTGGACAGCTGATTGTCAAGGATCACTCCAAGGTTCTTAGCTGTTTGAGAGGGAAACACCGTAGTGTTGTCAATGGATATGGAGAGATCGGTGAGGGGACAGTCTTTCCCGGGGAGGAAGAGTAGCTCTGTCTTACCAAGATTCAGCTTGAGATGGTGGGCAGACATCCAAGCACCAATGTCTTTGAGGCATGCAGCGATACGTGCCTCGATTTGGGTGTCTGAGGGGGGGAAAGAGAGGTAGAGCTGAGTGTCGTCAGCATATCAGTGATAAGAGAAGCCATGAGATGAGATCACATGACCAAGAGATCTGATATAGAGAAGGAATAGCAAGGGGCCCAGGACTGAGCCCTGGGGCACACCTGTGCTAAGAGTACAGGATCTGGATAGGGATCCTCGCCATAGAACCTGGTATGAGCGGTTAGAGAGATATGAGGCAAACCAGGAGAGTGCAGATCCTGAGATGCGTAGATCAGAGAGAGTAAAGAGAAGAATCTGGTTATTCACTGTATCAAAAGCTACAGACAAGTCAAGGAGGACAAGGACAGAGGAGAGGGATGAGGCCTTAGCAGTGTGTAGGGCCTCAGTGACTGAAAGGAGAGCCATCTCAGTAGAGTGAGAAGCCTTGAAGCCCGATTGTAGAGGATCTAGTAGGTAATTCTGGGAGAGATAGAGAGAAAGTTGTTCGGAAGCAGCCTGTTCAAGGGTTTTGGAAATGAATGAGAGAAGAGAGACAGATCGGTAGTTCTGGATGGCAGTATGGTCAAGGAAGGGTTTCTTAAGGAGTGGCTTGACTCTAGCAGTCTTTAGAGGACCTGGCACAAGACCAGAGGATAGAGAGGAGTTGATAAGGGTAGTGAGGAAGGGAGATATATCAGTGGAGATGGATTGGAAAAGAGAGGAAGGAATAGGATCAAGGCTGCAGGAGGTGGCACGGTTAGACATGACAAGCTTAAGGACCTCTTCGGGCGAGAGGGGAGAGAAGGAGGTCCTGTAGCAGGGGTCAGAGAGTTGGAGTCGGGAGTGTTGCAGCTATTGACTGGAGGGGGTAAAGAAGAGCTGATGTCATCTACCTTCTTAGCAAAGAAGGTTACAAAATCATCACCAGAGAGGGAGGATGGTGGGGGAGGTGAGGGAGGGTTGAGGACAGAGGAGAAGGTTGAAAATAGTTTGCTGGGGTTTGAGACAGAGGACTGGATTTCAGAAATGAAGGAGGTTTTTGCTGTTGAGACAGCACATGTAAAGTTAGAGTGGATAAGGTGGTAAGCAGAGAGATCCCTAGGGTTCTGTGTTTTTCTCCATTTCCTCTCAGCTGCCCGAAGCTCTGTTCGATGAGTTCGCAGAGATTCAGACAACCAAGGAGCAGGGGGAGAGGATCGAGGAGGTTTCGAGGTGAGAGGGCAGAGGGCAGAGAGAGTCAAGAGCAAAGGAGAGAGAGGATAAAAGAGTAGTGGAAACCTCTTGAGTGGATAGGAGAGAGAACTGAATAAAGTAACGTTAACGCTACGTTATGTCAGACTGTTCTCACCCCATGCCAAAGCCCCCGCCTCGGCCATGAGAGGCTCAGAGCACTGCTGCTGCTCATGCGCGCGCCCCGGCGGCCCGGAGCTTGGGGCTCGTGCATGAGCATACCAGAGGCGAGGCGGCCATCAGCGCCTGACTGGCCGGGAGAGAGTGCTTCCAAGTCGGACTGATAATAATAATAATAATATAAGCAACATCATTTGAGCTCATCCAGGTAAGATATTAATAAAGTAATGACACATTCAGCGGGAAACTAACTATAATTAAGACGTGCCAACTTTGACGACGTTTGGTTCAGTATTTTAAGAGCAAACAGGTTTTTTTTACTTCCTGAAAAGTTGCTGTTTTGGAGATTCGAGGTCCTGGCGACGATATGTTAAGGTGGAAATAAGGTCTGGTCTTGTAATATGCAGTTGTGTGGTGGTAGCATGGAGGGGGGTGTTTCCAGGATGCTGGATTACACCGTTAAGCCTTCTTGAGGTGTCGTGGGCCTAACTTAACGAAACATCGGTGAAGGAAGGGGCCCACTTGAAAACCCCAATGACATGCTTCATACTGCTGTTGGCTAGGTTAGGTAACTGGTGATTTGTGTCTTGTTTATTAGTTTGTTAGCATGTTAGCTTGTTTTTCTGAATTGGGCTTCTAAATGTGTTTTTCCTCGGGCACGAGGAATAGTAACATCTTGTCCTGTGTATTAATTAATACTAAAGCTAGCTTAGGTTAGTGACTGTTGTGAATAGTGTAGCTGACAACTAGGGAAAGACCTAGTAACAGCATGGAAAGACAGCTGACAGGAGGGATTAGATGGTTTAGCTGCTCATTGTGGCAGTAGCCAAGGCCAATAGGCCATTGGTTACACCCAAACTTGCTATGAAACAGAATTATGTAAAAACACCCCTAAAGTCTGCGAGAGCAGGGGCGGAAGATGACTCACCTATGGTTGACACGGTTATTGACTCTGGAACGGACTTGACTATGAGTAGGGAAAACATGTCAGTGGAAGCCACTAGTTCAGATCTAGATGGGAAGAAGCGTCAGGTTTGCTTGTGTGGCTGGCAGAAGGTAACAACTTTAAAGGGCCTTAGAATCCATCAAGGCAGGAAGAGGTGCTTGGTAGAGGGAACACAGGGACCCCGCATTGATAATTATTTCTTAAGAAGTTTATCAAGTCAGTCGGGTGAAGTCCAGTGACAGGAAGTAACCCACAGCTCGCAGGACATCAGCACCCCTGATGTTGAGGCAGGTCCTAGCACTGAGGAAGGCAGAGAGGCCAGCCAGCCAAAGAGGGGGAAGCTTAAAGGAACTGCTGAGAGTAAGTTGGAGAAAATGGGAGATCTTATTTATGATTATGGTAAAGAAAGGTTTGGCGTCTTTGAGAAAATGAAGAAACTAGAGGGTGAGGTAGTTAAATCTAGGCGCCAACAAGAGATAGATACTTATCCATCAGAGAAGACAGCTTAAGAGGCAGTGGAGGAAAGCTACAGAGGTTGAGAAGGAATGCATTGATTGCTTGCAGTCAGATGTGAGGGAGCGGTTGGCAGTTTTAAGAAGAGCAGAGAGCATTAGGAAAAATAGGAAAAAGAAAGAGAGAGCTAGAATAGCATTCTATAAGGATCCATTTAGATTTGTGATGTCATAGTTTAGTAAGGAGAAGAATGGTAGCCTTATGGTACCTAAGCAGAAGCTTGAGGAGTATTTGGAGGAGGTTCACAAAGATAGGGAAAGGTTTAGAGAGATGACAGTCCCTGCTGATATTCCACCTATTGGTGAAATAGAGAGCCAGTGTGATGATAGCCCACCAAGGTGGAAAGAAGTTCAAGGAGTAGTGAGACGTGCAAGGGCCTCTTCAGCCCCGGGTCCTAATGGAGTCCCCTACCAGCTGTATAAGAGTGCTCCACATGTGTTGCAGTTTCTATGGAAGCTGATGAAGGGAGTCTGGAAGAAGCAGGTTATTCCTAAGGCGTGGCGCAGAGCAAGGGGCATCTTCATTCCTAAAGAAAGGGACTCATTAGAGATAAGTGAGTTTAGACCTTAATGTTGAAGGGAAGGTTTTCTTTAGTGTTGTGGCACAGAGGCTGTCTAGTTACCTAGAAAAGAATAGGCTAATAGATACTTCGGTGCAAAAGGCTGGAATTCCCGGCTTCTCCGGGTGCTTAGAGCACACCAGCATGATCTGGCACCAAATCCAGTCAGCTAGGCATGAGAAGAGAGACCTGGCTAATGCTTTCGGGTCAGTGCCGCATAGTCTGTTATGGGAGGCTTTTGATTTCTTTCGAGTGCCAGCCAGGTAGTATAAAGAGCTTAGTTAAAGCCTACTTCTTAGATATTCAACTCTGCTTTACCACAGCAGAGTACACTACAGCTTGACAGCAGCTGGAGATAGGCATTATGGCAGGGTGTACAATTTCCCCATTAGCTTTTACCATGGCAATGAGGATCATTATTAGGGCTTCAAAATGGGTAGTGGGTGGAGAAAGGCTGCAGGGAGGGCTGTGGCTCCCTCCAATTAGGGCATACATGGATGGTATGACGACTATGACGTCAACTGCTCCATGTACTAGCAGATTGTTGCATAAGTTTAATTGTAATCTGCAGTGGGCTAGAATGAAAGTGAAGCCAAGTAAGTCCAGGAGTATTTAAATCATTAAAGGCGGGTACGGTGGCTCAGTGGTTAACACTGTTGCCTCACAGCAAGAAGGTCCCGGGTTCGAACCCCGGTCCGTCCCAGGTCCTTTCTGTGTGGAGTTTGCATGTTCTCCCCGTGTTCGTGTGGGTTTTCTCCGGGTGCTCCGGTTTCCTCCCACCATCAAAGAAAGACATGTATGTTAGGGTTAATACTCCTGTCAGTGCCCCTGACCAAGGTACTGGCAAAATAACTGGAGTTGGTCCCCGGGCGCTGCACAGTGGCTGCCCACTGCTCCTAGTTCTAGGAAGGTTCCTAGTAGAGGATGGGTCAAATGCAGAGGATGAATTTCCCCAAGGGGATAAATAAAGGATAACTTACTTATATATAACTTACTTAACTTACTTATTAAAGGGAGGGTAGTAGGTAAGAAGTTTGTTATAAATGATGAGGTGGTGCCTACAGTGTTAGAGAAACCAGTCAAGAGTTTGGGAAGATGGTATGATGCAAGTCTCAGTGATAAGGGACAGTTTGAGGAGGTGAGGCAGGAAATGATTTAAGGTATTTCAAGTATAGACAAGTCAGGGCTCCCAGGAAAGTTAAAGTTGTGGTGTTTGCAGTTTGGATTGTTGCCTCGGTTGATGTGGCCACTGACAGTGTATGAGGTTCCCCTTTCAAAGGTAGAAAAGCTAGAAAGGATGATTAACTCATTCATTAGGAAATGGCTCGGAGTCCCACGCTGCCTAAGCAGTGCAGCCTTATATGGGAAAGGCATATTGGAATTGCCATTATCTAGCCTGACAGAGGAGTTCAAGTGTGCTAAGGTTAGACTGGAAATTACTCTGACTCAGTCAAAGGATCCAGTGGTTAGGAGTGTAGCGCCCACAGTTAAAACAGGGAGGAAGTGGAACCCAAAGGAGGCAGTGCAGCAAGCACAGTCAGCTCACAGGGATCTCATAGGCCAGGTGCAGCACGGGCGTGGAGGCTTAGGGTTGTGCATAGGGAAACCTGTGTGGAACAAGGCATCAGTAATAGAAAAGAGGAAGATGGTAGTTGAAGAAGTACATAGGCAAGAGGAGGCAGTAAGATATACTAAGGCAGTGTCGCAGGCAAAGCAAGGACAGTGGGGGAACTGGGAGAGTGTCCAGAAGAGAAAGTTGAAGTGGAGAGAGTTGTGGAGCATGGAGGCCAGCAGAATTAGATTTATTATAGGGGCTACTTATGATGTGCTACCATCTCCCCAGAACTTAAATCAGTGGTTGGGCGAGGATGGTGCCTGCCCGTTGTGTTCTAGTGTATGTACACTGAGGCATATACTGTCAGGGTGTAAGGTCAGTCTCTCCCAGGGGCGATACACCTGGCGTCACAACCAGGTGTTGAAATGTTTGGCAGCTCCAGTTGAGGAAAAGCGGCTAGAAGTAAATTCTCTAGTTGCTAGCAAAGAGACTAGACAGATCAAATTTGTATGTGAGGGAGAAAAGATTAGACCAATTAAGGTCAGGCACAAGTTAGGGCAGCTAAGTGTAGGTGGAGCCTGGGAAATGAGGGTTGACTTGAATGAACAGCTAGTCATCCCAGCATATATAGTTAGGACCCGGCTACGTCCGGACTTGTTACTGTGGTCTGAGGTAGAGAAGATAGTTTATTTTATCGAACTCAAAGTCCCCTGGGGGCTTATGAGCGCAAGAAAGCTATGTATGCTAAAATGGCAGCAGAGGCAGAACAGCGAGGTTGGAGGGCTCGAGTGTGGCCTGTAGAGGTGGGCTGCCATGGTTTTGTGGCAAAGTCCATTATTGCCCTACTAACCGAGTTGGGCATTCGGGGACGGAGCCTGAAGCTTGCGGTTAGCAACATGTCTCAGGCAGCAGAACGAGCAAGTGAATGGCTGTGGCTAAAGAGGAAACATGCTAGCTGGGGAGCTCGCTAAGGTAAGATTGATTGTTTGTTGTTGGTCATGATTGATGGTCCACATCAACAGGGCTGAATCATTGACAGTGGTGGTATAGTTAAGAATGTCATACCGAACCGACCTGGATAGCTAGGCTTAGATACTGAGGTAATATGCAGTTGTGCGGTGGTAGCATGGAGGGGGGGGTTTCCAGGACGCTGGATTACACCGTTAAGCCTTCTTGAGGTGTCGTGGGCCTAACTTAACGAAACATCGGTGAAGGAAGGTGCCCACTTGAAAACCCCAATGACATGCTTCATACTGCTGTTGGCTAGGGTAGGTAACTGGTGATCTGTGTCTTGTTTATTCATTTGTTAGCCTGTTAGCTTGTTTTAATAATAATAATAATTAATTAATAATGGGGTGTAAAAAACAGGAATTTTCTTTAATGCCTTTTCTCCAGTGAGCATCTTCCCGGACCCAAAGTTTCCAGACGGGGAACGTGGGGAAAGGGAGACAGATGGGGCCAGGGAAAAGACATCATCACCATTATCGTCCTCTGCTGCTGTCGTAAGGGGAGCTGGTGGAGCAAGGTCGACTCGCGGGACTGCCGCGGTGGCGATGCTTGCGGTTTCAGCTTCGTCAAGCTCGACGTTGGCAAAGTATTCCACACGTCGGCGGAGCTTTTCATATGACAGCTCTCTGCAGTAGGGACAGGCAGCCTGCTGGGGATGGAGAGCAAGCCCCGTGTGGCGCGGTCCTAGACACAAAGCATTTGTAGTGCATGTCATCTGCAGTGATGTAAGCGCACCGGCATTCTTGACAGTTTTGAACGCCAGGAGGGAAGCGGCCATGGATTTGTGATTTGTGAGATGACGGCTCATCTCACTGGTTAACGCCGCTCATAGTTCTTCAGTCTTCTCGTGCTGTAGCTCATGAATAATTTTTGGGAGACCAGCAACAGACACGCTAGGGGATTATACCCAGCCTAAAGGGCGAATGCTAATAGAAAATGAACAGAATATTGTGTGCATGTGCAGAGGAGGTTTTTCTAGTGAGGGAGAGGAGGATGGTCCTCCTCTATTTTTTAGAAGAGATTGGGGATTTTATATAATAATATATATTTTTTAATAAAATATCAATCAAATGTGTTTTTTTCTGATGTGCGGATGCTCCTTTTTTCATTCATTATATTCTTAAAATGCTTTAACAACAGTGACACCTGTAGGGCACTGATGGAAAGGAGAGCTCCATGCAGACAGTAGTCTGGCCCGGCCCTCAGGGGTACGGTACAAAAACATTACCCCTGAGGGTAATTATTTCTTTGCTAATTTATCTAATGCAAATATATGATTGGTTGAAAAACACTCGCAATTCACAGGGAACAGTGAAATGATGTGTTTTTCAACCAATCATTTTTAGCTGAAGCCTAAACCGCCCTTACCAATCAATACCAATCAATTAATTTATTCAACCAAATTGGTTGTTGATTGGATAGATTGCTAAGATTAACATTGTATTGTCCAATGATGAATGCGTCTGAAAATCTTGTGGAATCCAGCTCCATTGCCTACTAGGAAGTGATGACCTCCACTTTGCTGTGACCACCTGGCAGTAGGCTAATCGATAGATTTACAGACAGTAGCACCATATTATACTTTCCCCTTTCTCTTTTCCTATTTTTTTTTATCAAGCAGTAAGTTAGCTCACAAGCCAGACAGTCGTTGCATTGTATTGTGCGAGCGGCCCAACATGACTTTCTACAATGCGAGTTTAGAGAGGGCGGCGTGGTACACATGGAGGCTGAAATCTCAACAAAGCAAACACTGGGATACTGCAACGTCATCGGCTGTACGCGCACCGGTTACAGACGGCATGGATGTGCAAGTAAGTCAATTAAGTTCAAGTTCAATTCTGCATGCAAATGGTCCACCAAGCAGCGCTATTTCTTTTGTATTAATGTTTCATGCTGCATAGCCTGTCAAAATGCAAATAAAAACTGTGACCTTAAACTCCCACATTTTTAAACTGAATTTGGCCAGTACAACAATGGCTGACAGGGAGCTCCCTTTTAAAGCTAGAGTGATGATCTTTATACCGTATGAAAGTAGAAGAAACAAGGAATCGATTTGGACCAAGCATGTCAACCTAGCATGTTGGAAAGAGGGGGGGAGGGGGGGGGGGGGTAAATAACGCTTCAAAGCTGATGGTAACTTTCCCCTCCATGCAATTGAATGGAACTAAATGAGTATATTGGTAAATGTGCAAAAAATCACCAGCTTCTCACAGCAGTTGTAGCCTATAAGCCAGTGGTTTTCAAAGGGGGTCCCCAGCAAAAAGGGGGGATAATCTATTTTCACTATAATTCCTTCCATAATTAACACAATCTAAGCTAGTGTAGAAGTGAGTAAATAAGCTAATAATAACCATAAGAGCACAAATAATTGACAACAATCTCGAAATAAATATTCAGTATTTACTCTGAGAAATTAAATAATGAGAAAAGGACCAATTATTGATGGTTAAAACTGAATAATGACATCACAACAGTCTAATCCTAATGCGAAATTAAACTGAGATATTTCTCTAAATCTGTCTTAAAACTGCAAAAGAAACAAAAAAAAATCATAAAAAAATTAGTAACTAACCTCCCTTGCTTTCAAGCTCACCTGCCGCGACTGATGTACAGTAAACATAGTCAGGGTGACAGAGAATGTGTGTGATTCTCAGCCTTCTAGCAGATATTGCCTCTCCATACCTGAGAGAGTCCAGTTTCCAGTGTGGATCCTCCAGTCCAGCAGAAAGCAGCGTCACTCCTGATGCTCCTGGATAATTGTAGCTCAGGTCCAGCTTTCTCAGATGGGAGGGGTTGGAGCTCAGAGCTGAGGCCAGAGAAGCACAGCCTTCCTCTGAGACCATACAGGCTGACAGCCTACACACACAGACACACACACACACACACACACACACACACACACACACACACACACACACACACACACACACACACCAAAGCAAGCTATATGTTCGATATCTTTATGTATACAGCTGTAAAATAGTTGCACAATACAGTCAAATTCATCCTTGCAATCCTTGCATCAACTGATGATGCAAGGAGAGGGAATGGTGAAATATCGTCATGGAAAGTAATTGACAGGAGTTACAAAAGAGTGCTACATGTTGACATCAAAACTTTTAAAAATTAAGCAGAAAAAAATCCAACACAGTTCAGGTCAGCACAGACCTTAGTTCGGAGAAATGTGTCAATTCTAGGGGTGTCACGATACACTCAGTTCACGATACGATACGTATCACGATACTGGGTTCACGATAACGATACGATACGATACGATTTTAACAATATTTTTTTAAACTTGAATAATGACAATATATGACTGGAAAAGTAGTATTTTATTTGAAATGCACAAATACAAAACATGCTGTTGTGGGAAATTGTTATTACAATAACAACTAGAAAAAACATGAGATTGGAGATAAGGCTTATCTTGAAATAGAATGAGTTACACCGTCACTTAGATTTACTTTGAACTAAAAGGTTTCTCAGCAGTATAAATTCTCATTATGCATCTTCAGTTTTTCTTCAAACTCAAACAACAAGACTTTTCTTAATCTATTTTTTATGCATCTTCAGTTTTTCCTGTCAAGTAAACAGTTTTGCCAGAAACTCAATTGAATGGTTTCTCTCCTGTATAACTTCTCATGTGTCTCTTCAGAGACTTGTTCAACTGAACTACTTTCCACACATTGAACTTCAACAAACAAAGACGTTTCTTAGTCTATTAAAAAAAATAAAAAAAAAAAAAAATAAAAAAAAAAAATTGCGATATGAGATTTAATCTCAACGATACATATCGTGACGTTTTACTATCGCGAAATTTCGTGGGACGATATATTGTGACACCCCTAGTCAATTCAATTGAAAAAAGGGGGAAAAAAAGTGAATGGATATTACCTGAGAGTCTCCAGTCTGCAGTGTGGACTCTCCAGTCCAGCACAGAGGAGTTTCACTCCTGAATCATGCAAGTCATTGTTACTCAGGTCCAGCTCTCTCAGACTAGAGGACTGGCTGCTGAGAACTGAGGCCAGAGCTTCACAGCTTCTCTCTGACAGATTGCAGTCACTCAGCCTGAAGGAGAACAAGACCAGGCAAGCCTAGTTAAGCCAGACCCAGACTGCTGTCCACTGTTGTGCAAGTTCACATAAAAGCTAGCCCAAAGTTCAGTTCACACAGCTTTAAATGAAGTAGTTCACGTTCATAGTTCACAATTTTGAAAATTGTACTAATGGCAGGGTAAATCTGGGTGGGATAAGTGGAACGCATTACCACCACTGAGGTGCCCTTGAGCAAGGCCCTTCACCCCAAATGCTCCTGTGGCGAGCAGATCAGACTTGTACTGGTCAGCTTGCAGGTATGAATGTATGTGTGAGTGTGAGCTCCTGAATGATCACAAACCTTTTAGACCACAGCACTCTCTTGATTCCCCGCCCCCCCCAAGCAACACACATAATATGTCACTGTTATATGTCACCTACTTCATATCCCTATGACCCCTCCCCCCAAACACCCCACATAGGTCCCTAGTCAATAACCCTACACAACCCTCAAATCCCGGCTCTCTAGCACGTACCTATCCCTATGGCCAAGACCCACACATGTCTGTTTCAACAATGGGGAATCAGTGAGTGAGTGTCTGGCAATTAGTGATAGAGACAAACAAGAGCATTGATTTTCTCCTTGTTTCAATCTATCCAGTTTTCTAAGCACTTACACAGATTTATTGGAGGCCTTGATCACTGGCAGCAGCCTCAGAAGAGCCTCCTCTGAAGCAGAGTATTTCTTCAGGTCAAACACGTCTAACTCTTCTTCTGATGACAGTAAGATGAAGACCAAAGCCGACCAATGAGCAGGGGAGAGTTTGCCTGTGGAGAGAGTTCCTGATGTCAGGGACTGTTGGATCTCCTCCACTAGAGAACGGTCATTCAGCTCATTCAGACAATGGAACAGATTGATGCTTCTCTCTGGAGACAGATTCTTCTTTATCTTCTCCTTGATGTACTGGACTGTTTTCTGATTGGTCTGTGAGCTACTTGCTCTCTGTGTCAGCAGGCCTCGTAGGAGGTTCTGATTGGTCTGCAGTGAAAGGCCCATGAGGAAGCGCAGGAACAAGTCCAGGTGTCCATTTTGGCTCTCTAAGGCCTTGTCCACAGCACTCTGGTAGACATTTGGTTTAGATTTGACTCCTAACTTCAGAGACCACAGGGATTTTGATTGTGGTTCTGACAGCAGATTGACACCAGAATCGATGAATGAGACCATGACATGAACAGCAGCCAGAAATTCCTGAAGGCTCAGATGGACAAAGCAGAACACCTTGTCCCCCCACCCACCACGCTCCTCTTTAAATATCTGTGTGAACACTCCTGAGTACTTTGAGGCTGATGTGATATCAAAGCCACACTCTTTCAGGTCGTCTTCATAGAAGATCAGATTGCCTTTCTCCAGCTGCTCAAAAGCCAGTTTTCCCAGAGAGAGAATCATCTTCTTATTCTCTGGTGTCCAGTGTGAATCTTTCTCAGTTTTCCCATGAAACTTGACGTTCTGCCGTTTTGTCTGAATCACCAGGAAGTGGATGTACATCTCAGTCAGGGTCTTGGGAAGGTCTTCTCTCTTATTGGTTTTCAACACAGACTCCAGAACATTAGCAATCATGTGGCAGAAGACTGGGATGTGGCACATGATGTGGAGGGTTCGTGAGGTCTTGATGTGGGAGATGATTCTGTTGGCCTGCTCCTCATCTGTGAATCTCTTCCTGAAGTACTCCTCCTTTTGTAGGTCATTGAAGCCTCTCACCTCTGTCACCACGTCAACATACTCATCAGGGATCTGATTGGCTGCTGCAGGTCGGGTGGTTATCCATATGCGAGCTTTGGGAAGCAAATTCCCCCTGATTAGGCTTGTCAGCAGCACGTCCAGTGATGCTGACTCTGTAACATCAGTCAGGATCTCGTTCTTCTGGAAGTCTAGAGGAAGTCGACACTCATCCAGACCGTCAAAAATTAACGCAACGTTAAACTTGTCAAAGCTGTAGATTCCGGCTTCTTTAATCTTAGGAAAGAAGTGATGAATAAGCTCCACCAAGCTGCACACTCTATCTTTCTGCAGGTTCAGCTCTCTGAAAGTGAATGGAAATGTGAACTCTATATCCTCGTTGGCTTTGTCTTCAGCCCAGTCCAGAGTAAACTTCTTTGTTAAGACTGTTTTCCCAATGCCAGCCACTCCCTGTGTCATCACTGTCTTGGTTGGTTTATCTCTTCCAGATAACTGTTTAAAGATGTCTTGACATTTGATTGGTGTTTCTGGTCTCTGGCTTCTGGATGCTGCTTCAATCTGTGTGATCTCATGTTCATCATTGACACCTCCACTCTCTCCCACTGTCATGGCAAGCTCCGTGTAGATCTGATTCCCAAGTGTCGGGTTTCCTGCTTTAGCAATCCCCTCAAACAAACACTGAAATTTCTCCTTCATATTACATTTGTGTTGACGTTGACACTCTGCAGACGTTTCTAAATGAATAAACAACAGAGTAAATCAATGAGAGGCAAGTAAAGAGTAATGCAATCATTTACTGATAATTTACACATTTGCAACTCAACGGACTCTATTCAGCTCATTACTGCTGGGTGGACAACAGGTCCTGACTGGTGTAAGGTATAAGGTAGCTGTTGTTGAGTCGGTTATTATTACACAACCAGGAGTTTCATGCAACCAATCGGATTCCACACTGTGCTGATTCCCATAAAGCTCTGGTTGTGTATGTTAACCAAACAGCTAGCTGCACTTCTCATGCTGTTTGTTATGTTCATGTATGTAAACTACTTGGGGGGAAACCTTTCAGACAATACACATAACATTGGTAATGATTGTATAAAAGGCCTGATACCCCTGAGGAACTACATTACTGGGATTATGGAGAAAGTGATGATGCAACATGTACAACGTGACTAAAGTGAGAATCAAGTTCTTAATGCATCTATTCAAATTGAGCAATTCAAATTAAAATATAAACAATTAAATTTCACATCTATTTTCTGTAGTAGCAGAGCAAGTTTGCGCTCTTTAAAACTCAGGCTTACAACCGATTGCTCAAGGTGCGTGAGGCCAGGTAAATAGTCCAAACAAAGAGTGAAGAGGCCTCGCACACTTAAAAAAAAGTTAGGCATACGGATGCAAAAAATCCGGCTTTAATTCACCATAATGCAAAAAAAGTAACAAGTGATACAAACATAAAAAATAAAAAGTAACGTTTTGGTCTCCAGACCATCGTCAGCCATTGTCTCAGCTGCTCGTTACAGGCTTAAGTAGGCTGGTAGAGGAGTCTATCATGGCTGGGGCAGCACATCAATTACTCAATCACTAATAATAATAATCAAGCACTAACCCGAAACAAGCAAGGTGTCTACAAAGCAGACTTGGGGATACATGCAGCGAACCCATGTACATGTTCACAAATAGTACACATATACATAACAATATATATAATATGCAATAAACTGAAGAGTATTCTACTCCATAACATCTATTTCTGCCCATATCTTCCACCCAATTAAGTGCCCCTTGCTCTTAGATGTTCTTCTGTTAATCACTGTCCAACTTACCATTTTCTTGATTGTCCCGTTTCTCAAGGTCCTCTGCAAGAAATTTCTGCTCTTTCTTAAGGATATCACAGAATATATCTTTGCCTCTATTCCCACTAGCATTCAGTGACGTATACAGTTCCCTCATCTGCTCCTGGGTGGTAGGTTTAGATATCACATTGTTGTAGCCTTCTTGCGTGACAACATTCTCCTTCAGGAGTTTATCCAAGATCGGTGCGACCATCGCCACTCTCTGGATCAGCTCATCCCGATGTTCATCCACAAAGTGTTGCTCTGAAGAGAAAGGGAATGAAAAATGAGCTGGTTGGAGTGAGGACCAGGCTAAAATCAGCTTATATCAGGCTACTTTGCTTCTGAAGGATTACAACATGAAGGCTTTCATTTGAAAAATATATGTTTATGTCTGCTTATTTTCTATCTCCAAAATGTTACTGTCTGAAATCGATCAATTAATATTTCAAAATCACAAATAATCAAATTGTCAGATGTATCGCTGGTGAAATAGTAGGCTGTTTGTGTTTTTCCTGATAATTGCCTTTAATCATTCTGTTCTATGGCTGCTTGATCTAATTCGATTTTCTGATACCCCTGAGGACCCTCTTTACTGGCGTTATGGATAAAGTGACGATGCAACATGTACAAGGTGACTAAAGTGAGAATTCACCCACTGTCTATTATAAATCCATAGAAATTACTAAACACAAATACAATACAATGAACACATACTCTCACAAGGCTGCCTGTCTCTCTGCACATCTATTGTCTGGATGTAGGTCAACAAAAGTAGATACAATGACAGCCTGCACTTTATATAAATTGTTGGCATGTTTAGATAACTTCTATCTTTTTTCAAATGTCCCCTTTTTAATCTTCCCATGACTTAACTCTGCATTAGATCCTTCATGTTGAACTCTGCCTCTTTCAAATCCTTCAGCGCTTGCAAGCCCTTCTCTTTATCCGTCGCCATTGTTGCTCCCTGATAAAATCACAGGAAATATCCAACTCCAAGAACCAACTTTATCTATTGTAAAGTGTCAGAAATGGGCTGAAAAAAATTAAAATATAAACAATTAATTAAAAAATAAAAAGGCAGAATCTTCAGCAAATGAAATCATGAACACTTTGAAAGGCTGATTGATGATACTTCACGCTGTGTATAAGCAACCAGATCCACATTTACCCTATTAAATTGTCTTATCTCTATTCAACTCTGCTTTCAACATTTGTTTTCCACTTGTGAAACCAGGCAAGATTGTATCCAGTAACACAGATAAACAGGGTTGTAGTGCTGTGGGAGCACAGGGGAGCGGAGCTCCCACGCCTTTTCTCCAAGGGTTTGTTTTTACAATTGTAAAATAGGGGTGGGGTTCCTCATATAGGTGTGCTCCTCCACTTCTCCAGATAGCATACACACCTGTCGATAAACCATGGTTTACTCAGGGTCTGAGAAAATCGTCAATAATCCTGCTAAGGGAATGGAATCTATTGGAACTACATGACGATGTATTATACCGGAAAAGGCAGGATGGAGACCAGGTTACATACCAACTAGTTTTACAGGAAATTTTGTAAATGTTTTGCAGAAAAGGTCTTCCTGAAAAAGCAGCGCCCCTGGTAAACATAAAGGGCCCTATTCTCCCACAGGCCTTCGGCGCAAAAACTGGCCTTACACGCAAAAAAACGTGCCTTGCGCCTGCCTTGGGAAGATATCAACATGGCTTTAGGCCCCGAGATGCGCTTTAGGCTAAATGGGCGTGGCGCAGTCCCAGAATGGGCGAGAATGGGCGTTTCGGCCTTAAATACCGGCCTAATGATATCTTCCCACTTGGCGTTAATTTAGCGCTTTGCGCTTTTGAAAACCAGGCCTATTCAGTGCGCTGGTTGCGCGGAGCGCTCCTCTGCCCTTTCCTCTGTCCCTTCTCTCTGTGTCACTCCCTCTCTCTTGCTCATCAGTCTGACACAATATGACTGCTTGAAAAAAAGTTTGCCAGTTCTCTCTCTCTCTCAGAAAAAATAAGTTGTTCTACCGTACATAGTATAACAACACGACAGTTTTTTCTAACATGACAGTTTTGAGCCTGTGACATTCAGAGGCTATTGCATCATCCTACCTGTGCCGTGAAGGCGAGAGAAAACAAGATAATTCTGGGCAAACATTCACTGCCTGGCTTCCCTGCAACAGCCAGACATGTGAAATCTCCCAGCATGCATTGGGCTAATACATTTCGATAATAAACCGCATCGAAATTTGCCTAAATAGATAGAAAGGTACATCGAAATAGATCTAAATAATGTGTAATGTTCCACAACATGCTATTGTAGAACATTTCAATATAGGACAAAATCAAATTGCGAAATCCAAACCCAACCCTATGTGAAACATATATGTCATCCTGGGCCTATATATATCCCTCGTCGATTTAACGTGATTTAGATAAGTGACAGCGTAACACGCTTCTACTGTCATGTGCTATACTGTGATGTCTGCTCCAATAAATTGGCCCTACTTCACATTTAGTTTTACAATAAAAACACATTTCTGCAATGACTTTACATAATGTAGGCTATATTTATGTGCATCATCCTACCTGTGCAGCAGGGGAGAGAAAACAATATCATTCTGGACAAACTTTCACCAATCTAATTAATCTCATCATATAGGGATAGGCTATATTTTTCTAGCTGATGCGTTTAGAACATTATTTTCACTTTGATCTTGCTATAGTGTAGCGTATTTACATGCTTGCAGTATTTAAACTGCATTTAGATTGGTTTGAGAATAATATGGAATAATAGCCTACATATGGAGACACAGAGGGGATAAAAGGGAGGGGGGGAGATCAGAGCCCTCGGCTTTTCTGAAGCCGGACTGGATCGCTCCGTGGAATTGGAACTGAAAAGTGAAGCATGTGATTCGTTTACTGCACTTACCCAATGAGCAGATCAGTGCATAATTTTACACTTAAAAGGCGTGGTTGTAATGCTTAATGCTGCGTGTAGCGCCGATACCAAAATATCAAGTGCGCTGGTCCACGCCCACTACTCTGGGCTGCGTCTGGCGTTGAGCGCAGTTCATAGGCCGATGCAACGATAGAGCCCAAAGACTACGAGACCCCTAGAGTATGGATTTCCTGTCGATTGAGGACGATAGTAGCAACACAAAGGATATCCATAAGTAAGTAACTTTATTGTCACTGTACAAGTACAATGAAAATACGTTTGGAGCAGTCCTCCAGATGCCAGTGAGAAAAACAAAAACCTGTGCGTCCTGGTAGTTCACCTGGTAGCACGCATACTACGAAGGCTCGGCCCTTCGCGCGGCCGACCCGGGTTAGAATCCGACCTGCAGTCCTTTGCTGTATGTCATCCCTTCTCTCTCCCCCCACCTTTCCTGTCTACCTACTGTCCTATATAAAAATAATATAAGGCGAAATGCCAGAGAGTGAGGACAGTTGCTTGTGGGATGACTTTTTTGTTTGTTATGGCATACCTGAGCAGTTGCACAGCGACCAAGGGCCTGATTTTGAATCCAGATTGATCAAGGAGCTATGTGAAGTCGCAGGTATTCAGAAAATCAGAACAACTCCATACTACCCATGGGGTAACCCTGTCGAAAGATTTAACAGAATATTGTTAGGCATGTTAGGAACATTGGAGAACAAGCAAAAGTCACATTGGAAAGAGTTTGCAAAACTCTTAGTACTGTACACTGGCGATTTTACATTGGTGCACCGGATGCACGTGCACCCCCTTGTGGCCAGATAATAAAACAATAAATGTCTACATGTAAACGATTTAAACAAAATCCAATCGATATATATATATATATATATACCGTAAATCCTCTAATAGTGGCCTCTATTCCATTACAGGCATCTACTCTAATATAGGACAGGGGCACGGCCTGCACAGACAAATAAAGTCCCCTCCCTCAATATAGGCTGGGTAAAAAAAAACAAAAAACGAAGGAGCAAAAACTACGGTGAATACGGTACTGTAAATTTCCCATAACACAACGCATCTACCGTGTGACGTAAATGGACGTAACGCAGACAAACCAGAGAAATAAAAACAAACATGGCACCAACCAAACGAACCAGACGAAAGTTTGACGTTAAGTTTAAAGAGAGCGTTGTGCAATATGCAGCGGAAAATTCGGGACAGTGTGATGTGGAATCAGCCCTTCAAGCAGAGCCTGCATGATGCCTACGACCAGTGGATGACTGGGGACGCAGATAAGCAGTACACAGCTGGAGGTGGAAACCTAAAAGCGCCTGCCCGACGCCTGCTTGTGGACTGGGTGATCGCCGCCTGGGACAAGCTGGACAAGGATCTGATCAAAAAGTCCTTCCAAGTTTGTGGACAGTCTGTGAAAACTGACGGGAGTGAAGACAACCTCATCCACTGCTTCAAGCAGGGACAGCCCTGCGCCGCTGGACGGGAGGCTGCGTCAGCGGGACCAGGAGAACAGACAGGCAGCCGAGGATGAGGAAGATGAAGAGGAACTGGTCAACAATGAACTTGTTGTTCTGGATGATGTTGATGAGGACGCTGAGGAGACCGACATACTAGATGAGGAGGAGGATACTGAGTGAGTGAGTGACCACCAATATTTATTTGCGTTGTTTGGTTTTATGCAATATTTTGCAATAAAAGTCATGAAAATAAAGGAGTATGTCCATGAGAGTTTAATTTTAAGAAATAAAGGCCTCTACTCTAATATAGGCCTCGCTCCAACAAAGGCCGGGGGCTCTCTGCGGCTCAGTAAATAAAGGCCCCGGTCACTATTAGAGGATTTACGGTACTGTATATATATATATATATATATATATATATACTGTATATATATACTGTATATATATGTAATACATATATATAATGTGTCGTAATATATCTATATTTCATTATATTCAACATTAGTATTCAACATTCACCGTTGTAAAACCACAGCATAGTGAAGAGGATATTATTGTGATGTGTGTAGTTCTTCATAGATCTACTAGCCTCTTCATTTTGCTCTCAGAGTGTACCAGATTAATGCATTTTACTTTAAAATGTAAAAGAAAATCTTCGGGCAGGGGGGCACTGCCCCCCCTGGAAACCCCCCTAATGGGGTACACTTTCGACCGTGATGGTGCACCCCCAGGTTGGAAAGCCTGGAATTGCCTATGCATACATACAATTGTACACGTAATGAGGTAACAGGGTTCAATCCCTATGAGTTAATGTCCGGGCGTAAACCCCGACTGCCTGTTGACCTATCTTATGGATTGCCCTTGAAAGCAGATCAGTAGAAATCTCATTCACAGTACGTACAATACCTCACAGCTCGTTTAGAAGACAGCTACCAGGCGTCTCGAAATGCCCAGAAAGTAACAGAGAGAAACAAGACTAGGTTTGATAGGAATTTGACTGCCTCAGGCCTTGAAATTGGAGACAAGACGTGTACTCCTCCAGAGTCAAGAAAAGGGCAGGAAAGATCCTCACTACTAGTGGCTGCATTCCAGCCACTTCTCGACTGTCTGGCTGACATCAGAGAATGGTTGGGCGCTAACTTCCTCAACCTCAATGAGAGCAAGACGGAGATCATCATCTTTGGGAAACCCCCCCCCCGCCCCCTCCATTGATGCCCTAGGCCCCCTCGCCTCTACCATCCGGACCTCTGTCAGAAACCTCGGCGTGATCCTTGACAGTGCTTTCAAGTTCGAGAAGCAGGTTAGTGCAGTGGTTAGGAAAAGTTTCTTTCACCTGAGAACCCTAGCCAAGACCAAGGCCTACCTGCCCCAGAGGGACCTAGCCACAGTTATACACGCCTTCATAACATCACAACTGGACTATTGCAATGCCCTTTATACTGGTATCGGCCAATCACAGCTTCGTCGCCTACAGTTGGTCCAGAATGCAGCCGCCCGACTCCTCACCTGCACAAAAAAGCGTGAGCACATCACCCCAGTGCTTGCATCACTCCACTGGCTCCCCATCCGATACCGCATCGACTTTAAGCTTCTGCTCATCACGTACAAATCCCTCCATGGTCTAGCCCCCACATACCTGTCCGATCTCTTACACCACCCATACCCCCTCCAGAGCACTACGGTCAGCCGACCACCTGCTTTTGGAGGTGCCCAGGTCCAGGTTAAAAACCAGGGGGGACAGAGCCTTTGCAGTCACAGCCCCTAGACTCTGGAACTGCCTCCCTCTCCGCATCCGTGCAGCTCAGACCCTGGACACTTTCAAATCCCACTTGAAGACCCACCTTTTTGAATTAGCCTTTAAATAAAGCCCTCAGCCACCTTTTAATTTTCTTTTGCTGTGTAGCTAGTCAATGTCTTTTAACTCTTCTACTTATTTTATTATATTTTTAATGCTTTATATAGCGTATATCACTTGTTTATGCCTTCTTGCACTTTTGTGAAGCACTTTGGTTGCGGCTCAGCCGCTTGTAAATGCGCTATACAAATAAAATTGACTTGACTTGACTTGACTAACTAATCTCACCCTGGCCATGATCTGTTTGAACTCCTCCCCTCTGGCAGGTGCTACAGAGCACTGTACGCCAAAACCACCAGACACAAAGGCAGTTTCTACCCACAGACCATCACTCTGATCAACACTTAAATCAGCCACTTGAACACTGAGCTGAAACACTAGAAAACACTGGAACCAGTTTACTTTTGACACTTTACTAGCTTAAACAGCAGCAACGTGTGACCACGTAGGCCTACACTACGCAGACCAACACGTTCTCACTCCGACCACGTAGCATATTGACGCTTTGTCCCGTCCCTTATGCGCCACTTGTTACTAACATGGTACCCTTGAGCGACCCATGAAACGACTTGGGCTTTCCGACTAAACTCAATGCAAACCCATAGAAGTCAACTTTGACGCTTATGGCAACTGCGCCCCCATTAGCCTAACTGCTCCCCCATTAGTCAACTGCTCCCCATTAGCGTCTGGGGGGAGGTTAGGTTTAGGCGTGGGAGGTGGGAGAGGTTAGGTTTAGGGTCTGGGGGAGGTTAGGTTTAGGCATGGGGTGGGAGAGGTTAGGGTTAGGGTTAGGGTCTGGGAGAGGTTAGGTTTAGGCATGGGGTGGGAGAGGTTAGGTTTAGGGTTAGGGTCTGGGAGAGGTTAGCTCCTCCAGACCTTAATGGGGGAGCAGTTAGGCTAACGGGGGAGCAGTTAGGCTAATGGGGGAGCAGTTGCCATAAGCGTCAAAGATGACTTCCATGGGTTTGCATTGAGTTTAGTCGGAAAGCCCAAGTCGTTTCATGTCTCGCTCAAGGGTACCATGTTAGTAACAAGCGACGCACAAGGGACGGGACAAAGCGTCAATATGCTACGCGCTCGGAGTGAGAACGGGTTGCGCAGACACACGTCACAGCATGCCGTATCGATACAGTAGCATTCTGCATACACGCTTCAGCAAGACTATAGTGTCTAGGGCTTATTATACTCGAGCAAGCTCCGTGGGGTGGAGCTCCGCGAGTCACCGTGCGGACCTCGCGCTGGGGCAGATGCTTTTATACTCAGAAGTGATCAGCCAAGTGATCAGCATGTATTGTACAATGGTAATAGTGAGAACAGCCCGTGAAAAGTCGCAATGAAACGCTATTATGTGTAGTACTGAGTGCGCTTTCATTCTCAAACGACCGTACATCAGCACATGAATGAATCACCAAACTTGTTTTTACTGAATAGCCATTTCAGTTCTCAGGCAACACAACACATTTACTTGGTGAAATGACTAAAAACTAACAGTTGCAAATCAAAGTTCAGCCTACCACATGAGTCAAGAAATGTGGGGAAACTCAGTGTTCAGAGCTCAGTGGCTTGAAAGCGGCCATGTTTTGAGAGAAGCCATGCGGAGGTCGCGCTGTGAGAAAAATCTTCAGCTACACGGTGGGCGCCCTACGGAGGTAGCGCCCAACCACGCCCAACACATTGACGTCATTTGACGCTGGCGGCCCTCGCTCCACCCCCGCGTCCTTCACGGCATGGTGAGTATAAAGCAGCCTTAAGCTCCTATTGGCTACTCTGTGTTGCTACTGTATGCTCATTAGTCATTATCGTGCAGTTCAACTGAGCGGGGCTTGCACCCCCGGCCAGTCAGAGCCCTGAAGCCCCGCCCTGCTGTGATGTGACGGTGCCTACAACAAACATCCCTGCTGCACCCAGACAGACAGCGACAGAGTTTACTCGCTCATTTAGTTTATTAATATTGAATGTCCGGGGACCGCCTTCCATTCTGAAACACCACCGTTCCGACACCCCCCCACTCAGAACCCCCCCATTCCGAAACCCCCCCACTCCGAAATTTGATTTAACCACCCCACTCCGAAATTGATTTTCAAGTCCATATTTCTCCAAGTTTACTGCATTCCTGCAGCTTGAAATAAATGTTTCAACTCATTGTTTTTTTTATTATATGTCACTGTCTTCATATAATTTCGCTATAGACGGTTTTCACCAGAGCGCAACCCCACAGCACTTCCTTTTTCTCAGCATTCGGCAAACTGCAGAAATATTCACTCGACATTGTTACTTTTGTTTTCGCTGCTCAGCTGTATAGACGGTTTTCACGGAATGGTCAGTCCTGCACTTGAATGTTTTTTTTTCTTTTATGTCCATAGCAAACACTGCAACAGGAAGTGAGCGGGGGTTCAATTTAGAATGTTTTTGTTGTCAAGTTAAAACCGTCAATAGCAGTAAACACGAGCCTGCTGCATTCAGATAGATACAGGAATGTGAACGTTGGATACATCCTAAAATCAGCTGTGGATCACAGACATGTTTGCACTCTGTGTTGTTCAGAATCGCACGAGCCGCTGCTCAGGGACTGGGCACAGCTGTCCCGCTTGCTTTCTCCCCCACTCCGCAAAGAAATAGGCTACACCTTGACAACGCACACTCTAGTCTAAAGCGTGTATCGGGCCGGAGCAGTGTTTTTTTTTTTTTTTTTTTTGGCACACAGACTTTCCACTCTGCTGGTCTAAATACCAGGTGTGGTCTTGCGCATTCCTGGCTCGCAGTTTTCTGCAGGTGCACAGAGATATCTCTACAATCACTAAACATTGTTCATTTATGTTGTCTTGCCATACAGTTTGTTAAGTTTGTCAAATGTGTAATCCGAGAGCGCAAGGATCTAATCATAAATTATGTTTTCTACACATCTAAAGGTGAGCTGTTACACATGCCCACATTCATACCGTGTAAAGTGTTTGAAAAAAATTAATTTTAACTTTGAGTCAAATGCTCACAGTTGAATAAGGTTCATTGAGTCATATATTAGCAAGATGAGGACGCTCTTATTTGTGAATGCCAGTCGGGTTGAACTGATTTTGTTTTATGAAAATCTGATGAAATGTAGCTTCCCCATTCCCGATGGTCTAGCGCCGCCTATGCATATTTTCAATAAAAAACAATGAGTTGCAGTGTTTGATGCAGCCAGGAAACTCAGAGAAATATAGACTTGAAAATCAATTTCGGAGTGGGGGGGTTTCGAAATGGAGGGGTTGTCCCCATTCGGAATAGCGGTGCCTTTAAAAAAATGGGAAAACCCCTCCATTACGAAGAATGGAGGTCGATCTTCGGAGTGGGGGGGTTTCGAAAAGGCAGGGTGTAACCTGAACGTCCCTGTCCAAATTGCACCAAATCCGACACTGCAAATTGCAGTAACGCTAGAATACAGAAAGTGAACTCTTTATTTTATGGGGGCATTAAAAGCCCCCGTCATCCCAAATCAAAGGGCAATTTTATTTTATTTTTTGCTGGCATTTTTGCTGGCATTCCTGCTAATTTCCGACTCATGATACACAGACACACAACTTCAACTTTATTATTAGGGGTGTCTGTCAGGATTTTATGTCGGATGAAGAGGATGGCAGTGTAGACGGCGTCGATTGATGGATTGTGCGGTGTCCATCTTTTCGCAGCCAGGAGCTCAGTGAGTTGTGTGCTATGCTTCAGGATAGACTGGACGCCATTCCTGAGCACCCAGCCTCCCACATGACACCCCGCCCACCGCGTCTACAGGGACCATTTTCGAATAGACTTCAACCCCAAAAAATTGAACCAGATGCAAAAAGACATTTAAAGTAGACCTGGTCAATTAAAAAAACAAGGCTAGGTCGGAACCTAGCATATGTCCAGCGCGATAAAGCGTTCACGAGCATCGGCACTGGACATTAGACTGGACAAAACCTGCTTCCGCTGGCCAAAAAGTTGTGTGTGGAGTGACATTGGGCCCTATCTTCCCAAAAGCACTAATTTAGCGTTTGCGCTCGTTTAACACTGTGTGCAATGCAAATGGAGGGCGGACACAAGCGCATGCCTGTGATAATTGTACTGGGCATTGGCTGCCCCATGCCAAAGCAGGCGTTTCAGTGCTAAAATGTGGGATAGATGGCATTATGCTATCGTTAGCAGCGTGCAATTACTTTGCGCTAAGAGCTTTGAAAAGGACCTCTTAGGCGCAAATACCTCACTGCGCTGGGTTGCGCACCATAATCTCCGTGCAGCGCAGCGCAGTGGAAAGTGGAATTCCTTTTGAATATGTCATTACGCACAGCCTTGCCACGCCAATACATCAAATTATGCTGCTAAAATTGGGTATTAGCAGATAATTCAGTGAGGCAATTAACTATAACTCACTGAGAAACTTTTATCACATCGCAAAGAGGGAAATGAATTGAGAAAACTTGTTGGACAATGGACATAGGCTATTTACCTTCATAAGCCGGAGGGTCGTTGGCACCACAGACGATCTGTCAATAAGCTCTCTCTGTCCTCGCACGAGTGAGTACACTCTATTACGCATGGAGAGAATTACAGCCTATTGCATGCCTCGCGCAGCCATTGCGAGACGGGAATCTGATTGGTTTTGATTGACGTAATGCCCAGCATTGCCTGGCCACGCCTGTGAATAATTCTGGTAGTTAAGACCGCCCAAATCCCATTTGCGCAGGCATTTTGGGGCGCAGATGATTTTGGCACGGCTCTAATTTGCGTCTGCGACTCGTGCCGTGAACGTTTCCGCATCTCGGCCGAGAATTGCATTCCCAACATATTTCGGGCTGTTTTAACTTAGAAATCAGGGAGGTAACGTCTACCAGACAATTATATCACTTTTAAACAGTTACATTTCTGTATAAATCATTACAATATGCTCCTGTGAGGTGGGGATGCTGCCGGCGCTGGGGTGCAAAACTCGGCATAACACCTGACGGACGGTGCAAGGCGGACTGCTATCTTCCCTGCCTTAAGGCACGCGCAAACAGGTGCGCAAGCGCTATTAGGGGAATAGCGCCTGTCGGAAGATAGGGGCCATTGTTTTCGAGTGTTGTCATTTATTGAATGTACATGTCACGTCATGACATGTCATGTACACGTCATGACACGTCATGACATGATGTCATTTACTGAATTTGGGGAAGGACCCCTGTGTTTTTGTGGTTTTTTTCTTCATATTTTCTGTTTGCAGTGCAGTGTGGTTTATATTAAAGCTTAAGCTTTTCAACATATTTCTCGAATTATATATTTTTCCTCTCTCCCAATACATTGATCTCAATATTGCAGTGTGGAAAATACCAATAATACTTGAATACATGAAAATAGAAGACATATTTTAGATTTAGAATGTAAATGGTCTATGAAATAAATTAATTTAATGTAATTTCACATAACATGAACACAGCCATCCATCCAGATTCATTTTGGTCCTTCATAGGAAATAATTTGAGCACCTCTGCCATATAGGGTAACAACAATAACATGAAAGTATTTCCAGTAAGTGCAGTTTTTTATGTAAGCTTATGTACACACAATTTATTATTATGAAATTAATTTAATTAATAATGGGGGGGGGGGGTTCACTGTCCTATATAGCCACTGGCTCATGGCTGATCTATAGGACTATAGGACCTATAGGACCATGAATGCCTTCCCATGGCCAGGGGCTGTCCCAATGGATGTCGCCCCTGGCCATGGGAAGGTATTAATTGGATGAAAACTACAAACAGCTACAAATACAATCAACCGATTGGTTCTATAGATCAGCCCTGAGCCAATGGCTATGAGCCTGGCTGTCTCCAAACTGGAGTCATCACATTGGAATGCACCTCTGAATGCCCCCCTCAGAGGTGTTAAGTGCCCGCTGCCACGGGAACATTCATATGAATGGCCCATGGGTGTGAAAAGCTGGTATGTTTACTGGTTTTTGCGGGACAGGAAAAGTGGGGGGAAAGTACCACATAGTGTTCACATATTGAGCACTATCGGTCATTTACTTGCCCGGAAAGCAGCTTTTTCATGCAGTGTGAAACACAGACACACAACTTCAACTTTATTATACTAGCGACAATTCCTCACCCGCTCTGCAGCTCACCCACTGCACGTCACATACGCAGCTCCGCCGCTATGCGGCCTCGCCTGCTATCTCGCCTGTTCTATGACATCACAGATCGGATGACATCATCACGGATGACTTCATCACTGATGATGTTATCACTGATGGTGTCATCATTGATGACATCACATCATTAGGTAATTAGCGCAATCACCTAATTAAATCCGGCTCTGTCAGGTCACCCGCACGGTAGAGAGCTGCGCAGGCCTGAAATCTCTGCCCGATCCCTCCCCGGCCGGTGACATGCAGACCCGTGCCCGATCCGGCCCGGATGAGTTATGAAATTAATTGGCCTGAGCCCGTTGCGAGGCCCGAAGCCAATATTACGATATAATGACACATCTCTCCCTCTCTGTCCCTCAGCTGCTTCTGCGCGGCCGTGGTGCTCCTGCAGCCTCTCTCTCTATTTGACTCTGTCTCTCTCTCTCTCTCTCTCTGTTCGGGAGCTGTACATCGACGGACACGGCACACACGGCTTGTTTTGTTGTTTTTTTACATACTGACACAGCACGCTGTCTGTCGCTGACTGAGCGGAAAGCTACATGTCATGACATGAGTATGACTGGCAGACTAACGTGACGTCACGTGAGGGTCTGTGTGTGACTGTGGCTGGGGGAGTGTCTGTGCACTCCTCTTTGTCTGACTGTGCTCTGCTGTGTAAAATCAAGCGAGTAATACAACGTTATTTAATTTAATTATTGAAACAGGCCCGACCCCGGCCCAGCCCGGACCTATTAATAAAAAAGAAAAGAAAAAACAGGCCTGGCCTCGGCCCGTATTGGCAGGCCCGAGGGCCCCGCGAGGGTACCTTCGGGTTTGCGGCTCTCTACCGCACAGGGGCTCTTTGCACCCCCTGGCATAGCTGTTGCTGGCCAAAATTCTGCTCACACACACACAGACACATCTCTTATTATATATAGATGAACGCCATCTGCAAATAGCAGGTTCATGATTTGAAATACTACAGCAGTTCATCTTGCAAAAGTCAACATACAGCCATAACATACAACATGATAGTGTGTTCATCTAACAATATTGTTTTCCTTTAAGCAGGAAGATCCTTTTTCAAGAGAGACCTCCTAACAGTACACATATAAAAAGACAGAAGTTTGTTCACATGTTGCCAGACAACAAAACAATCAGTAAACAAAGACAAAATGTAGTCAGCATTACCTTGGAAGATGTTCTCCTGGTGAATCTACAGCATCAAGTCACAGAGACAGAGAATGTCTGCCTTCATCTGTAGAGAAAGAGAGAGAGAGACAGACTCTGCTTAATACTCTCCTTTGTCAGTCCTGTATCTGTGTTCATTTGATGTGAGGGTGCGGCCTCATAACTTCAGGGTAAACAAGTCTCGTCTAGTGTAACGACAGAGGCCAGAACCCGCAGGGCAGACGCAGTCACCACAGATCAGGTGAAGTAGTTCTACTATGTCCACTAGATGGAGACATTAACCACATAATCTACAGTCAACTAAACAGCAGACCAGAGGGGATCTAAAATATGTCTGATGTCACAGACAGCTGCAATATCAAAACTCTTACTGATGTGAAGCATGTGACAGGAAATCCATTCCTTCTATTTTATTCCAAGAGATTTTACTATCTTGTGATTACATTGTTTTACTTTGTACTTTGTTTGATCATTTGTTGTATTTTAATGTATTGCCTCATGTTGGTTGTAACTAGCTTCCCCAGGTTTTAGGCCTAGTCGAGAACAGGAAGTGAAACCTGCTTAAATAAGCACATGATACATTAAATAGCTTATATACATTATATTACATTAAAATGTAATATGGTATAATACAATATAATATTGTTAATAAAGCATAGTTGAACTTGTGTGATAAAGAATTACCTATTAACTTCGTCAATTGTCAAAAGCATCTCATAACAGCCCTATCTGGCAGTGCTCATGCATGAGAGAAACCAAAGTTTTCCCCCAGAGAGAGAGAGAGAGAGAGAGAGAGAGAGAGAGAGAGAGAGAGAGAGAGAGAGAGAGAGAGAGAGAGAGAGAGAGAGAGACGGGGGAGTGGGCAGACTGGTTTGAATCAGGAAACATCTGTCCACACTTTATTGCAGCAAGTAGCCCTAAGACTACTTGACAAGAGCACGGTGAAGAAAAAATATGAAATAGAAAACGTCAGGCAGAGCAGCACTCTAAAGTTTTATCTGTCTTTTTGCAACAGTGACATTTTGTTTTGCCACAGACGCTCATGCCCCCCCAACCCCCCCCCCCCGCCCCTTCCCCCCATGGGTTTACAATGTGACCTCAAAGTAAGCAGCTTTGGTGCATCTGACTCTCACCATGTCAACACTTGATGGTGCTGTGTGCAGTCTGCAGACCAGCAAAGCCACACTGCGACCTGTTTCTCTTTGCGGACGACTCGGCTCTCCTGGTCTCCCACAAAGAGAAAAGGGAGGTAGAACTTATCCTTAGCAATGAACTCCAGAAAGTAAGTACATGGTTAGTAGATAATAAATTATCTCTCCATCTAGGAAAAACCGAGTCAATTCTGTTTGGCTCTAACGCCAAACTTAAAAAATCCCCTGGCTTCACCATCACAGTCGACAATGTGACCGTCGAAAGCAAGGAGGAAATTACATATCTCGGCTGTATCCTGGACAGTAAAGTATCGGGAGAGAGTATGGCTTTAAAAACCATCTCCAAAATAAATCAGAAGGTTAGATTCCTGGCCAGACTTTCCTCCTTCCTAGACGTAAGTACTCTAAAAATTCTGGCGGGCGCTTTGATACAATGTCACTTTGATTATGCATGTACTTCCTGGTTCACCGGCATCACCAAGGCCCTCAAAAATAAACTTCAAATATCACAAAACAAACTAGTACGGCTGTTACACTCTCTCCATCCCAGAACCCACCTCCTGCCTGGCCATTTTTCCAGCCTCAGATGGCTCAGAGTGGAGGAAAGAGTGAACCAAATCAAGCTGTGCCTGGTCCATAAGATCTTGCATAATATGGTCCCGAAATATCTCCAAAATTATTTCACCAAGGTAAATGACGTTCATAACTACTCCACCAGAGGGAGCTCCCACAATGTTGTCCCCATTAAATTTAAGAGCTGTATGAACAAAAACTCTTTCAAATACTCAGCCGGGCTGTTGTGGAACAGCCTTCCGGACAGCCTTAAGCTGATTAACACCTTGAGCAGCTTTAAAATCGCTCTCAAAATCTGGTTCATGACTGGTGCGGGTATGTAAATGTAAATATGTTTGAGTATTGTTCATTTATAAGTTATTTTATTTATTTTAGTCAGATTGGTTTTTTAGCCTTTTTAATGTGTTCTTTATTTTTGGGATTGGGTCCTGTTTCAAATGTCTTTTATATTGCTTTTGGTAAAACTGTTTTAACATCTTAACACGTTCACTGCCATTGACGAGATATCTCGGCTTACAAAATCCAACGGTTGACTGCCAATGACGAGATATCTCGGCTTACAAAAAAAAAAAAAAAAATTTTGACGGTGGGACGTGGATCAACGCCCCCCACGTCTCCTATAAAAATATTGGAGCCACCGAACGTGTACAACCCATTCCACCGACCCACTAAGTGGCGACAGTGCTCCCCATTCTAGAAAAAGCCGAGCCAAAACTGCAGGGGAACGCGCGATGAAACCATTCTCATACAGTAAAATGGATTGGCGAAAACGCTTTCGCTTTCGCGCTGATTGCTGGCGGTGGGGGATTGCAAATTTGCATAATAGATTATGGGTGCAACACACTTTGAAACACGCAGCATAAATAAGACCAGAATCGCAAAAGAAACCCCATTTCTTGGGGTTTTGGTTGAGAAACGAGCGAGCCCATCCAGACTTGCCCAGCGGCTGCCAGCAGACAGGAGCAGCAGCAGCAGCAACTCGCTTGTGACATGCCCGCTGCAGCCAAGAAGAACACACACGGAGGGAGGAGTTTGAAGTAGAGGGGTGTTTCCTGCTGTTATGGAGGAAATTACTGTTCAAAACTATTGTTTAGATGTCTGACGTCTTACTGATGCCAAAAATGAATGGTTAAAGTGACTGTTCTATCGAATTTCACAAAAAGCTATTTATCTCAGCTTAAATTTTCAGACGCTGAAACCATGCTGTATTCAAGTGCTAATGCCTACATAACTACTAACTCTACAAACTAACTCTTTTAGACAGAGAAAGCACACATTCTATTAGTTCTTTTGAGATATTTTGTGTTCACAAAATCTTAGCAGAAAAGAATCCTCGGGTCTTGAAAGATGAGCCAGAATCCTCAAAAAAACCCTTTGGCAGAAGCTACCTACAGTAAAAAAAAAAATGGCTGGCAGTGAATGTGTTAAATGGTTTTTTTAATAGTCTATAGGATGGAAGTAGTTTTATGTTTCTTTGTTGTTATGTCTGTTTTTATGTTGGTCTGAGTCGTCTGTCCGAGACCAAGGACCACAATGGAAACAAGTCCTCGGACTTTATTGTGTTTTTATCCTTGATGGTGATGTATGAGTGGCCTTTATATTTTTGTGTATGATGTGCTTTACTTTTGTCATTCATCGAATAAATCAATCAATCAATCAATCACACGTTTTTTTTTTGTCTTTTCACCAAAAAGATTATTCAGCATCCTTCACCATAACCTTTACAAGTTCATACTTCTCCCGTCTTCTGAGCCTAACTCCACCTCCTGTTAAATGTGGAAAAATTCTAAAATTGAAGGGGCTGTGTGACGATCAAACGACCTGTGGAATCCACATCCCTGACATTACAGGAAAAAAATAGCTCAGTTCAATATGTCAAATAGATCACCTTCCTCACGTCCATATAGCCACCATGTGTTGTCCCAGACAGTCAGGTTGGAGAGAGCCTGGTGACGCGGGGTTAGGTTGGCAAGGCAACAAGAAAACTCACTGGCCTCTATCTTCCGACAGGCGCCATCCCCTACCCCCGCTATCCACGGCACCTGTCGCAAGCGCAAATTAGAGCTGTGCCAATTCTGCCAAAAATCATCTGCGCCCCAAAATGCCTGCGCAAACGGGATTTGGGCGGTCTTAACTACCAGAATTATTCACAGGCGTGGCCAGGCAAGGCTGGGCATTACGTCAATCAAAACCAATCAGACTCCCATCTCGCAATGGTTGTTTGCGCGAGGTTGCCTCGCCGAGGCATGCAATATGCTGTAATTCTCTCCATGCGTAATAGAGTGTACTACTCACTCGTGCGAGGACAGAGGGAGCTTATTGACAGATCGTGCCAATGACCCTTTGGGTTATGAAGATAAATAGCCTATGTCCATTGTCCCACAAGTGTTCTCAATTAATTTCCCTCTTTGCGATGTGATAAAAGTTTCTCAGTGAGTTATAGTTGATTGCCTCACTGAATTATCTGCTAATACCCAATTTTAGCAGCATAATTTGATGTCTTGGCATGGCAAGATGTGCTTAATGACATATCCAAAAAGAATTCCACTTTCCACTCTGCAAATACCTCCCTGCGCTGGGAGCACAGCCGTAATCTCCGTGCAGAGCGCCGAGCGCAGAGAGGTATTTGCGCGTAGGAGGTCCTTTTCAAAGCTCTTAGCGCAAAGTATTTGCACGCTGCTGACGATAGGGTAAGGCCATCTATCCCACATTTTAGCGCTGAAACGCCTGCTTTGGCATGGGGCAGCCAATGCCCAGTATAATTATCACAGGCATGCGCTTGTGTCCGCCCCCAATTTGCATTGCGCACAGCGTTAAACGAGCGCAAAGGCAACATTAGCGCTTTTGGGAAGATAGAGCCCACTGACTTTAAACGACTGGACACTGCTTACAGCTAACGCTACAGCTTTTAACCAGGACTTCTATCAGGAAATACTAGATACTCAGATAAACACAAATAAAGTGAAAGGCAGATACGGCCGAGACGAGTGGGAACTAGCAGCGTTACTGTCGGCAGTGTGGAGCAATCAGGGCCATAGTATCACGGAGGAAAGTGTGGACGATTCCAAGGGCCCTTGACTGACAGGGGCCCAAAAAAAAAAAACTTTTCTTTTTTACAGTGCACCTGAACGCAACATACAAGATACCCCAAGAATAATTGTCCAAATGTTCATGTCATCCTGGCCAATACTCTACTTCAGTTATAACATTTCAGTCTGGAATATGGAATATCTTTGAATAATCTTTATGACTAAAAGGCTAAAAGTAATCTCATGTGTAAGAAATGACTGTTCTACATTGAAGTAAAAAATTTAAATAATGAACTTGTTGGTTTTGGATTTATTTAGCTTCAAGAGTGCATTTTTGTTCATGTGACCCTCAACACAGGCTTTGAGAATCCCGGGCCACTTACTGATACTTATGCTTAACACATTCACTGCCAGCCTTTTTTTTTTTTTTTACTGTAGGTAGGTTATGCCAGAGGTTTTTTTTGAGGATTCTGGCTCATTTTACAAGAGCCGAGGATTATTTTTTGCTTGGACTTTGTGAACACAAAGTTCACAAAAGTACTAATAGAATGTGTGCTTTCTCTGTCTAAAAGAGTTAGTTTGTAGAGTTAGTAGTTATGTAGATATTAGCCGTTGAGTACAGCATGGTTTCAGCGTCTGAGACTGAAAGCTGAGATAATTGCAGTTTTGTGAAATTCAATCAAACAGGCAGAACAGTCACTTTAACTATTTATTTTTGGCATCAGTGAGAGATCAGACATCTAAACAATATAGTTCTGAACGCCCTCTCCTTCAAACTCCTCCCTCCGTGGGCGTGTCTGGTGGCTTTCAGCAGCGTTTGTCACAAGCGAGTTTTCTGCTGCTGCTGCTGCTGCTGCGAGTTTGAGCAGCCTCCCTCCCTGGCAGCGAGTGTGGACGGGGCTCACTCGTTTCTTGGGTTTGAGAGCTTTGATGAAGCTTTGTGCGATTCTAGGCTTTATGCTGCGTGTTTCAAAGTGTGTTTTCCACCCAGTCTATTTTTGGAACCCCCCACCGCCAGCTCCCAGCGCGATAATGCGCGAAAGCGAAAGTGTTTTCGCCAATCCATTTTACAGAGAGAATGGTTTCCTCACGCGTTCCTCTGCAGTTTTGGCGGGGACTGCCCCCTAGTCCGACACCTCACGAGACCGAATTTGGGTTAGGGTCTGGGGGAGGTTAGGTTTAGGCGTGGGGGTGGGAGAGGTTAGGTTTTGGGTTAGGGTCTGGGGGAGGTTAGGTTTAGGCGTGGGGGTGGGAGAGGTTAGGTTTTGGGTTAGTGAAAAACGGGGAATATAATGCCTCTTTTTTCGGACTCGTGAGGTGTCGGACTCGTGAGGTATCGGACTCGTGCCATGGCACCGTTTTGGCTCCCTCTTTTTCTAGTTTGGAGAGCACTGTCGCCACTTAGTGGGTCGGTGGAATGGGTTGTACACGTTCGGTGGCTCTAATATTTTTATAGGAGACGTGCGGGGCGTTGATCCACGTTCCACCGTCAATTTTTTTTTTTTTTTTTTTTACACATTCACTGCCAGCCGTTTTTTTTTTACTGTAGGTAGGTTCTGCCAGAGTTTTTTTTTTTGAGGATTCTGGCTCATCTTTCAAGACCCGAGGATTCTTTTCTGCTAAGATTTTGTGAACACACAATATCTCAAAAGAACTAATAGAATGTGTGCTTTCTCTGTCTAAAAGAGTTAGTTTGTAGAGTTAGTAGTTATGTAAGCATTAGCAGTTGAATACAGCATGGTTTCAGCGTCTGAAAAATTATTCTGAGATAAACGGCTTTTTGTGAAATTCGATAGAACAGTCACTTCAACCATTCATTTTTGGCATCAGTAAGACGTCAGACATCTAAACAATAGTTTTGAACAGTAATTTCCTCCATAACAGCAGGAAACCCCCCTCTGCTTCCAACTCCTCCCTCCGTGGGCGTTCTCCTCGCCCTCCTTGGCTCTGCAGCGGGTCTGTGACAAATGAGTTGCTGCTGCCTGGCTGCTGCCTGGCAGTCTGGATGGGGCTCGCTGGATGGGTTTCGCTCGTTTCTTGGCGGTCCGGTTGAGAGCTCTGATGAAGCTCTTGCGATTCTGGGCTTATTTATGGTGCGTGTTTCAAAGTGTGCATCCAGTCTATTCTTGGAACCCCCCACCGTTGCCACCGCTGTGCGTCAGCGCGAAAGTGAAAGCGTTTTCGCCATCCATTTTACAGTATGAGAACGGCTTCCTCGCGCTTTTCCCTCCAGTTTTGGCTCGCCTCTTTCTACTGTGGAGAGACATGTCGCCACTCAGTGGGTCGGTAAAATAGATTATACACATTCAATACCTCCAATAATGGTATAGGAGACGTAAAAGGGTTAGATCAACGTCCCACCGTCAAAAAAAAAAAATAGATTTTTTTTTTTACGTAAAAACATGTCATTGGCAGTGAACCGTTGGATGTTGTTTGACGTAAAAACACGTCATTGGCAGTGAACGTGTTAAGACGAGATATCTCGTCTTTGGCAGTCAACGGTTGGATTCTGTAAGCCGAGATATCTCGTCATTGGCAGTGAACGTGTTAAAGGAGAATTTCGTTTTTTTTTAACCTGGACCCCTCTCCTCACACTAATTATGATCTGACGACTCACCCAGTCATCTCCGCAGCTTTTCTGGCCGTCCTAGCGTTGTTTTGAGATCAATAGCGTCCAAGCGAGTCATAAAATGGAGCTCAGAGGGGGCCAAGTGGCAGCCTGTCTTTCCTGCATCTAAATAGCCAGTTTTATTCCCGTTTTCGCCACATATCGTCATAATCTCATCCCGCAACAACCACCAGACTGGTATTTCCCCCCAGGCTGTTCCCTGGAGTCTCCCAGGGATCAAATTACCTCATTCGTGATCTCGGTCAGCAAGTCTCGTCAAGTCCCGCGATACTTTCCTGCCGGCTGGCCAACTACAGGTCCACGCTTTGCGGTGGTGGTTTTAGCGTAACCTATGTGGGATTCGAGGCGTAACCTATGTGCGTTTTAGCGTAACTTATGTGGGATTCGAGGCGTAACCTATGTGGGGTTTGGCGTAACCTATGTGGGATTCGAAATAACGCATCCGAGATTTAAAACATTATAAATATAGCCACGTTATAAGACGTCTAGAAAAAAAAAATTGGGCCTTTTTTTTTCTTCTCTTTTGCAGTTTGAAGACAGATTTTAACAACATACAAACAAAACAAAAGCTCAGACACACCTGGAAAACAAAGCAAAGCATACTATTGATTGACAATTATAATATGGTGCTACCACCCATATAAGGGTGCTTACATGCTTATAAAAGCATATGGGTTATACAAGGGGCCAAGACAAACCAGCTGAGCAAGTCACCCACCGCCCCTAACCTCATCAAGGTAGGCCAGAAACGGGTCCCAAATATGTCACTCCTATACCCTGATGTAATCTCAATAGCAGCACCAGTCTCCTTCAAGGAAACAAGATCAATAGAAATTATTAGGCTACAGACCGCTTTATAGATCCACACTGTTACAGCAGGCAACATCAAACTTAATTTCAGTTTAATTCAATCACACAAATTACACCACGCACCCTCATATAGATAAGATTTTGTTCCAGGGTCCCCCATCTGATAAGAGTTTTGCTTTTAGATGTTTTATCACAGACATTATATGAAACCCATGACCAAAATAGTCATACATTCTGTGATTGTGTTACTTATGGATGGAATTATAGTGAACATAGATTAATCCCCCCTTTTTGCTGGGGACCCCACTCTGAAAACCACTAGCTTAGGCTACAACTGTTGCAAGAAGGTGAATTTTCACACATTTTCAATGCAGATTGAGGACAAATAAGATGGATTGTCATCTGGTGCATTTTAACGTTAGGCGCACCTAGGAGAAAGAGAGTTGAAGTGGGAATAATTTCTGGCTGAGCAATGTAATGCACCTCAAAATAAAGTAAGATATTTAGGCTACAGTTAGTCTGTCAGTAAAAGGTTTGATGGATGAACAAATCAATCAAAAACACTTCACTACGTCCAACATAGGCTACAAGTTTCGTTTCATTCCATTGAATTTGGCAGCGCGGAACAAAACATGGAACTAAACACATAACGAAACATGCAAATTGCATGTTTCGTTGCATGTTTGGTTCCGTGCTGCCAAATTCAGTTAAAAAATGTGCGAGTTTAAGATCGCAAAATGGCGGGCTATTCAGCATAAAACAATATAATACGAAAAAGTAGCACTGCTTGGTGGACGCCGAATTTAGTAGAAGACCCGGATAACTTGAACTTAATTGACTTACTTGAATATCCATGCTGTCTGTAGCCGGTGCGAGCAGCCGATGAGGTTAAATTATCCCAGTGTTTGCTTCTGAGCCTCCGTGAGGTGTACCACGCTGCCCTATCTAAACTCCACGTAATACAATGCAACGACTGTCTGGCTTGTGAGCTAACTTACTGCTTGATAATATAAAACATAGGAAAAGAGAAAATATAGGTGCTACTGTCTGTAGATCTATCTATTAGCCTGTCATGTCTTCATTTCCTCCATTTCATCATGGTCATCACAGGCAGTGGATTTCACTTCCTACTTGATTCAGCGTGAGAGACCAGTGGACAATACAATGTGAATCAATGTCAGCAATCTATCAGCAACAACCAATTAGATTTCACCTGGTTTCACCAGCCTAAGGGCGTGCTCCCTTCCAGCTCAATCTGATTGGTTGGAAAACGTTAGGGTTGTGCTACAACCCGGGTTTTACGAGTGAGAATGAGAGCTCTCACTAGTGCCTAGTTCGCTGCGTACGCAGCACTATGGAAGACTGTCATTTTTGCTCCAAAAATTACTTTACATTAAAACCGACCACGCCCCCTTAGGTGACGTGGTGCCCCCCTGGGGCTGACTTGGCCACCCACCTCACCCACGTGACTACGTCACGTCCAGTCAGCCCAGGGTCCGCCACTCATTTCTTCCAGCCAGCTGAGATCCGACGCACCCAGAGACGCATCGACGCAGCAAGGCTGGGTAGTGAGAGCTCTCGTTCTCACTCGTAAAACCCGGGTTGTAGCACAACCCTAACGTTTTACTTCGTTTCGAACTCAAGCTCTCACTAGTGCCTCAATTCAACCGACCTTGCTGCCGGGAGCACCCACAAGGCGACCCGAAAGGCACCGGTGAACCACGGCCATATGGCAACGTTTATGCCTAACCGAAGACATATTAGAGTGGCAACGATACTACTTTCTTGCCACTGACAGCACCGCGTGCGCGAACTGCGAACCGGGCACGTCGAGACTGTAGTACCTGACAAAAGTGTGATGAGAGGACCATGAGGCCACGGCACACATGTCCTCCACCGACACACCACGCAACAACGCAGAGGATGTCGCAACACCTCGCGTAGAATGCGCCTTGATACCCTCCGGGGGAACCTTGCCCACGTCAGAGTATGCCAACGCGATCGCCTCCACTATCCAGTGTGATAAGCGATCCTTGGAAAGGGGTCTGCCCTGGGCCCTTTGCCCAAAGCAGACCAACAGCTGATCTGTAATGCGTAAAGAACGTGTCCTGGCCACATAGGCCGAGAGCGCCCTTACGGGGCACAGCATGTGCAAACGTCTCTCCTCACCCGAACTGAACGGCGGGGGACAGAATGCCGATAAGTCTATAACCATAGACCTATAGCTGGCATTAATATTCTTGGGCTGGTACGCCGGGTTAGGTCGCAACGTAACCCTGCGCTCATCGTCCCCAAAAACCATACAGGCCTGCTGCACCGAGAGGGCAATCAGGTCACCGACTCTCTTTCCTGACGATAAGGCCAGCAGCAGCACGGTCTTTAAGGACAGAACCTTTAAATCGGCGGAGTCCAAGGGCTCAAACGGATGACCCGTTAGCCCGTCCAGCACCGTAACCAGGTCCCATTTGGGAAAAACGCACCGCAACGGCGGGCGCAGTGCCCCCTTCATGAAGCGCGAGACCAAAGGGCACACCCCCACGGGGGTCCCTTCAATCCCCATGTGGCAAGCCGAAATCGCGGCTACGTACACCTTAAGCGACTGCGGGGACTGGCCCGCGTCAAGCAAGCTTTGAAGGAAACAGAGAAGTGGACGCACGCTGCAGTTCACTGGATCCACACCCTTACTTGTGCACCATCGCGAAAAAACCCGCCACTTGTACGCGTACTGAGTGCGGGTCGAAGCAGCCCTAGCACTCTGAATAGTGCGCACCACATTGTCGGGCAAGCCCTGTGCTAGCAACTGGTCCCATTCAGGAGCCAGACTGCTAGCTTCCACCTGCCTGGGGAGGGGTGGAACACCTCCCCCTCCGCCTGGGATAGGAGATCGGCCCGCACCGGCAATGCCCAAGGCGGGCCCTGCGCCAGGGAGACCAGGTCCGCAAACCACGTCTGCCTGGGCCAGAACGGAGCCACTAGAACGAGCCGGAGACGCTGTTCCTTCACCCTGTCCAACACCTGACGGATCAGGGGGATCGGTGGAAACGCATAGAGCCCCTCCCGTGGCCACGCGTTCGCCAACGCGTCGTGTCCCAACGGGGGACTGTCCTCCTGGATCGAGAACCACAATGGGCAGTGCGTCGCACGCCGCGATGTGAAGAGATCGGCGCGGGCACGACCGAACCTGGCCCAAATCTGTTCCACCACCTGAGGGTGGAGGCACCACTCCGTATGACGGGGGTAGCCTCGAGACAGCATGTCGGCGCCGCAATTCAGCTGTCCCGGCAGATAGACCGCCGACACTGACAGGAGACGGGGATACGCCCACAGGTGAATCTCCGCCGCTAACCGGTTCAAAGTCTTCGACCGCACACCGCCCTGTTTGTTCAGGTGGGCGATCGCCGCCATATTGTCAGAGCGAATCAGAACATGCCGTCCATGTATGACTCGCTGGAAGTGAAGCAGAGCGAGGCGAATGGCCTCCAGCTCCAAGACGTTTATGTGGCGACACTTCTGAGCCTCCCACCGGCCGTTCGCCGACAGAAGCCCGCACACCGCACCCCAACCCCAGAGGGAGACGTCGGTGCGAATCACTAACCTGAGCGGGACCGGGCCCAATCGAGTGCCCCTCGATAGGTAACGGGGGTCTGCCCATATGGCCAACGCCTGGCGGGCCTGACCTGTCATAGGCACCCTGCGATGACGGGCCCTGGCTGGATCCAAGCGCAACCCGAGGAACCAGATCTGGAACGGACGCATGTGTAGCCTCCCCAGAGGGAGCACATGCAGTGCCGAGGCCATCAGGCCCAACATGACTGTGCACTGGTGCACTGACACCGAGGAGCATAGACTTAATGTCCTCGCTGTCCGCACCGTGCGAGCCTGTCGCTCCGGCGAAAGGCGGGCTCGCATGGCCCGGGAGTTTAGCTCGAGCCCCAGGAAGATCGCCGTCTGCTCTGGGGCGAGGCAGCTCTTTTTCCAGTTCACCAGGAACCCTAAGGTTTGTAGGTGATCGGTCACCACCATGGTATGTTTCATGGCACCAACCCTCGAGCCGGCCACAATAAGAGCGTCGTCGAGATAAAGGAAGATGCGAACCCCCCTCGCGCGGAGGAGGGCCAAGGCCGTCTCCACGCAAGCCGTGAAGGTTTGCGGGCTCAAAGACATGCCGAAAGGCAAGACACAGAACTCGTAAGCCTTCCCCAGGAAGGAGAACCTCAGGTATTTCCTGTGCCTCTTGACCACGTGGACATGGAAGAACGCATCTTTCAGGTCCACGGAAGTAAAGAAATCCCCCTGTCTTAACGCGTTGAAGAGGTGGGGGAGGAGAGCATTCGGAACAGGAACTTCCTCAGAATTGGACGCATGGAGCCGTCCTTTTTGGGCACGACGAAGTACCTGTGGTAGAAACCCGAGCGCACCTATGCCTTGGGAACCGAGCGGATCGCCCCCTTGGCGAGCAGCGAAATGACCTCCTTGTGGAGTATGTCCAAGGACTCCCCTTCCACGGCCGTATCGTGGGTCCCGTCGAACCTGGGTGGGGCCCTGGCAAATTGCAGGGCGTAACCCTTCTGAAGGGTGCGCCGCAGCCACGGGGACGGGGAACACAGACGCTCCCAGGCCTCGAGCCTGTCGGGCAGAGATGGTCTGTTGGGTTCCACCCCCTTGGCCATGAGTATATTGTTGGGCACCGGGGGACCCGGTGCTTTGGTTGGGGAAGAAAAAGGGGGAGGCGGGACATAAGAGGCTAAGCCCCCCTGCCGGTTTCTTACGCGGGCTCCGCCTACTGACGTGCCCTGTGAGCGTGTTGAACCAGCGTAACCCCCCAGCCGTGCAGCTTTCGCCGGCTGGGGGGAGCAAGGAGGCAAGGCTCTCTTTCGACCGCCGCATGCGGACTCGTCCGCTCGTGCGGTCCCCAGGAGAGCTCCCGACCAACAATGGGCCCATGGCACCATCGATGGTGGGCTTGTCCCAGGGGCCTCTTGACGGCAGACAAGCGATCCTGGGAGAGCTCCCGACCGAACTCGGGCGCTGGGCACCGAGGACGGTGGGCTTGTCCCTAAAGCTACAAGCCGAAGGCTGGCCCTGAAGCCAAGCCCTGGCGAGCTGTCGTCCCCGCCGGGCGCACCGCACCGGCGAGTGACGGGTTGGGTAGGCCCCTGCTGAGTCCCGGACCGAAGTTGAGCGCTGAGCTCCAACGACGGTGGGCTCATAGCCCCCCCCCCTTCCCCAGGGAGGTGACTAAGTACGGAGCTGGTTACCCGCTCCCCGCGCACCCCCTCGCTTTGGGGGGCGGGGGCCGCGTACCCTGGCCTGCCGTGGGACCCATGCTGGGCCCACCGCGGCTGGGTGGGGCGCGTCCATTAGGGGCGCCCTAGGCTGTGAGACTCGTACCCGCTGGCGTGGGGCGGTCCCGGAGGACGACTCTGCGCGCGCCTTGGGCGTGCAGCAGCCTCCTCTTATCCTGCTCAAGGATGGGTGAGAACAGAGAAGGCCATGACCTTCCCGCTGTTCTGCGCCAGGCAGTCTGTCATACGCAAGGCGTAATCCGTGGCCATCCTGAGCTCTGTAAACAGCTCGGGGGCGGGGTCACCCTGCATCTCCCGCAGGAGCACCGCCTGGTAGTCCTGCAAGATGGCCAGGTTGTTGAAAAGTACGCCTTTTCGGCCAACTTGGCTGTAGGTTGGCACGCCTTAGAGGGCAACGTGGGCCTCACGGGGTTAGGGGCCAGGTGTCTGGCCACCATATCCTCGAGGGGAGGCATCGCGGCTAACGCGAGCTTATCCGCCCCTTCTAAGGCCGACCACGGAGCCATGCCCGCGCAGAGCGGCTTGGCCTCCTGAGGCTTTTCCCATCCTGACTGCACCGCGCGAACCACGTCTAAACAGACGGGCAGCAGGGGCTTCGGGCAGGGTGCCTGTGGTGCCTGGCGTGGCTGGAAATAGCACCCCAGCAACACTGATTCGGGGCGCGGAGGTGGTTCGGCCCGAGCGATGCCGAGCTTCGCCGCGGCCCTAGACATCACCCCCAGAAATTGCTTCTGATAGGGCTCGTTGAAGCTAGGTCCCTACCAGAGAGGTGACAGTGGTAGCGCGGTCCCATTCCTCTCCGCCTGACAACTCCCCTTGGGGGGCGTCCTGGGGGGGAATAATTATGGGGTCGTAGGGGAAGAGCCCCCCCTGTTGCAGCACAGGGTCGATGGGCTCATCCCCCCAGTTCAGGATCTGCTGCTCAGGTTGGACCGGGGAGCCCTGCTCGTCAGGCAACTCCTCTTCCACCGAGTGGTCAGACCCACCGCATGCGCCTTCCTCGGGAGGTGCATGGCTAAGCCGCAGGCCCACCTGGACAAAGAGCAACGCTCTTTCACGTAGCACGGCCAGGGTGAAGCCTTCGCAGGCCTGGCAGAAATCGGACTTCAGCAGGGCGTCAGTAGCATGGTTATGCCCGAGGCAAAACACACACTCCCTGTGGCGGTCCTGACTCGCCAAAGTAGCCTCACAGCTAACACAGCTCTTGGCTGTCTCCCCCTGTCTCATGGCTGCCGCCCGGTTCATTGTGCGAGTTCAGCAAAGCTAACCCGCCAACAAGCCCCGCCGACTGTACCAGAATTAGCGGGAGTTAACCGTGTAAGCTGACTAACAGTAGCTTGCAACGGTGAAGATGCTGGAGTGCTACAAGCTAGCTGCTAGCTGCACTGAGCCAACTAGCTAACTATCTATCTATCGTTACTCCAGCCGGAGTAACGCGCGCGCTCTAACACTAGTAGCCGGCACCTAAGTACCTAGCACACGGAAGCCAACCGCACGGGTGCAAAGCTAGCTATCTGTAACAACTGGGCTAATTAGCCTATTGTTCTAGTGCTAACGGTACAAAGCTATTTTGCACGTATGCAACCTAGCCTATCAGTTTTGAGTGCAGACCTGAGTCGGCGCTCAAGCCTATCAACAACGCTACCCCAGCCGGGGAAAACGTTTACGTGAGCTGCACGGCGGCAGCTAATACAACAGTTAACTGTGAAAAAGACACCTTTAGCTTTGGATGGCTTGATCCGGCGCCGCTGGTGAAGAGTACAGGATCGGGTCCCCGAAGCCTGATTTATCCCGTCCACGCAAACCTCTTGAGGTGGGCAAATCAGCCGGAACGAGCCTAGTATCCAAGCTATGTTAACTCATTGAGTGCCATGGACGTCTTTCGACGTCCAATTAAATAGTGACGTAGAGTGCCAAGGACGTCTTTCGACGTCCAATGCGTTTTTTGACGGTGGGACGCCGATCAAAGCCTTCTGCATCTCCTGTACAAATATTGTAGCTATTGGAGGTCTATAACCTATTTTACAAACCCATTAGGTGGCGACAGTGCTCTCCAGATTAGAGACAGGTCCTGAGAAACAGGAGGAAAAAGCCGTGATCAAAGAGAAACCGATGCATGCTGCAGCCAGAGCCATATAGATTGCTCTGTCTGGAGCTGACATTGGCTGCGAACAGGAGTCAATCCGCGCACACAACTGAGCCAATCTGTCTCTGTCTGTCTGTCTGTATAGTTTCTCCACACGATTAGCCACCAGAAAAGCAGCACCCGACGCCAAACCATTCAGCAGTCCGGTTTGGCTCTTCCCTATCGCGCTGGGAGCCGCCCGGCACACACAAACGGAGCACTCCGAAAATAGAGTGGGTGCGTGAGGCTGTGTAGTGTGGGGAGGAGTTTGCAGATGAGGAGGGGAGGGGGGGAGAGAGGGGTGGGGCACGCAGGGCATCACACAACTACACCACGTCACTACATCAGAAAATATTATCTTCAGACTCAGTGAATGTGCTTGAAATGCTGCATTTCACAAAAGGCGGAATATCTCAGCTAATAATTTGAAACGCCTGTATTTGCTCAAAACGACCTATCTTCTCCGGCTCATAACTAAAGAACGGAAAATGGTATCAATAAACTTTTTTTTGCTGATGATACAATAGAGCCAGTTCGTTCTTTGTGCGTGTTCGGTGTTTACATAGTAATATCACACAATATTCTGTGGGCCTCGAGAAATCACTGAAGACGCTCTGAAAACTCTGGCACTGGGAGCGTCCATTCTCCAAAAGTGGCTGGCACTCAATGAGTTAAAGAGCGCTGACTCAGAGCTAACCGCGGAGCTATGAAAACGACGTCCTCACACTGGCTGGAAGAAACGAAGAGTGGCGGACCCTGGGCTGACTGGACGTGACGTAGTCACGTGGGTGAGGTGGGTGGCCCAGTCAGCCCCAGGGGGGCACCACGTCACCTAAGGGGTCGTGGTCGGTTTTAATGTAAAGTAATTTTTGGAGCAAAAATGACAGTCTTCCATAGTGCTGCGTACGCAGCGAACTAGGCACTAGTGAGAGCTTGAGTTCGAAGCAAAGTAAAACACATCACTCTCACGTGTTCTCTGTGAATTGCAAGTGTTTTTCAACCAATCATATTTTTTCATTAGATAAATTACCAAATAAATAAACGCCCACAGGGCGAATGTTTTTTTATCTGCCTACTCCACACTGGGACCAGGGCCAGAGTGACTCGTCTGCATGGAGCTCTCCTTTCCATCAGTTCAGGTCACTGTTGTTGAAGCATTTTAAGCATATAAGAATATAATGAATGAAAAAATGAGCGTCTGCACATAAGAAAAAAACACGTTTGATTGATATTTTATTCTAAAAAAAAAAAAAAAATGAAAAATATAAAAATAAAAAATAAAAAATTATAATATTTTTTTTAATATAAAATCCCCAATCTAAAAGAGGAGGACCATCCTCCTATGCCTCACTGGAAAAACCTCCTCTGGTGTACAGGATGAGTTTTTGTTTTGCCGTCCTCTGCCAGCTCACACTACTGCAGAAGAAATATTCAAGGCTTTGAATGATTTCATTCTGGAGAGTCATATTGACTGCATGGGGCCACTGTTGTGGAATATGTACTGATGAGCGCTCATAAGGATTTATGCACACTGGGTGAGACAGCCTTGCCCACAGCTCAGCTGCTGCATGGCTTTGCCTGCTCCAGCACCAGGGTCACCCGCACGGGTGCTCTTTACACCCCCTGAAAGTGTCAGCCCGATCACACGTAAAACGGCATAGCTGTGGCCAGCCAAATTTCTTTCCACAATTTCCACATTGCCATATATATATATATATATATATATATATATATATATATATATATATATATATATACTGTATATATATATATACACACACATATATATTTTTACATTTGTATTTTGTTCATAGAATGCATTAAGGATATGTTTATGTTTTATGTTTATGTTTTATGTTTTTTACCTTTAACATTCAGTCATTAAAAGGCTTTCTATCCACAATGCTTCTTGATATTGAAGGTGATTTTTCATTAGATGGGATAGACCATTAATGATGGCTTTCATCAAAATGCTTAGCTGCAGCAGTCATGTAACCTGATATTATCGAAATCACTCACATTGACCATGAAACACATTTTGAGGTGAATACACTGTTGGAAAGTTGGGAATGTAAACTTTCAGGCGATATCAAAGTTATCATGGTACTCTTTTGACAAAGTAAGATAGTTTGTCACCCTATACCTTTATGAGCTTCAAAACTATATTTAACATTGGAATTACACAATAATCTTTACACATAATGAAAGCCAAGGCTTTATTTTGCTGAAATCTGGTGAAACCCCAAAACAGCCAAAATCAATATTTTTTCCTAAAATCACATCTACACAAACGGGTCAGTGCTACATGTGACTGATTTTGTCAGAGCAGCTCACATATGTGTATTGTTACCTTTAACATTCATAATGTCAATACCATCGATCATCAGAATGGTTAGCAGCAGCATGAGAATACATGGAACGTCAACGACAACATCACCATATCATCGTCATAGAAAAGGTTTGTTGTGGCCCCAAAGTCACACATTGGGGAAATCATAGCACACTTAACCATAATTCTTCAACAAGCATCAAATGCACAATTGGAAAGACTTCATATAAAATCTTATTATAAGAATATATTATACAGTCACACAGTTACACAATACAATTCCACATGGTTCATGTATCAATCATGTGTAATGTTTCCTGTAGGATTCTTACCTGTTCAACTCACATCGATTAAGCCAAACAGACTCTCAGCCTTCGTCTGTAGAAGAGACAGGGAGACTTCAGTCTGTGATCATTTGATCTGTGACTGCTGGCACGCCCTATCCTCCTAACTTCACTGCCAGGCTAGACACCAGTGTTGCCAGGTGGGGGAGGTTCCTGCCCAATTGGGTGGTTTATAATTTGATTGAGCATGTAAAAATTGGTTTGGGCAGGTGAACAAAATTTGGGCTGGTTTGAGATCAGTTTGGTGGTTTTCAATTGCGTACTCCATCCAATCAGTCACCATAACAGCCACATGCGGTCAGTCAGGGGGACTGCGTAAACCCTGTTGTGGGAGGAGATGATGTTTGTGTGCAATCAATCTGATCGTCTGTGAACCTCTGAGAATCTGGGGTTAAATGCTGGAGAAAATGTGGTCCTGTTTAAAGCTGAGATTATAGTCTATTTAAAATAAAAGAAGGAAAGTCAGGGTTTAGATAATGTAATTGGTACAGGGGGATGGGGGGGGGCATGTTTTTGGACATGTTTCTTCTTAAAAAATGTGGGGCTGTTTGTGAAAAGTTTTTGGGCTGGAAGCCATCCGTCTTTAACTGGCAACACTGCTAGAAGCCTCGGTATGCACTAAACCAGTCTGACAGAAACCACAGATCACATCAGGAGGCGCGTCTTTAATGTGTCAACAAGAGTGAAAAAAAGAGTATAACACAGAAATAGAATGCATGGAGCTGGGCCAATATCACCACATTTCACTATCAAATGGACTTTTTATCAGATTAAATGTGTAAATAGTTATTTTAGGCACCTGTGGGGTCAAACAGGGCAAAAAGCGTATATTCACACAGGTCATTCTTCGAGCAGTGGTTCAACCATGTGGTACAAGACCCTCTTGGGACCCTCTTGGGACCACTTGCCTCTGACCCCTTGCTCAGTGATCCCGGTGTGGATCCTCTTGGACTTGGACTGCCCATGGACTGCCCATGCTCTCTTCCATTCCTAATAAGGCTTTGGTTTCTCCTGCATGCAGGGTCTAAGCTTTGGGTGCTGCTAGGCTGTGAGAGGCTGTCTTGCTGTCTTGTTTGAACTTGAGTTTGTCTGTGTGTGTTTCTTTGTTTACAACAAATATCTTGTTCAGAAAGATAAAAACAGATTTTGATTTTCTTCATAATGATCATGCACATAATTTGAGTTGGTTGTTTATGTATGAAACTTTTGGACTGGCTTGTAGTTGGAAAAAGCTTGGGACATGAGAAAAAAAGCTCTTTATCAGGAAAAGGCAATGTAAAGAAAAACAAATGTATGTACAGTATGCATATATGTGGATATGTATGTAAGTATGTGTGTATATGTGTATGTACAGTATGTACATACGTATGTGTATATATTATATACTTTGTTTATTTTTGTTTGTATATTGAGGTACAGCCGGATGTTTATACAGTATATATTTTGGTGTGATAGTGTCTTGTAATCCCATGTGGGATGGGCCAGAAATGGCATGACACGGAAATAAAAAAAACTACCTAACCAACTAACTAACAACATTCTTTAGAGCTATCTTGGCTGAGGTTCAGGATCAGAGCACACCTCAGTCACCTCACCTTACCTCTGGCACTCCCCTGTCATCTCCCTTCAAGTAGCTACCTGTGTGCAGCATACCTACTGTAGTGCGCAAACTCATGGAGAGTGAAAAAGGTGAGATACCAGGGAGGGGTGGTCACACACAAAAACACAGAACTCATTCACTTCAGTGGCATATTTTGGGATCAAAAAGGTGACTCACCCTAAAGGTGGTGTTTTTACGTGGCCCAGTTTCTCTCTCCTCGCCTCTCTCTCTCTCTCTCTCTCTCTCTCTCTCTCTCTCTCTCTCTCTCTCTCTCTCTCCTCTGCACAGAGGGAGACAGTTCGTGTCACTTATTCATGCAAGAGACTCAACTCAACTAAACATGATGAATGTTCAGTTAATTCAGTCCTTAGTTTATGTAAAAAAAAAGAAGCTGCACTTGAACAGCCTGTATACTTGGTGGATTCATAGCTGCCCCCCCTACCCCCACCAAAACCCACACACACACACACACGCATGCACGCACGCACGCTCACACACACACACACACACACACACGCACACGCACACGCACACGCACACACACACATACATTACAGGACCATGGAGGCTGCCATCATGCCTGGGCGAAACTATATAGCTTGGTTTGCAAATCTAGGTGAAAATGCCAACAAAAGATGCCGCCAACAGCACCGGGCCAAAGGCAAACTAGTGGCAATGAAGGCTGAGTGTTGCGTTGCCTCAGGTCTCCTGTGTCGGAGCCAAAAAGTTGCACTTGAACACCTGTAGAGTCTAAGGGCCCTATCGTTGTACGGCGCTATCGTTTGCGCTGCGTTTGGGCGCCTCTTAATGCTATCTTCCCAGAGTCTAAGCTATCGTCTGCCTCCACCGTCCAGTTTTGCGCTGTGATGACACAGGTGAGGGCATGGGCCAGGCGTGTCGGTGGGCCTCTAGCCTATCATGTGTCTCGTGCAAGTGTCATTTAGCGCTGTGGGGAAGATACCGTCGGTATGTGCCGAGCGCAAAGAGAGGTTTGGGAGTTGCCCGTTCCAAAATAGGCGTTCCAGCGCAATGTCTTACAAAAAATCGCCTTGGGTGCTCTCGATTTTAACGCCAGGAAAGAGCTGGTCTTGGCGCAAACGCAGACGTACGCCTGAGCGCAGACAGTCTCCATATCTCCGTGAGTGCAGGAAATCCTTGCTTGGATCCATTTACGCACGGCATGGATGTCACTCTCCACTCGCGCCTGCACACACTCTTCTCTCCTCGGAATGCCACGTTGATTTACAACTATAGCCTACATTGCAGAAAAAACACACCTTGATATAAAAATGAGAATTCGTTTGTCATATATATGAATGATGAGTGTTGCGTTGCCTCAGGTCTTCTGTGTCAGAGCCAAAAAGTTGCACTTGAACACCTGCAGACTGTAGAGTCTAAGGGCTCTATCTTCCCCCTGGCCTTAGGCACTAAACTGGCATTAAACACACAAAAAACACGCTTTGCGCCTGAATACCCGTGAGTCGGGAAGATAGCATCATGTTTTTATAGCCTCATGTTTTGATGCCCCGAAATGCGCTTTACGCTGAAGAGGCATGGCACAGTGCCAGAATAGGCCAGAATGGGCGTTGCGGCCTTAAATACCAGCCTAAAGCGATCTTCCCAACTGGCGTTCATTTTGCGGTTAGCGCTTTTCAAAACCAGGCCTTATTCAGTGCGTCGGAGATATAGCCAGTAACCTAGGCCTAGCTACTGCAAAAGTTAACTGTTGAAAATTCGATGTCTGGTTTTGTCACGAGTAGCCTACAGCTGAAGTCCCCTCGCCATCAAGCAGACAGTGACAGAAGCATGTTTCTTTATGTGCGCCAAGGGGAAAATTATCACTCTCTCTGCCGCTATCTCACTCTCTCTCCCCCTCTCTCTCTCACTGCCTCTCGCCCACGCATCAATGTCTGCCCCTATAGCGCACTGCAAACATCAGATCTGAAATGTAGGCTACATCAGAATGACAGAACCATCACTATTTAAAATGTATATGTAGGCACTAGACAGGCACAATGACCGATGAAAAAAACGTTATAGTTTTGAGCCCCTGTCATTCAGAGGCTGTTGCATCATCCTACCTGTTCAGTGGGGGAGAAGAAAAGGCAGCGAGAGAAAACAATATAATTCTGCCCGAACTTTCACCAATCTAATCTCATCATGACATCCAGGGCTAGGCTATATTTTTCTAGCCGATGCATTTAAAACATTATTATCACTTTGCTCTTGCTATAGTGTCGCGTATTTACATGCTTGCTGTATTCAAACTGCAGTGAGATTTATTTGAGGAGCATATGGACAGACGGGGATGGAAGTGGGCAGAGAGGGAGGGGGGGAGCTCAGAGCACTTTGGTCGGGCTTTTCTGACCGGACTGGATCGCTCCATGGAATGAGAGCTTGAAAGGGAAGAGTGTCATTGGTTTACTGCAGATCGCCAATGGCCACAGTTGTGAATAATTCTACGCTTAAAAATGCGTGGTTAAATGGTTAGTGCCGCGCAATCTGTCAGGAAAAATTAGCGAATGCGCCTGACCATGCCCACTAATAGCGCCGCACCACGCACATTTAAGACCAGGGGCAGAATAGAGCCCTAAGGCTATATGTTCACACAGCAAACCTTAGTGCTTGAATATGATTTTTTGCTCACATCAAATTTTTTGTGTGGCTGTTCACACAGCCTTTTTAAAAGTGGTCCATATCAGACTCCAGTGTGAACAGGAATGCAGAAGAACAACAATAACGTCACATGCAGCACACTGCTGCTCTACGCAAACCCGGAAGAAGACAGCAGTAAACATGGCGGTAGCTGACAATGTTGTTTCATCTGTTGATATCAGATGATAGAGAGGAGGAGGAGAAAGAGAGCAAAAATTTGAATGATGGCTTTCTGTGGAGCAACTTTGCTACTTCTTGCTTATAAGGTCTAAAACCTCACTGTCCCTCCACTGAGCTCCCTCGCAGCTGTCCTCCATGTTTGTAATCACGATCTGCCCCGCTTGTTGGTCCTCCCTCCTCCCGCCAGCGCAGAATAGTGACGAATGTCGCTCTGGAATGACGTAAAAGTCACATTGAAGCATTAAGTCAGATATGGGCCAGATGTCTGTTCACCGGAGTCACATTCCAAAACATCAGATTCAAATCTGATGTTTTTCCACATTTGAAGGTAGCCCAGGTCGTCTTTAAAAAGGTCACTTTCAATGTGACTTGTACTGTTCACACAGTCATGAAAAAGACTGAGTCACTTAGGTGGAAAAATATTAGATTCAAGCATAAGGATGGCTGTGTGAACATAGAATTGCCCGGGCTCAGTGTTGGGACTAGGCTAGGTTGGCTACTATGATTTTGTGTGTGTGTGTGTGTGTGTGTGTGTGTGTGTGTGTGTGTGTGTGTGTGTGTGTGTGTGTGTGTGTGTGTGTGTGTGTGTGTGTGTGTGTGTGTGTGTGTGTGTTTCCTTGTTTACAACATTCTTTGGAGCTATTTGCTGAGGTTTGTCGAGCAGCTCAGGCCTGTCATTTTTCCCTTTACAGGCAACCTGCCCAGCCTAGCTGGTTGTTCTTGTTTTATGTTCCCCAGTCTGTCTGTCTGTCTGTCTGTCTGTCTGTCTGTCTGTCTGTCTGTCTGTCTGTCTGTCTGTCTGTCTGTCTGTCTGTCTGTCTGTCTGTCTCTGTCTGTCTGTCTGTCTGTCTCTCACTCTCTCTCTCAGTCTCTGTCTCTCTCTCCTCTGCTCACATCTGCAGAGCGGAAGACAGTTTGTGTCACTATAGTTTCAATGCCAGACCCCTGAGAGTTCTTCAGCTGATACTCTACGTTACTGCATGCTGCAGATCTCTCTCTGGGTCTCATACACTATGAGAGGGGGAGAGAGAAGCCACTTTCAGACATGAAGTCCGGGTCAGGTCAGGGTTGCTTGCCCTGAGCCTGACCCGGGCGATACGTGAAGTGTACCCTTTCAGACATGAGGCATGTTGCTTTCATGAAAGGACTAAATGAGGAACTGTTATTGAGCTGTTTTCTTTGAATATGCAATTTTGTAACATATTTATATTGTCTATTTTTAATGTACTTAGTAATATGCATTCCAGCCCTAGCTTAATCTCTCCTGTCTGTTATCACAATACAGCGGGACCTCTTTCTAGGCCATTATAGTGGAAACGTGCAATTATTTAAGCATAATTCTTGTTTTAAAACATTTCTATTGTATTCTGTATTTTGTTTTGTATCTATCTGTAGTCCAGACCTGACTTACTCCGCCTACCTGTCACTTTGAATACAGCAGGGCCTTTACCTAGGCCTGGTTCTGCTCTCCCACACAGTGGGACTGACCAGTCTATTGTTATTTATATGCATACATTGTTGTATGTAGACAAAAAAAAATTGACAATGGAACTTTTGTGTTGTGTATTGCTTGGTTCTTGAATTCTTTATATATTGTAACTGAATTTTGATATTTCGTTTATTGAAAGTACTTCCGTTCTCTGTGTATTTAAACGTCATCTCCGCCTGACACAGCAACACGCTGAAGAAGGCCGTTAGGCTGAAACGTCCGTGTGTTGTACCTGGTGAAAAGCTGGAATAAACCTGACGAAAGGACATTTTTGTGTGCTGGCTCTCCTTCTCCTACCATGTTGCTTTCATACCATGTGGAGCACCTCCAGTTGTAAAGTGGAGAGGGGGCGGAGGTGGGTGTAATTGGGCCATGACGACACAATGGGGCATTGTAAAACTGAGCACACAGCTGCACTTCATGCATGGAAGACAACTGTCTGATCATAGGCTACAGCCTTAATGGCACAAAGTGAATCACATTCAACAAACTAGCACGACATGCAGAGTCTGATAAGTTATCAGACTCAGAGTGGCGTGGTCGGTGGTCCTCCCACACGCTGCGTCCCTCCCGTGAAGCTCCTCACTCTCAGGTGAAAGGATGCCGATGATTGCACATGCATCGGAGGAAGCATGTGCACATCAACAGCTCGCGACAGCTTAGGTCTGTGTATGTAACGGGCCCGGCGCCACGAGGGGGCAAAAGGGGGCTTTGCACCCTCAGTTCAATTTTCTGCCCCTTCACTTAAAAAAATAGTTCATCTATAAAGGCCAGTTAGGCAATGTTTGTACCTGACATGTTTCGGCTGCTGTTTCTGCAGTCTTCGTCAAATTTGATCAGTTTAAGTTGATGTAGGCTACCCCCTATTAAACATAGCTCTGTTGTTTCAGAATTGGCAGGGAAGCGCTATTTGCTGTGCTTTGGTTGTCAGAAGGTGTCAGATATGTTATGTATTAAATTTGAACCTCACTGCATGTTGTAGTGATCATGATGTGATTAAAACACACACACACACACACACACACACACACACACACACACACACACACACACACACACACACACACACACACACACACACACACACACACACACACACACACACACACACAGAGAGAGAGAGAGAGAGAGAGAGAGAGAGAGAGAAATCAGCTGCACCCAAGCACACAGCATGCCATGAGCAGAAAGATGGAGACAACGCATCTGATCACTTTATTTCTTTAATTTAACACATTCACTGCCAGCCATTTTTTTTTTACTGTAGGTAGGTTCTGCCAGAGGGTTTTTTTGAGGATTCTGGCTCATCTTTCAAGACCCGAGGATTCTTTTCTGCTAAGATTTTGTGAACACACAATGGTCCCTATCGTTGCATCGGCGCTGTTTCTAGGCCGAACGCCTGGCGCAGCTCAAATCAGTGGGCGTGGACCAGCGCACTTGATATCGTCGTGCTGACGCTAGACGCAGCCTCAACCATTACAACCACGCCTTTTAAGCGTAAAATTATGCACCGTCATGCTCATTGGATAACTGCAATAAACAAATCGCACGCTTGCCTTTTTAGCTCCAATTCCAGTGATCCCGCAAAACCAGACGAAAGCCAAACGCTCTGCCCCCCCCCCCTCCCTTCATCCAGTCTGTCTGTCTGACTGCATTATAGGCTATTATTCCATATTATTATGCTTCTCAAACCAATCTAACTGCAGTTTCAATACTGCAAGCATGTAAATACGCTACACTATAGCAAGATCAAAGTGAAAATAATGTACTAAACGCATCAGCTAGAAAAATATAGCCTATTAGATTGGTGAAAGTTTGTCCAGAAAGATATCGTTTTCTCTCCCCTGCTGCAGGTAGAATGATCGATGCACATAAATATACCCTACATTATGTAAAGTCATTGCATAAATGTGTTTTTATTGTAAAACTAAATGTCAAGTTGGGCCAAGTTATTGGAGCGGACATCACAGTATAGCACATCACAGAAGCGCGTTCCGCTGTCACTTATCTAAATCACGCTAAACCCACAAGGGGTATATATAGGCTCAAGAGGACATATATGTTTCACATAGGGTGGTGTTTCATTTCGATGTTTTATTTGGTCCAATATTGAAATGTTCGACAATTGCAGGTTGTCTTACCATTACACATTATTTTAGATATACCTTTTATATCTATTTCGGCTCATTTGGTTGCTATTTAGTAGCGAAATGGAGGACCCAATTGCATGCTGGGAGTGGACATTCACAGGCAGTAAACTTACAACTGCTATTTCCTATGGGAAGCTGGGTGCTGCTATGTGTTGTGTCTGTTTGAGCGAGGGAGTCAGAGAGAGAGAGAGAAGGGTGACTCAGAGGCAGAAGAGCACTGGCGCACTGAATAGGCCTGGTTTCAGAGAGAGACAGAGAAGGGTGACAGGGGAGAGGCACAAGTGCACTGGCGCACTGAATAGGCCTGGTTTTCAAAGGCGCAAAGCGCTAAATGTAGGCCAGGTGCGAAGATAGCACTACGCCGGTAGTTAGCGCCGACACGCCCACTTTGGCCCATTCTGGGACTGCGCCACGCCCATTCGGCCTAAAGCGCATTTGGCAGCCTAAAGCCATATTGATATCGTCCCAAAACAGGCGCAAGGCACGTTTTTTTGCGTTTAAGGCCCGTTTTAGCGCCGAAGGCTTGTGGGAGAATAGGGCCCAAGATCTCAAAAGAACTAATAGAATGTGTGCTTTCTCTGTCTAAAAGAGTTAGTTTGTAGAGTTAGTAGTTATGTAAGCATTAGCAGTTGAATACAGCATGGTTTCAGTGTCAGAAAAAATATTCAGAGATAAACGGCTTTTTGTGAAATTCGATAGAACAGTCACTTTAAGCATTCATTTTTGGCATCAGTAAGACCTAAACAATAGTTTTGAACAGTAATTTCCTCCATAACAGCAGGAAACTCCCCTCTGCTTCCAACTCCTCCCTCCGTGGGCGTTCTTTTTGGCTGCAGCGCCGTGTCACAAGCTTGTCACCAGTCTCACTGCTTTGCTGCGGCTGTGCCTGTCTGCGCGGCCGCTCTTTGAGGAAGTCTGGTTGGACTCGCTCGCTTCTTGGAGTTTTGGTTGAGAGCTTTGATGAAGCTTTTGCGATTCTGGTCATATTTATGCTGCGTGTTTCAAAGTGTGTTCCATCCGTAATCTATTATGCAAATTTGCAATCCCGCACTGCCAGCAATCAGCGCGAAAACGAAAGCGTTTTCGCCAATCCATTTTCATGAGAATGGCTTCGTCACACTGCTTTTTGCTTGCCTTCCTCCTTCCTTGTCGCCACTTAGTGGGTCGGTGGAATGGGTTGTACACGTTGTACACGTCCAATACTTATATAAGAGATGTAAAAGGGTTAGATGCACATCCCACCGTCAAAAAAAAAAAATTGATTCTGAAAACGTGTTAACACGTCGTTGGCAGTCAACAGCTGGATTCTGAAAACGTGTTAACACGTCGTTGGCAGTGAACGTGTTAATGAACCTGGCACTGACTGGCTATTATTTTGTTTATTTTTTTGTCGATTTTTGCAGCAATTCTGTATTCTATGACTTTTCATATGTGTGTGTGTGTGTGTGTGTGTGTGTGTGTGCATGTGCGTGCGTCTGTGTGTGTCTATATGTGTGTGTGTGTGTGTGTGTGTGTGTGTGTGAGAGAGTGTGTGTGTGTGTGTGTGTGTGTGTGTGTGTGTGTGTGTGTGTGTGTGTGAAAGAAAGCGTGTTTGTTTTTTTGTGTGTGTGTGAGAGAGTGTCATTAGTCTCTGTTCATCATACAGTATTTTCCTGATTGTTAAACCTCATGTCAGCCCCATCAAAGCTTGTTGCCTTTTCTTGTCATTTAAATCAATAAATGAATATAAAGTTTTCACATCATTTAAGCTGTTGAATAATTAACAGTGAAGTTATTAATAAAATAACAATAAACACAACAGTAGCCTGTACTACGAAGCTAGTTTAATGCCTTATCCGAGTAAGTTTGAGTTTAAACCTGGTTTAGCCGTACTACAAAGCAAGTTAACTTTCAATCACCATGGCAACTGACGCTGCAAAGCTAACCTGGTCGCGACCAGGTTAGCTTCAGAGGATAAGATCAAAATCCATGACAGACCCATATAATCGGCTCTCTGGAGTCACTCACCGTTCATATAAGATCGCCATATGAAAAATAGATTGCAGTCAACTGAGAATATAACAAGAAAAACATTTGTGGCTCTGTAGGCTACATAATTAAATTAAGCCTACTTACCACTTTATGTCTTAACAGCTCAACGATGCGTGGATAAATATGATCACTATTAATCACCGCGGCGCATATCATGAATGGACCCTCAAATGGAGTGAGGGTGATATTCTCCTACATGCCAGAAAAGCCTATACATATAATATAGATATGGGATAAATATGGATAGCCCCAATACTAAATATGCAGGCTATTCTTGCATCTTTCAGCTGGAACTGTGTCCTGTAGGCTGTATGCCAATATATGAGCAAAAATAGGCTAGTTTTTATCAATGATAACTATGCCCGCATCGTCTCAATTCAGTTCAGCAGTTTTCTCTTTTATAGTAGGCTATTAGGCTTTATACTAGGCTATTTTATATATGAATTATTCGATCAGTGCAACCACACACATGAGTGATAGAGATCATTATTCATTGAGCATGCGTTTCTAAATCTATGGTCTAAATAGGCTTACAGATTGTGGAAATGTATAGACTGAGATTACACATTTACATTTGTTGCTGCTGTATCAATGTATGCAGCTGTATCAGACAGAAATCGCTGATCAAAATCAAATGACTGATGTGAATACAAGCTGCTGCTTTAGACAGCCCTTCAGCAGACTATCCAACGCGGATTTTCATTCTGACATTAAATCGCGGATACATTAAATATCCGCTAAAACTCTGATCATGCACTGCGCTTTCATGGAACGAGGAAATGGGTGTGGAAATGGGTGTGGGCGTGGATCAACTCAGCTGTTCATAATGTGATTGGCTAGCGCACCTCTTTCGCGTGGACGCGCGCCTGTGCACGAGCGAAAAACGTGCGCGTGCACAGGCAGATCCCAGGTCCACTTACCTAGTAAAAAACCAGCGTCGTAGTATCAGTTAACTAGATAGCTTTGATCCTGTTCAGTCAAACCAGATCAAAGGGACTTATCGCGGATCTGTTAAACTAGTTTCGTAGTACAGGGCTCAGGTGTTTTAGATGAGAAGCTGCTGCTCTATTGAGTCTTGTTCTCTCATCAGATGCCTGTGTGAACTCACACTGGACCCAAACACAGCAGAGAGAAGCCTCCTCCTGTCTGAAGACAACAGAAAGGTGACGTATGTGAGAGAGAAGCAGTCATATCCTGATCACCCAGAGAGATTTGACACCACGCGTCAGGTCCTGTGTAGAGATGGTCTGACTGGTCGCTGTTACTGGGAGGTGGAGTGGGAAGGAACGGTTGAGATAGGAGTGACTTACAGAGGAATCAGCAGGACAGGAGCGGGTCCTGACTGTGTGCTTGGACTGAATGAAAAGTCCTGGGAGCTGACCTGCTCTTATGGTGATTACTCTGCCTGGCACAATAGCAGAAGCACACACATACCTCTCCCCTCCTGCTCCTCCTCTAACAGAGTAGGAGTGTATCTGAATGGGCCTGCTGGCTCTCTGTCCTTCTACACAGTTTCCTCTGACACACTGACTCACCTCTACACCTTCAACTCTACATTTACTGAACCACTTTACCCTGGGTTTATGTTAGACCCTGTCTCTGGTGACTCAGTGTCTCTGTGTCAGATAGAGTGAGAGAGAAACACACTCTGACCAAACACAGCTGCTGACATGATGCTTCACTCTGTACACGATCACACACACACACACCTACACGCGCACGTGTGCACGCGCACACACAAACACACACACTCTACTAAATGTGTGCGTGTGTGTGTGTGTGTGCACGTGTGTGTGCTGGTTTTTTCTGTGTTTATGTAGGCTATGTGTCTGCTTGTGTGTATTTATCTGTGTGTGTGTGTGTGTGTGTGAGAGAGTTTGTGTGTGAGTGTGTTTGTGTACGCGCGCACATGTGTGTGTGTGTGTGTGTGTGTGTGTGTGTGTGTCTGTGTGTGTGTATGTGTGAGAGAGAGAGATAAAGTGTGTGAGAGAGAGAGTTTGTGTGTGTGTGTGTGTGTGTGTGAGTGTGTGTGTGAGAGAGAGAGAGAGAGAGAAAGAGGTTGTGTGTATGTGAATGAGAGTTTGTGCACGTGTGTCTGTGTGCGTGCGTGTGTGTGTGTGTGTGTGTGTGTGTGTGTGTGTGTGTGTGTGTGCGCGCACGTGTGTGCGAGTGCGAGACAGAGAGATACAGTCTCCCTCTCGTCCGAGGAGTCTGGCGCCTCAGGTCTCCATAACTGGGATAAACCGCCTCTGATCTACTCTGCTCTCTAGAGGCTGGCCAGCGAGACTAGGGATCAACAAACTCTCCTGATATGAAAGAAGACATCCCAGCAAACATCGTCTTGACCGCGACATCACCAGACGATAGAATTGTGGTTTGGCATCTTCCATCTAAAGCTGCTTTCACACATGTCTGGAATTCAGGAGTTATCTAGAGGCTATCCGGATGGCTGTCATGTGTGAATGTGTGCATGTGGCTCATGCGCGCTCCCGCGGATCCTCGTCCTATCCGGAGGGAAGTGTAGCCCCAGCCGTAGTCGCAGGAGTGGATCCCCCCCCCCCCCCCCCCTCCAGAGCTCCGTGAAGTAGTCAGCTCGTGAGTGCATGAGGACAGAGACGATCGTGACAGATTATTATTATATAAATAGTCGAACATGAGCGAGCAAAAAACACATGCCATTTGGTTTCCAAATGAAGCTCAAAACTGCTCCGTGTGCGACAGCCAACATGTTGCGGATTGCTGGATTGAAAGGCTCATGGCTCTGATCTGATTTCATGTCTGCTTCGCACAGCACACACATAAGCATTTTTGGACGCGAGGGTCGTCCCGCTTCCCAGTATTGGACATCGCTAGGGTATCTGGATCTGGTTGCGTTCATGTCTTTGATTTAACGTTTACACAGCGTTCGCGCAAATTCCAAGTAGCGTCAAGTCAGGCAGTATAAAACGAAAAATCCGGGTATAACCTTCGCAATAATGGCAATTAAATAAAGTAAATGCACGTGTAATGTTTTTTTGTGTGTGTTTCGAAAGATACAGAACGGAGATAAACTGGAAGAATATCTGCTCCCTTCGAAAAGTCAATTTTAACCCGTAGTGAGTCGACATTCTGATTTTTTGTTACTAAGTAATACAACATTTATTTTATTTTGAAGGTAAAAACGTCTAGCTTCCTGTATTCTGTATAATTCTAGTAGGTTTGAGGCATTTTAGGACTGAACATAGCAAAGACCTGTTTTGTACTGCTTGCGACTCGAGGAAATCGATGCATCTGGGCGTGAGTTGTAGGGTTGTTTAATTAATTACTTACTAACGTTATGCGCAAACGATTATATGCCGTGAACGTTAGGCAGTTATCGCCCATTATGTATTTTTAGTTTTCACAACTGTGTGGTCATGCCCAAATTCCCCCACCCCCGCCGCCCGCCCCCTCTCTACTTTACAAACTCTGCGGAGGTGCTACTCATGTGTGAATGCAACATGCCTCATGTGTGAAAGGGTACACTTCACCTATCATCCGGGGCAGGCTCAGTGGGGGGCAACCCTGACCTGATCCGGAGTTCATGTGTGAAAGTGGCTTAAGTCTGACGTTCTCTCCACGTTCCTCCAAAGTAACGTTTAGACTGTCACTTCAAAACAAAAAATATTGATCTCATATTGCTTTGAAAACACCACATGTAGGTGTCTTTTGTGTTTTTGTTGAATAAAATGACATTGGATTGACAATTTACCTGTTGTGTGATCAGATAGACATGCACTCCATGTGCAATGACGACTTTTATTGAACGCCCCTTTCTTTTTTAATATGAAAACACGTTTATGTCATATAAGTGCAAGTGTCTCTTGCTATGGGCTTGTATTTATCACAAACTTCCTGAATCCTGTGGTATTGTCCCATTTCTCTTGCCGTAACTCAGTGTTGTGGGTTTTGGATGTGCTATGCTGTCTGCTAAAATGGTCAAGTCACGTTGGCTACATTATCGTAAATGATATAAATATACCTGTCTCATCGCTGGTTGAAATCAGCGAGGCAGCTAGCCTAGCGATGCAACTTCGGACCGTCATGTCAAAATGCTAAGTTCTCAATGTTAAGTATCTCTATATAGGACCAAATCCGTAGTATTTCTAACTAATTCCGTGGCCTAATGGATAAGACACAGGACTCCGAAGCGAGCGCCGCACGGTCATATTTTTTTTCTTTCGATGTAGCAAAAATCGTTGAATCTGGAGGTACAGTAGGCTATCTGCAATGCTGCTGCATGCACACTGTGCAGTTTTGTATCTGAATATCATAGCCGTTGTGGGAGCGGCATATTTCAAGGTTGTGGGGAAGTAGACGAATTACGTCACTACGATTTCCATTTGGGATATACTTTTAGACCCTGACTAGATGTAGTGGTTTGACGTGCAGCAGACGGTCGTTATACGTGAAAATGTTTGTTGGGATGCATTAGAAGTTGTGCACGTGTGTCTGTGTGCGTGCCGTGCGTGTGTGCGCGCACGTCTGTGCGTTTGCGAGAGTAGTCTCGTATAGCGAGAGAGAGAGAGAGAGAGATACAGTTCAGCTACAGTTTGAGTGTTATGGATCAACAAACTGTTCTGATATGAAAGAAGACAGAGTTTGTGCATGTGTGTCTGTGTGCGTGCGCACGTGCCTGTGTGTGCGCGCACGTGCGTGCGTTTGCGAGAGTGAGAGAGACAGAGTACAGTTCAGCTACAGTTTGAGTGTTTAGGGATCAACAAACTGTCCTCCTGACATGGACTCCACACAGCGCTGTGTGTCTGCTGCTTTGGCAGCTATTGTCTTTGAAGGCTGTTGTAGATGCTGAATGTATGTGTGGTCAAAGTGGGACATCTAGTGGCTGAAAAGTGAAACGTACACCCGATGAAAGGTTTGGCTAAACATGCATGTTCTCCTGTGTTCTGTTAGACACATTCACACCTGGCCACTGAGCAGCAGGTTCAGTGCCTTGCTCAAGGGCATCTTAAAGGGGATCATTCTTGACTCTCCCTGCCCTGATTTCCTCAGCTGGTTGGGGGATTTGATAGCCTGGCATCACCAGATCAATTCACATTGCATCGCACTGGGAAATGTAACATGAAAATAGGGATTTGAACCATCAACCTGGTGAAAGTGTTGCACCAACCAGACATGTGCTCAAACCTTAAATGAGGGTATGAAATCTAGACTAAAAGTGACATTGAAACTAGTTAGTTTGACAGTAAAGCTGTGTCTTAGTTTGGCTCAATTGTAACAATTCAATGTACAACTCAAGTACAAGTACTTGAGTAGTTTTTTTAAGGATTTGTATTGTAATAACTTGCTCCCGGACTGGAATGAAGGAGGAAGGAGACAAAGGTCGACTTGCAATTCCGTGCATTTATTATAGTTCTAGTTCTCTCTTAACACGTTCACTGCCATTGACGAGTCAACTCGTCAAGCAGAAACCAACGGTTGACTGCCAATGACGAGACAACTCGTCAAAAAAAAAAAAAAAAAAAAAAAAAATTTGACGGTGGGACGTTGATCTAACCCTTTTACATCTCCTATATAAATATTGGAGCCACCGAACGTGTACAACCCATTCCACCGACCCACTAAGTGGTGACAGTGCTCTCCAGACTATTGAAATCCGAGCCAAAACTGCAGGGAAAAGCTTGAGGAAGCCATTCTCATACTGTAGGCGAAAACGCTTTCGCGCTGGAGCACAACGGTGGCGCACAACGGTGGGGGGTTCCAAAAATAGACTGGGTGGAACACACTTTGAAACACGCAGCATAAAGCCCAGAATCGCAAAAGATTCATCAAAGCTCTCAACCGAAACCCCAAGAAACGAGCGAGCCCATCCAGACTCGCCCGACAAGGGGCAGCCAGGCAGCACAGACAGCAGCAACTCGCTTGTGACAGACCCGCTGCAGCCACGGAGGCAGGAGGCGAACACACACGGAGGGAGGAGTTTGAAGGAGAGGGGGGTTTCCTGCTGTTATGGAGGAAATTACTGTTCAAAACTATTGTTTAGATGTCTGACGTCTTACTGATGCCAAAAATGAATGGTTAAAGTGACTGTTCTATCGAATTTCACAAAAAGCCGTTTATCTCAGCTTAAATTTTCAGACGCTGAAACCATGCTGTATTCAACTGCTAATGCTTACATAACCACTAACTCTACAAACTAACTCTTTTAGACAGAGAAAGCGCACATTCTATTAGTTCTTTTGAGATATTTTGTGTTCACAAAATCCTAACAGAAAAGAATCCTCGGCTCTTGAAAGATGAGCCAGAATCCTCAAAAAAAAACCTTGGCAGAAGCTAACTACAGTATTGAAAAAACGGCTGGCAGTGAATGTGTTAACAGGCTTAGACCTACAGCCACAACACCAAGAGCAATTCCTTGCTCTCCCTCTCGTTAGCCGGCTTCTATCATTCTGCTCCAAAACACACACTTTCCCGCCGACAAAATGGTCGCCTCCCGCTCCACCAATCCCCAGCGAGCTAGCAACCCCACATGACTCCATGTCCCCTTCAAGTGCGTTACTCCTATTCCCAGCGCGTTCACGTGCGGTGGGACACACTCTACAACACCCCCAGCGAACTGAACCCAACACTCAGACAAACCCATGTTTACTGGCAACCCCACATCGCTACACAGCCCCCCCTTCTAAACAAACACTTGTCCCAAGTGGTACAGTAAACATGCACAATAACATCAACACTACAAGTCTTTTTTTTTTTTTTTTTTACAACAACACATAGTCCTGGTGACTCACTGGAGCCCTTCTCCGCCTCTGCGGCCTCCTCGACCCTGTGGTCCCCCCTTGGAGGGCAGCAGGGAGGGGACTAAAGGGGCTAACACTCCATGTCCCGGGGGATTCCACCACAACGTCTCTCTGCGAGGGTGCTGGGCGGACAGCGTCCGTGGTGGGAAGACAATCCCCCCGGTAAGGGGCCAGCCGGTCCCGGTGCAGTGCCACCACCCTCCCCCCGAGTGACATTTGGACCCTGTACACCACCTCCCCCAACCTTTCCAACAGCTTACAGGGTCCTACCCAGTGACTGTCCAGCTTGGGGCACCGACCCTTCTTCCTCCTAGGGCTATAGACCCAGACCAGTTCCCCGGCCTGGAAATGCCTCCCCCTGGCCCTCACATCATAGTTCCTCTTTTGCCTCCTACCCGCCTTCTCCTGTTGATCCCGAGCAAAGTTGTGGGCGGACTCCAACCGATCCTGGAGTCTCCTGGCATACTCCCTCCCCGGTGGAACGGCAGGAGTATCCGGCGGCCGACCAAACGCCACCTCCGCTGGGGTCCGGAGCTCCCGCCCCAGCATGAGCAGCGCAGGCGTACAGGAGGTGGACTCCTGAACAGCGGACCTGTAAGCCATGAGGACAAGAGGCAGGTGGGTGTCCCAGTCACGCTGGTGCTCTGCTGTGAGGATGGCTAACTGCTTAGCCAGCATCCGGTTGAACCTCTCTACGAGGCCATCACTTTGCGGGTGCAGTGCTGTGGTTCGTGTCTTCCTCGTGCCCAACCGCTCACAGAGAGTTGCAAAGACACGCGACTCAAAATTCCTCCCCTGGTCGCTGTGGAGGGTCTCGGGCGCTCCGAACCTGCTGAACATTCCTTCCACCAGTGCATCCACCACCGTCCCCGCCTCTTGATCCGGCAACGCGTACGCCTCGGGCCACTTCGTGAAATAGTCCATGGCTACCAGGACGTAGCGGTTCCCCTTGTCAGAGCACGGAAACGGCCCCATCACGTCCACGGCTACCCTCTCCATGGGCGCCCCCGCGGCGAGTTGCTGGAGCAGGGCGTGTGACTGCCCTGGTGGGCCCTTGTGGGCTGCACACAGGTCGCAGCGGCGACAAAAATCCTCCACGTCTCTTTGCATCAACCCCCAGTAAAAACCTTGACGGAGGCGGCGGATGGTTTTGTTCACCCCGAAGTGTCCCGCACCGGTGCTCCCGTGGGAGCTTCTCATCACTGTCTCTCGGAGTGCTTTGGGCACCACCACCCGCCACCGGCTTTCCCCGGTGGCCGGCTCCTTCCAGGCCCTCTGTACTGTCTCAGGTCCTTCCTGTGTCCGCAGACACTTAAATTTGTGCCACAGGTTCTTTGTGGAGGTGGCTGCCCCTGCCACCTCCTCCGGGGGTGGTCTCCGACCCTCCTCCACCCACTGCAGGACCGGCTGCAAAGCTGGGTCTTGCTCTTGCTGTGCTCTCCATTCAGCTGCTCCGATCACCCGCAGTTCTCTGCAGATCGGCCCCGCCTCTTCATGCATGGGGCACAACCCTGCCTCCCCCCGGCGCTCCTCCTCCCGTGCATCTCTCTTGTCGCAGTATCGACACCCCTTTGAAGCGCAAGGACGTCTGGACAGGGCGTCAGCGTTCGTGTGGCGTGCCCCGGCCCGATGTACAATTGTGAAATTGTATGCTTGTAGCTTCTCCAGCCAGCGTGCTATCTGTCCCTCCGGCTCGCGAAAGGACAACAACCACTGGAGAGCGGAGTGATCAGTCCTGATGGTGAATGGCATGCCGCACAGGTGGTATCTGAAATGCTTGACAGCCGCTACCACGGCGAGAAGCTCCCGGCGCGTGATGCAGTAGTTACGCTCAGCTTTGTTAAATGTCTTACTGAAGTAGGCCACTACTCTCTCTCCATCCGGCCCCTCCTGAGCCAGTACGGCACCCATGCCCGTGTTGCTGGCGTCCGTGTCCAAGATGAACGGCAGGGCGGAGTCTGGGGGTTTAAGGATGGGCGCCTCCGTCAACGCCTTCTCAAGGGCCCCGAATGCCTCCTGGCACTCCGGTCTCCAGACGAACGTTGCGCCCTTCTCCTTCAGGCGAAAGAGGGGCTCCGCGATGCTGGAGAACCCCCGCACGAACCTCCTGTAGTAGGAGGCGAGACCCACGAAGCTCTCCAGCTGTTTTTTGGTGGTGGGGGTGGGCCAGTCTCTCACCACCTGGATCTTCTCCTCTTGAGTGCTGATGCCCTCGCCCCCGATCTTGTGCCCCAGAAACTCCACCTCCCTCCTCATAAAATGGCATTTGTCTGGATGGAGTTTCAGGCCCGCCTCCCGTATCCTCTCCAGGACCCTCCTCAACGTCCCCAGAGCCGTATGGAAAGAACCCCCGTGTGTCAAGATGTCATCAAGGTAGACAACGCATTCCCGCTGAGGAATGCCAGCCAGCACCTTCTCCATTCCAAAAGTGGCTGGGGCGTTGCACAATCCAAAGCTGAGGACGCAGAACTGCCACAACCCCCTCCCCGTGCGGAAGGCAGTTTTTTGTTTGGCATCGGGGCTGAGGGGCACCTGCCAGTAGCCGCTGCGCAGATCCAGCGAGGAGAACCATTCCGAGCCAGCCACCGTGTCCAGCGACTCGTCGACGTGGGGCATCGGGTATGAGTCCTTCTTGGTTACTTTGTTCACCTGCCTGTAATCCACGCAGAACCTCCTCTTGTTGCTCTTTTTCTTCTTCACCATCACAACCCCTGAGGCCCAGGGGCTGTCTGATGGTTCAATGATCCCCGCCTTTAGCATCTCTTCAATTGCCCTCTCTGACTCCTCCCGGTATGCCATGGGAACTCTGCGGGCCGGCATCCTGATGGGCCGTGCGTCCCCAGTGTCTATCTGGTGTTGCACCAGGTGTGTGCGGCCCTGATCCTCATCCGAAAGGGCAAAACTGTCCTGAAACTCTATCAGCACTTGCCACAGCTCTTCTTGCTCCCCGGGGTCTAACCCGCTACGGTTTCGCTCCCACATCTCTCTTATCGCCGCCACCCTGTCCAACCCCCCGCCCGTCTTTGGCGCTACTAGCGAAGGGGGTCCCTGTAGCGTAAAGGAGGCTGCCGTTGCCGACAGGGGCTGGCTAGTGGCCGGGGGAAGGGGCTGATCATCGGGGGAGGGGTTGAGGGGAAGTGAGGCTGGTGGCTCGGGGACATAGCCCTGCGGGATGCTAGGGCCGGTGGGGGAGGAGCTATCACTGATGGCCGGGAAAGCTGCAGCGTCCCCGCATGTCTCCGTAGTTCTCACTGCAAGTGGGCCTGTGCTCGGGGCTTGTGGGCAGGGCATCAACTTGACAGTGGGGCCGCCAGGGAAACACAGGGTGTTTTCCCCTAGGTTCATTATGCAGCGAGTAAACTTAAGAAAGTCTAAACCCAGTATGCAGTGCTCCTGCACATCTGCTACCCATACCAGGAAACTCACTGACAGTCCCCCCACGTTTATCATGACCCTCACCCTTCCCTTCATGGGAGCCAACTCACCGGTCACTGTCCGCAGTTGCTTCACTGTAGACTCCCACCGCACTCCCTCCGGAACGAGTTCAGGATTCAGTATCGTTGCAGTGGACCCGGTGTCCACCAGGGCCACACACTGCACCCCTGCCAGGCTGACAGGGACATAGCATGACCCCAGAAGATTCCCAACCCTTGTCCACCACCATGTCCGATTCCGCGCCGTTCTCCGCTCCAGGGGAAAACGGAGTTTCACTCCCCCCGCCGTGCCATTGGGCTCCTCCTGCCGATGACAGGGCAGCGTGGGACATGACGCCGGGGGCCCGCTCCGTCCCTTCTACACGAGCCCTGCGCCGTTTCCCCGCCCCCTCGCACGCTTGCGGCAGTCTCTAGCCAGATGTCCCGGTCGGTTACACTCCCAGCAGCGCCTCACGTCCAGTTGCGGTGGTGCTGCACTGGGCGGAGATTGCAGCGTCACAGCACGTATCAGCTCAGTTATCTGTCCTGTTAGCTTGTTCGCCCATGCTGGCTCCTCCTGGGCCGGGTTGTATTCCACTGTAGCCCTCACGGTGGGGGTGTCCCCCCTCGCGCTGTCCTCCGCGGCCGCCGCCCCCACGATCTCTCTCTCTGATGCTAGCTCCAACGCTTCCTGCAGCGTCCTTGGGCGTGCCAGCTCGGTCTGGGCGCGCAGCCAACCCGGGGTCAAAGCTTGAACAAACTGGTCCCTGGCGAGCTCACTCTGCACCTCTGGCAACATGTGAGTATATGCCCTTCTTGATAGAGTCTCAATGTCATTAGCCAAAACACGCAGCGGCTCGCCAGGCTGTCGGCGCCTGTTACACAGTTCGCCGCGTTGTATGCTCGGCAGCTCACAATGCCCGAATCTCCTCTGCAGGGCCCCCACCAATGCTCCATAGTCCCCTCTTTCCCCTGGGCTTAGCAGTAGCAAGCATGCTAGCGCGTCATCCACAAGGCACATAGCTAGTTTTATCCCTTTCTCTTGCCTTGTCCAGCCCTCATCAGCCGCTATCAGTTCAAATTGGGCATGAAACGCCTCCCAACTATGTTTACCAGCATACTTCTGTGTCTTGGCGGGGGCCCACCCGCTGTTCCTCGCTGGCGCCGGCTGCCCATGATCTCCCCCGGTCTCCGCTGCTCCACGCACGGGCTGGGTCCGGCTCGGCGCTGAGTGCTGCCCGCTCGAAATCCTCCATCATCCGTCTGTATTCCTCCTTCGCCCGTCTGTATTCCCCCTTTATGCTCGCCAGCGTATCCTTCTTAATCTTCGGTTTGGCTCCGTTCCCCTCCATCTCCATCTCCCTCTCCTTTTTTTTTTTTTTTTTACGTTACCGCACGAGCAAACGGCAAAGTTCGTAAATCCCACTTCTGGACACCAATGTAATAACTTGCTCCCGGACCGGAATGAAGGAGGAAGGAGACAAAGGTCGACTTGCAATTCCGTGCATTTATTATAGTTCTAGGTCTCTCTTAACACATTGAGTGCCAGCCATTTTTTCAACCTGTAGGTAAGTTGTGCCAGGTTTTTTTTTGAGGATTCTGGCTCATTTTACAACAGCCGAGGATCTGTTTTCTGTTAAGACTTCGTGAACACCAATCATCTAAAAATAACTAATAGAATGTGTGCTTTCTCTGTCTAAAAGAGTTAGTTTGCAGAGTTAGTAGTTATGTAGATATTAGCCGTTGAGTACAGCATGGTTTTAGCGTATGAGACAGCAAGCTGAGATAATCGCAGTTTTGTGAAATTCAGCAGAATAGTCACCTGCCTGTGATTGTGGGTGCCTTTGGGCGAGTCTGTATACTGTATTGTGTGTGTGTGTGTGTGTGTGTGTGTGTGTGTGTGTGTGTGTGTGTGTGTGTGTGTGTGTGTGCGTGTGTGTGTGTGTGTGTGTGTGTGTGTGTGTGTGTGTGTTCGCGCGTTGCTCCGCGGCTCTGGGGGGAGGGGATCTCTGTCCGTTCTGTGTGTGTGTCTCCGGGCTCCTCCCTCCGTCTGTGCTGCTGGGAGTTTCCAGCGAGTTGAGCAGCCTCTCCCTGGCAGCGAGTGTGGATAGGTCTCACTGTCTCTTGGGTTTGAGAGCCCCGATTAAGCCCCGTGCGACTCTAGGCTTTATGCTGCTCACCCAGTCCATTTCTGGAACCCCCCACCGCAGCAGCGCGAAGCGTCCCCGCCTACAGTATGAGAATGAGGCTCCTTCGTTTCTGACTGTAAAATCGCCAAGCCATTTCCGCGGGAGGCGGCTGCTTTTGGTCCACGGGTCCGTGGCTGTGGCTTTCTCTCTGTCTCTGTCGCCACTTAGTGGTCGGTAAAATAGATTATACACATTCTCTTGCTCCAATAGTTATCTCGAAGATGTAAAAGGGTTGATTGATGTCCCACCGTCAAAAAAAAAAAATGTTTATGTAAGACGAGTTAGCTCGTCCTTGGCACTCAAGCGCTGGATTATGTAAGACGAGTTAGGTCGTCTATGGCACTTAATGTGTTAACAGACTTAGACCTACAGCCACAACACCAAGAGCAATTCCTCGCTCTCCCTCTCGTTAGCCGGCTTCTATCATTCTGCTCCAAAACACACTTTCCCGCCGACAAAATGACCGCCTCCCGCTCCACCAATCCCCAGCGAGCTAGCAACCCCACATGACTCCATGTCCCCTTCAAGTGCGTTACTCCTATTCCCAGCGCGTTCACGTGCGGTGGGACACACTCTACAACACCCCCAGCGAACTGAACCCCACACTCAGACAAACCCATGTTTACTGGCAACCCCACATCGCTACAGTATTTTTAAGTATTTTTAGACTTTTACTCTTACTTGAGTAATTTTAATAATATATATTCTACTTGAGTACTTTTAAGTGCACACTGAGTAAATTAAATGTTTGTTTTGCACACCGCACTATGAAAACAGCACAGCATTGGGACTGCTCGCTAACAGGTCCACATTTAGGGTGACTAAACTGCTGGCTCGTGCTCAAGACTGGCCAACTGAATCAGACAGGAGTAGGCAATCAAATTGTAGTGATCCTCATCGTCAGATTAGTTTAGAGTTCTCAGTTTCATTTGACACTGCTGATAGCAGAGCTAAATGGATGTATGAGATTGTGATATTGCTGCTGCTAGCAGCTCGAGCTCGTCTGGCAAAGACATACAAAGACAGGCACAGCTTAGATAATACACACTGGTGACATGTGCTGGACGTGTGGATTATATTCGGGTAAATAATTAACATTATAACATTTAAAAAGTTACGCAAATGTGCTTTTACTCGAGTTTAAATAGGCTACTTTTTTACTCTTAATTTTACTTGATTAATTTCTTACTTTTATTTGTACTTGAGTCATTTCCTGGACTAATACTTTTACTAGTAGGCCTACTTGAGTTAATTTTCACTAAAGTAACAATACTTGTACTTGAGTAGGATTTGGCAGTACTCTTTCCACCTCTGTGCATACTGCCACACAGACACACACACACACACACACACACACACACACACACACACACACACACACACGATGCACCAGAGTCCACAATATTCCAGGTAGAGGTTCATATTAGTCACTTACACAAAAGACAAAAGAAACCTAGCTGATTAAACATCACCAAATGTCAACAAATAGACAAAACTCTGTCTTATTGTCTGTGCTTTTTTTTTGTCTTGTGGTAATCTGTGTATAGTGTCTGTTGTGCAGTCATGTGTAATGCTGATATCTGTCTCTGTCTGTTGTACTGACACTGTTGAATTGAGCTTACCCACCATGCTGTACCCAAAGCAACTTCCACCCACCTCGGTGATTGAGTGATCTCATACTCACTAATGCTACAGACATAGACATAAGCCCCTATCGTTGCATCGGCGTAGTTTCTAGGCCGAGCGCCTGGCGCAGCGCTGATCAGTGAGCGTGGACCAGCGCACTTGATATCTTGGTGCTGGCGCTCCACTCAGCCTAACGCATTACAACCACGCCTTTTAAGCGTAAAATTATGCACCGTCAGTTCATTTGATAAGTGCAATAAACGAACCACAAGCTTGCCTTTTAAGCTCCAATTCCAGTGGTCCAGTAAAACCAGACAAACCCAAGCCTCTGCTTCCCCCCCCCCCTCCCTTCATCCCGTCTGTCCGTCTCCATATATCGGCTATTATTCCATATTATGATGCTTCTCAAACCAATCTAACTGCAGTTTAAATACTGCAAGCATGTAAATACGCTACACTATGATCAAAGTGAAAAGAATGTTCTAAAGGCATCAGCTAGAAAAATATAGCCTATCCCTATATGATGAGATTACTTTTATATTGGTGAAAGTTTGTCCAGAAAGATATCGTTTTCTCTCCCCTGCTGCAGGTAGAATGATGCACATAAATATACCCTACATTATGTAAAGTCATTGCATAAATGTGTTTTTATTGTAAAACTAAATGTGAAGTAGGGCCAAGTTATTGGAGCGGACATCACAGTATAGCACATGACAGTAGAAGCGCGTTCCGCAGCGCGTTCCGCTGTCACTTATCTAAATCACGTTAAATCCACAAGAGATAGGCCCAGGAGGACATATATGTTTCACATAGGGTGGTGTATTAATTTCGATGTTTCATTTGGTCCAATATTGAAATGTGTACAATTGCAGGTTGTGTTACCATTACACATTAATTTAGATCGACCTTTTATATCTATTTCGCCTCATTTGGTTGCTATTTAGTAGCGAAATGGAGAAGCACAATGCATGCTGGGACATGCCAGGCAACTTACAACTTATTTTTCCTATATGGGAAGTGTGTTGTGCCTGTCTAAGCGAGGGAGTCAGAGAGAGAGAGAGAAGGGTGACAGAGAAGAGGCAGAAGAACACTGGCGCACTGAATAGGCCTGGTTTCAGAGAGAGACAGAGAAGGGTGACAGGGGAGAGGCAGAAGAGCGCTCCTTGCAACTGGCGCACTGAATAGGCCTGGTTTTCAAAAGCACAAAGCGCTAAATTTACGCCAGGTGGGAAGATATCAGTACGCCGAGATTTAAGGCCGACACGCCCATTCTGGCCCATTCTGCGACTGCGCCACGCCCATTCGGCCTAAAGCGCATTTGGCAGCGTAAAGCCATATTGATATCTTCCCGAAACAGGCGCAAGGCACGTTTTTTTGCGTTTAAGGCCCGTTTTAGCGCCGAAGGCCTGTGGGAGAATAGGGCCCATAGGCTACAGTAGATTATGTAGGCCAGGGCTGGGCCACATGCGGCCCCCGACCTCACTCAATGTGGCCCCTGGGTAAATTTTTTGTCATTTTCTGTTTTGACAAGGCGGACAATTTTGTTTAGGTTAGGCCACCAAAATCTGTGTTTTTATTTTACTGTACAACCCAGAACATGGCGCTAATGGCGTTAACCTTGTCCATCCATACTGTTTAACGTTAGCATTTGAGCTAACTCTATTGTAACAAACTATATCCAGGATGCACATTGCACATGCAACATTACTAATCTGATTCATTTCACATATTTGGGTGATGTACCCCATCAAATTGCTGTAGCGGCCTGTTTTAAAGCTAGAGCAATTTCTTTTGAATATGAAAAATATAAATGTTGGTATAATAATGAATTTAATTAATAGGGTAAGACAAATTTATTTTATCTGAAGATTGTTCTGCATATCGTATCACTTAGTTGTAGTAACTTCATCTCCTGAAGATTGTTCTGCATATTGTATCACTTAGTTGTATTAACTTCATCTCCTGAATATTGTTCGGGATATCGTATCACTTAGTTGTAGTAACTTCATGGTAACCTTCACTTTCATGTTTATTTTATGTATGTTCTTTTTTATATCTTTTTTGTGATATACTATATTCTCTGCTGTTGCTGTTTGTGTATCATCAGAGTAACATATTGTAATATTTTTGCTTTTACTGTAATATTTTCGATGCTGTTGTTCTTTTGTATATGTAAGCAGGGTGTCTTTGTAAGAGAGAGCTTGGCCTCAATGGTCTTTTCCCCGTTTAAATAAAGGTATGATGATGATGAAATTAAAGTGTGAGACAAAAATGAGTGTGACCAAATGATGTATATGAGGTAGTTTAATGTATATGCACAATGTATATGATGTGTATCTAGTATATATGGTGAAGCAGTAGGCTAGTTGTTCTTCCTATACCATTCTCTTCCCCCAATTTTTTTTATCCCCCATTAGTGCTAATTTAATTTGTTTATCCTGGTTGCTGCTCCACCCTCTGCCGATCTGGGCAGAGCCGAAACTGGCCTCCTCAGATCGAACAGAGTTGCTTGCCGGCAAAAAAGAATTTGGCCCTTTTTTAGGGTAGATTTAGAGCGATATCTCAATTTAAATTAACATTAGGATTACTGTTGTCATGTAATTATTCAGTCTTCAGCCCCATGCCAGCTGCTCTCCCTGCACTGTCAGCCTAGCCTGGGTAAACCCAGCCTCCACCTAGAGGTCACGTGGAGGCTGGGTTTACCCAGGCTACTGTCGGCCTCCTCGTGCTCTCTCTCTCTCTCTGTCTTACTCTGAATAGTGAACATGCAAGAAATATGATCAATTGCTAAAATGAATAGAATACACAGAGTCCAAGGTCCCTATCGTTGCATCGGCGCTGTTTCTAGGCCGAGCGGCTGGCGCAGCTCAAATCAGTGGGCGTGGACCAGCGCACTTGATATCGTCGTGCTGGCGCTAGACGCAGCCTCAACCATTACAACCACGCCTTTTAAGCGTAAAATTATGCACCATCATGCTCATTGGATAACTGCAATAAACGAATCGCACGCTTGCCTTTTTAGCTCCAATTCCAGTGATCCCGCAAAACCAGACGAAAGCCAAACGCTCCCCCCCCCCCTCCCTTCATCCAGTCTGTCTGTCTGCATTATAGGCTATTATTCCATATTATTATGCTTCTCAAACCAATCTAACTGCAGTTTCAATACTGCAAGCATGTAAATATGCTACACTATAGCAAGATCAAAGTGAAAATAATGTACTAAACGCATCAGCTAGAAAAATATAGCCTATTAGATTGGTGAAAGTTTGTCCAGAAAGATATCGTTTTCTCTCCCCTGCTGCAGGTAGAATGATGCACATACATATACCCTACATTATGTAAAGTCATTGCATAAATGTGTTTTTATTGTAAAACTAAATGTCAAGTAGGGCCAAGTTATTGGAGCGGACATCACAGTATAGCACATCACAGAAGCGCGTTCCGCTGTCACTTATCTAAATCACGTTAAACCCACAAGGGGTATATATAGGCTCAAGAGGACATATATGTTTCACATAGGGTGGTGTTTCATTTCGCTGTTTTATTTGGTCCAATATTGAAATGTTCTACAATTGCAGGTTGTCTTACCATTACACATTATTTTAGATCTACCTTTTATATCTATTTCGGCTCATTTGGTTGCTATTTAGTAGCGAAATGGAGGACCCAATTGCATGCTGGGAGTGGACATTCACAGGCAGTAAACTTACAACTGCTATTTCCTATGGGAAGCTGGGTGCTGCTATGTGTTGTGTCTGTTTGAGCGAGGGAGTCAGAGAGAGAGAGAGAAGGGTGACTCAGAGGCAGAAGAGCACTGGCGCACTGAATAGGCCTGGTTTCAGAGAGAGACAGAGAAGGGTGACAGGGGAGAGGCACAAGTGCACTGGCGCACTGAATAGGCCTGGTTTTCAAAGGCGCAAAGCGCTAAATTTACGGCAGGTGCGAAGATAGCAGTACGCCGGTATTTAAGGCCGACACGCCCACTTTGGCCCATTCTGGGACTGCGCCACGCCCATTCGGCCTAAAGCGCATTTGGCAGCGTAAAGCCATATTGATATCGTCCCAAAACAGGCGCAAGGCACGTTTTTTTGCGTTTAAGGCCCGTTTTAGCGCCGAAGGCTTGTGGGAGAATAGGGCCCCAAGTCTACATTAGGATTAGACTGTCAGATGTCATAATTCAGGCAGCTCCTCTCCACCCAATTATTTGTGCAACTTAAAAACCAGTTTCCTGCTATTTAATATATAGCGTGTTCATAATTGACCAGCACAAGTAGAAATGAAAATAATTGTAAGAAGAGAAGTCAGATACACAGCCTCCTCCACTGTTTCCTTTGACCTGGAAAGTTTGGCAGGGGGTGGTTGACCCTTCACTGCCCAGAATGACAGCAGGTCTCTCTGCTTCTTCTTCGCTGACCTCTTTCAATTTGTTTCAAACAGACAAAAATGGAAGTCTGCAGTTAAGGACTGAATGACCCACAGTCTCAAAGGATAGCTGTTACTGTAAATCCCCTTAGCTCATAGTAAGTATCAATTAGCTCACACACGCAAATACGTGATGATTTTAACTAACACTGCTATTAGTCGCGGTTGTTGTTTTTTGTTAAACCCACCACAGCAACCTGCCACGCTGCTCACCAGCAGCCTGTGTAACGCTACTCCTGCTCCGACTGAGTGACTATAACGCATTTTATTCCTACCTACCCGCTTCAGTTGAAAGAGTGTCACGGCATTATTCAGCTGACACAGAAAACGGAGTTTTCTTTTCAAACTGTTCGCCAAACTGTTTTGTTGTTCTTCTCTTCCTGGGATAGTGACTCCATGACCCGCCCTACTCTGCCTCTGATTGGTTGGTACTCGTGGTTGGGTTAGTTAGATTTAGTGTCCTGGTTAGATTTAGGCAGAGACTGATGATTGGTTAAGGTTAGGGTAAGAATATCTGGGTCAGCTAATCAGAGGCAGAATAGGGCGGGCTCACCCTGTGACAGACTCGAACTATGGCAACAGCAAGTTATGGAAATATTTCAGTGAGAGGGAAAAACCTTTATGAGCGTGTGAAATAGCAAGTATGGCGTGTGCGCATGTGAAGAGGTTAAATTGCGTGACTCTCACTCTCAAAGGGTGAGACTTGGCAGCTCTGCATTGAACTCTGGGAACATTGATACAACTCTCTACCTCCTCCCTACACTGAACTCTGGGAACATTGATACAACTCTCTACCTCCTCCTTACATTGAACTCTGGGAACATTGACACTCCCAGAGTAGACTTGGTCACAGAGAGGCTCTCGCCCCCCACGGTGTCACAAGCACATGTTGACACAATGTTTTTGAACAAATTAAAATAAATAAAGTGTGTCCCAGCTGGCAGCCAGCCAGCCAGGCAGTTGCTGAGGGCGGAGCGAAAAATAAAGACGAAAAACAAATCTATAAAGCTGCCCATAAGCAGTGTGGTGCTCTGTGCACTATCCCCTCTCCCTGGAGGTGACATGACATCCTCCAGTGAAAAAAGGAGCCCGAGGTTCCCTGTCGGGCTGTCACCGACTAAGGATCAGAACCCGCTCTCGCCACAAGAGGGAGCCACAGCACCGCTCTCCGTGTCCCTCTATGCAGACCTACCTCCATTCTTAACTTCCTTTGTAAAGAAAAAAGTCAACTAAGGTATTAGCACCTGTCTAATAGTGATGCCATGATGATCTGATCCATAGACCAAAGTGCCTTATTCTTAAAAAAAAAAACATCCAGTGAGAGGAAATGTGATGACAGCCAGTCATCCAGTCCATTTTCAGCTTGTACTTGCATATCAGATAACTTTACACAGAGACTTGACAGCATTGAACACGTTAATATTATATATAATTATGTAATTATATATAGACAAGTCATCCAACTCATTTCTTTTTTGTCAAGTCAAGTTGTAAGTCATCAAAATAGGGACTTGAGTTGACTCAAGTCCACCAAGTCTCAAGTCACCATCTCTGAAATGAAATATGATGCTTTTGTAGGGTCACAGAGGGTCTGTTCACATGAAGTGAGTTATCTCACCATTATTAGAGATAAAGCTGTTAATCTTTCCTTATTTCCCCCCCACAGGAGAATATATTTCCTCTATTAAGTGATCCTATATGTCCTCAGTCAGATGTCTTCAGAGGAAAACATCTCAATATAGAAGCCAGATATCTCATTCGTGTAGAGGCTGATCAGGTAACACGGGGGTGCGAACCTGCGACCGTCGTGTTGGGAATCTATTTCTACACTACTCGGATTCCCAGTACTTCTGAAGCTTCTAACTCACACATGGGCAAAATACGGCCCGCGGGCGCCATCTGTGTGGCCCGCCATGGAATAGCATTTTTATTTATTTATTTTTTAATAACTGCACCTGAACACAACATGCAAGATACCCGCTGACTAGTGTCCAAATGTTCATGTCATTCTGGCCAATACTACATAGCATTTCAGTCTGGAATATGGAATATCTTTCAATAATCTTTATGACTAAAAGGCTACATTGAAGTAGAAATTTAAATAATTAAGTCATTGGTTTTGGATTTATTTAGCCTCAAGAGTGCATTTTTGTTTGTGTGACCCTCAACACAGGCTTTGAACATCCCGGGCCACTTACTGATCCTTATGCTTAAATTAACCGACTCATATTCTGGTTTATTTCAGGAAAAACATTTTGGCTAGTGGAAATTCTAATTGGCTGGTAACTTTAAAATCTAGCAGCCAGGCTTGGGAGACCGACATGTTAACCGCAACGCCAAGAGAGCTAGCTCCCTTGGTGGAGCTGATTAACATGCCTTTATACCTGGGGAGTGAGTTTAACCAATCCACTCGGGACTCACGAGGAATCCGCGCTGATTCAACTCGGTTACAGTGACATAGGAGTGAGTGAGAAAAGGATCAAATATTGGTGGTTAAGACTGAATAATGACATCACAACTGTTAATTTAAAATGAGTTATTCCTCTAAACCTGGCTTCAAATGCCCCAAGTTTTTCGCGCTGGTGCCGTTCGGCCCTCTGCAAAACCTGGTAGCGAGGACATTTTTTGTGGCCCTCTCTATCATCAAAGTTGCCCATCCATGGGTTACGGCATGACAATATTTGTTCGGCCCCCGGCAACAATCTGGGTTTCTCATGTGGCCCCCCATGAAAAATTGTTTCCCACCCCTGTTCTAACTGAATGTCTGTGGTTTGATGTTTAGTTTCTCTGCTTTATTTGACTATTTCCTGATGGCTTTCAGTTGTGTTACTGCTGAGCTTATTAAAACACGTCCTGTTGCTCCTTCATATTAAAAGCACCAACAAACTAACGGAAGGCCTTTTGTGAAGAACTTATAGGAAATTAAATGTTTAGCCGCTGTTTTACAGGCAAGAATATTTAACCACTAGTACCAGCCATGATGCTCAGCCCGCTGCTCCTCGCCAAGCGTGTCATCAGTTAAAGACACACCTTCAAGCGGGGCGGCCATGTTGGAATGGAGATGCAAATCCCAGCCGCGCTGCTGAGTCGAGTCAGGCCAGCATGTGTATGGAGCAGGAGTCCAACTAAGACTTGAACTTAAGCATCAGTGTATAGCCAGTGAGTGACCCAGTGGTGGAAGACAAAGGGTTAACTGTTAAGAAATACACAAGCCACAAATATATTATTTCCCCCCTCATTTTGATCTGAATAAGTGCACATGGGTAGAGCAAGTTTCACATTTTGAAAAATTATTCCCAATCTGAAGTCTTATTTTTTTCACTAAATGGTAAATGGCCTGCATTTATATAGCGCTTTACAGTCAGTAGGTACATTCACCCATTCATACACCGATGGCGGCAGGTTACCACGCAGGGTGCTGGCACACCATCAGGAGCAATTTGGGGTTCAGTATCTTGCCCAAGGACACTTCGACATGCAGACTGGAGGTGCCGGGATTCGAACCACCGACCTCTTCTATCCAAAGCGATTAGTGGACGACCCGCTCTACCTCCTGATGTACAGCCGCACCAAGACACTGGACAGCAGAGACAATCCTGATCATGTTTGTATCAACTTAAAGGTGGAGGAAGTGGACTTCTACACATTAAGGCAGGTATCCTGATCATACGTGGGTGACGTCTGTCCTTCATTGGATCCCTGTGACAGAGGGGACAAAGACATGAATTCACGTCCTTTTAGCCTGAGGACACTACAGGGGACATGCTTTTGGATTTGATAGCAGATACAAATGCCTTCTATATACTGTACACTACTATGGATGTAACGATACTCCACTCACGATTCAATACGATTCATGATACTGAGTTCACAATGATTTTCTCGACATTTGTTTTTGCAGACGAATTATGACTCAAAAAGATGAATTATTTCTGAGACAAAAACCACAATGCTTCCGCTATCTTTTCTTTGTCAAATTAAGGAATCCATTTTTATTTATGAGGTAGGGTATACCTGCAAAATACAAGCTTTACAATGAATACACATTTCATTTTCTTTGTAAAGAAAAAAAGAAAAAGCATCACGATTAATTATTCATCTCACCGAGTTGAATCTTCAGACATTTTTAACTAACTTGTGATATTGTTACATTGCTATACAGTACCTTTCCAAAATGTTCTAACCCACCCATTTTTAACCTGGCATGGTACAAAGGTCTGACAGTTGATGCAAAGAGGTATCCCACATTTTGTTTATTGCTTACAAACCTGTATTAAAGCAGTATTGGCAATATTGCACTGATAAAATTTCAATAAACACTGGTTAAATTGGGGTGTTCTACTGTTCTACTAACTTTGGAACGTTAGTGTATATAGGCCTATATACGTATATTATATTAAATGCAGCTATTGAATAAAAAATGCCTGACATACTGTCCTCATGTATTGTATTCAGCTGGCCAGCAGAGGGCGCTAATTATCTAGACAAAAGGAAGACTTCCTCATCCATTTGGAGAACTATAGGATCTGTCACATCAAGCCTAACCAAATCCTTTCTCCTCTCATCATCAGTGATGTAATGTAATCATCATAATGTGATGAAATCATCTTATGTCATAACACTGATGTAAACTTAAGGGCAATAACATTTTGTGACCAACACACCCGCGTGCGCGTCAATAGAGCAGGCAAGGCCACGCAGCAGCCGAGCTCCGGGCGAGGCCGCAGGGGTCAGCTCGGCGAGCTGCAGGGCGGGTGAGGTCGCCCAGCAGCCGAGCCTAGGAATCGACCACGCGATATGCCTAGTATAAGAAAATAGAGTGAGTGAGAGAAATGCATTTCAGCTATAATTTCTCGCAGTAGCCAGCCATAGGTGATACCAGAGTGAGACGCTCAAGCTCCATCATTGGGTCCCATTTGTTTACAAAAATGCTGATCGGCTGTAGCCTTGTGTATGTGTGTGGCCTATATATACACACACATTGTATATATATATATGTATATATATATATATATATATATACAGGGGCGGACTGGGAAAATAATTTAGGCCGGGCATTAGATACCAAGCAGGCCAGGCCGATACGGGCCGACGTGCGTGCCGGCGTCCGAAGGGCGGCGGCAAAAAATTTGGGCCGTTTGAAGCCCAATTTGGGCCGTTTGAAGCCCAATTTGGGCCGTTTGAAGCCAGATTTTGGCCGTTTGAAGCCCAATTTGGGTCGTTTGAAGCATGATTTGGGCCGTTTGAAGCCCAATTTGGGGCGTTTGAAGCCAGATTTGGGCCGTTTGAAACCCAATTTGGCCCGTTTGAAGCCCAATTTGGGCCGAGTCCAATTTTACAATGAGATGCACCCACTTTAACCCTGAATAAAGTAATAAAACCACTAGTAAACCAGTAGGCGGCACCTGGCCTGCTGTTCAGTGAGTGGCCTGACTGCGGGCACCAAATTTTTTTTTTTTTTTTTTTTTTTTTTGCAGGCCAGGCCAGGCCAGGCCACCGGGCATTTGCCCGACGTGCCCGATTATGCAGTCCGCGCCTGTATATATATATATATATATATATATATATATATATATATATATATATATATATATATATATATATGTCCTGCCACTTTTCCTTTGGCACTTCAGGCCGAGCTGCGCTGATTTGTGTTTCCATAACCAGGTTAAGCCCACCCTTCTGCCTTCTCCCGCTCAAGTGTGCGTTGCAAGACTCAACTCATGTCTGTGCTGGAGAGCAGAGAAAGACGTGTTTAAAAACCTCTGTGTTCAGCTCTCAGTACGTATACAGCTTTTTTTCAGATCCCCCCCTTCCCCACACACACTTTCTCCCTAATTGTACTTGGCCAATTTCCCCCTGCTGCTCCGCCCTCTGCCGATCTGGGGAGAGCCATAGACTAGCACCATGCTTCCTCCGACACATGCACAGTTGCTAGCCGCTTCTTTTCACCTGACAGCGGGGAGCTTCACCGGCAGGACGTAGCATGTGGGAGGGGATCACGCTATTCCTACCAGTTCCCTTCCGCCCTGAACAGGCTCCCTGACCGACCAGAGGAGGCGCTAGTGCAGCGACCAGGACACATACCCCTAATCCAACTTCCCACCCGCGCTGATGCCTGTTTCATGAGAGCAAAACAAATCATTTGGAGGATTGTTGACACAGGTGGATTTTGCCAAATTACAGTACCAGTGGCGCTGGAATGAGTTTTGAGATGGAGGGACAATTAATCAACCAAACCAGTCATTTTTTCTTTGTATTTCACACAAGTTGCTAAATGCTAGTGTCATTTTGTGCACATGGTTTACAGCAGCATTCGGAAGTTTAGTTTATTAGGATCCCCATTAGCCGCAGCAGGATGCTACGGCTATTCTTAAAAGTGGCTTGCAGTTGCATAGATAGCAAACAAACACTTTTGTCATATATATATATATATATATATATATATATTGTTCCCCCGCAGCAAGATAAGGTGAGCCAATCGGAGTGCCTCGACCAGACACGCCCTGGACACCACATTGTATACGGGGCTGAACCCCGAAAATCTCAGTTCTACGTCGCTACTAGCTGCAGACAGGACGTGTGGCGAACCTCGAGAGAAGTCACCCTCCCCCTCGCAACTGAAACAGCATAGCCGCAACCAGGCTGAATGCTACCTGCACAGAGCTAAGCTAGCTCTGATACCCTCTCCTATCCTGAAGCCGAAGCCGGCGTCGCCGCCCCCCAGCAGACAAAAGAACCTCAGCGTGGCCAGCTGAGATCGACCGTCTGCTCTCCTCAACCCTTCCTTCCTGCTCTGGACAGCGGACGCGCGCTGGACCAGACCCCTCCTCCGTGCTGGAGGAACTCCGCGAGACCGCCCGTAGCAAACCGCTGTACACGCGTGTGCAGGACTGAGCACGCCAAGTAAGACCTGAACTGATCACTCACATCCGGGCAGTTTAGAATTGTTTAGAGTTAAAAGGGATATATATATATATGATTGACTGATGTGATACTGTGAATGATAATCTGTGAACGGTTTTGTCTGACTGTAACTGTGCTCACACATGCATTACTGAATCCGAGTGTAAACGCTAGTCACTAGCTCTTCACCGATCCGCCAAGCGGGTCTAGGATAGCCTATAGGCCGAGTTGAGCTCATTTCACTAGTTAAACGCCGGTTAATTCTAACCGTTGTGAAGTGAGCACCCCGTGGCCTTTTTTCCATCTAAACAGCGTTGGTTATCACCCACGGGCACGTGCGTTAAGTGCGTGCACAAACTTTCCCCTTTCATACACACACACACACACTTTCCCTTTTCACTGACCGGCTAACCGCCATTTTGTGCCGAGCATACACTCACGTGTCCTCCATTTTGTGCCAAGCATACACTCACCTGTCCTCCATTTTGTGCCGAGCATACACTCACGTGTCCTCCATTTTGTGCCGGGCAGACACTACGTGTCCGCCATTTTGTGTAGAAGCCGGCTGGTTTCACACACACACACACACACACACACACTCTGCCGCCATCTGGTGTTCATCCGGTGCCTTACACTTTCCATGCAGAAAATATCCACTGACCTCATACTTTCCCTCCAATGCATTGAAGAGTTTTAGAATGTAACTTAGTTATAAATAAAATTTGTTGATTGTATTGCCAATACCTCCCTTTTATTTTACATATAATAAATAGTGTCAACTTTAATAGAATTCAACTGTTTCAGAGTGATTTTGTGATAACTGTGGTGAACTATTGTTTAAGGATCAGAAACTCCACACTTCAGATAGACTAACTGTGACTAAGGTTGGGTCCTGCAAAAGCAGGTGGTGCCCCTAGGTTAATCCTTATCAAGGATTACACATTTGATATTTTAATAATTTTATGAAATATTAATAATTTTCGGATTATTAATATTTTATTTTACCCAACCAAATTTAATCCAAATAACGAGCACAACATACTGGAGCCCCGCCCGAGGCATCTTTCAAGCAGAATTTACCACAGATATCACAATTTTGACTGAAACACTGAAGTTCCCAAATTGCATTGTGTGTTCACTGTAAGCGCATGCCAAGCTTGCTGAATGCTAGTAACCTCCCAAAACAGCTTCCAGCCAGAACTAGCGAAGCCAGATAGAACTACCACCGTTCAAACTGACACAGACTAAATCTAACACAGACGATCTAACACAGTCCAATCGTTTTGATTTAATAACCCCTTATTTCAAGCTTGTGTAACCCACATTAGTTTTACCACTTAAACTAACTTGCACTACACTACACTTACAACCTGAGCGTTCCCATTCTCACCAGTAGAGGTGCTATGCGCGCCGCAGCTTCTTTAGAAGCCCATTCTTCTTCTCTCGCATTCCAGAGAACATTCCAGAATGCACTGAGACGCGTTGAATTTAACGTTACACGCAGCTGAAAGAATCAACGTGGTGAAACCTCTACCTCAGAAAGCATAATCCTTTGGATTTTTTGCCTTAAGGACGATTCAGACTCCCACCAGCATTTTCTTTTCACTAGTGAGCGATTCTTCGGTGAGTTCACTCTGGCTGAAACATGTTGTATCACCCTAGCTAATGCTAATGCTAACGGTAGCTAACGTAGCTTCGTTGTAGTGAATAGCTATTTGGTGAATACTGAATGTGCCATGATATGCTTCCTCATGTGTGTATCTTTGAGATTTAATGCTAAAAACCAATCGGAGACAGACTGAATGTATGAATCTATGTGATTTCACCGTGAATGTTGTAGCCAATGTTGCTGTGCTATGTGGTATTGCTTGATAGCCTATGTCATTGAGTTGGGCTAGTTCATGTGCGTGTAGGCTACACAGCAAATGCATTGTGTTACTCATCGACATTTAATTCACATTTGGATAGAAAATATACTGTACAGTACAGATTTTAATTTAGAACAACTACTGCTATATGCAGGTTGGTTTTTTTGATTGCCTTGAAAGACCAGAGCCATAGATGGCGAGCCAAATCCCAGCGAGCATCGTGGAGTGGAGTGTGGGCCAGCACTCGTGGAGGGTGTGACGTCCTGCTTTTTTCTCCATCGTGTCCAGTGAAAGGGAGCAACTCAACTGTCCATCATCTGTTCTCTCACACAGCTAAGATCTTCTTCCCCCCCCCTTTCCAAAAACACAAAATCATACTACCCGGGTAGATGGACACTGACTAAAACAAAACACTGAACACTGACTGGAAACAAAGACAGACAAACTTTATATTTTCTTATTGGCCAAAGTTTATTTTGTTATTTACATGTTACAAGTGCACTTTACTTTATTCTAAGGAAAAATATGTTTACCTGAATACTTACCTGAATACTTACCTGTTGGGAAAATAATAATCCTATGCACTGAAAATAATTCTATACCTTGAAGAGTTCTACATTTATTACATTTATTATGTAATAAACCTGTGTTTACATTTTTTCTTAAACCTTTGTCCTTGTTCATTCAATTTATCCTCCCTGAGCGTACCTAACGTTACCATTGCCAATAGATACAGCCTAATCAGAATTTGCATTTCTTGATATTATATTGTGCTATCCTAAGCTACAGTATAACGGCCCATAAGTGTTACATCCTATTTTGTGGCGAGCCCAGCCAGGAGGATTTAAAGTGACCACGGACAAGGTTTTAAATCTATTTTCTTTGATGTTTACAAACAGAAACTGTAATTTTGCATCTTTTCTTGTATTCCAGTCAAAGTGAAACTCTTCTTATATTCCGGTCAAATTGAAACCCTGAAACAGAAAAAAATACAGATTATTACAGATAATAATAATTAAAGAAAAAACAAATAGATTATTATTACATATAGTTCAAATAAATACAGAACACCATAGAAAATACAATATGGATTACATTGAACAGACGTACGGTATTAATGCAAAGCGGTCCATTTGCGTAGCCGGTTTGACAAAAACAGATACTAATGACGATATCATAGCTTCTCTACAGTCGTATGGAATTGTAGCTAAAGTAGTGCGGCTTCCAAGCACAGAACAAGAGGATGACAGTACAGTCATCGTAGAGTTTGCTTCAGAAATGCCGTTGGAAGTGCTTGAGTTAAACCTTCCCTTTGAGCTCCCAAACACAAACGATACCACAGTCACATGGTACGTAGACAGTCTTAAAGTACTTGCACATACTTTAGCTCGTCCCCAAGATAATTCCTCTGACTCAAGCAATAGCAGTGACTCCTCTGATGACAGTGCTGCTCACTCTGACCATAGCACTACGCCTCTCATACGAAGTTCCAAGAATAAGAAGCTTGACCTAGCGAAGCCCATCCCACTTCAGCGAAGTCCTGAAACAGACAACAGGGCTCAAGTACCAAACAAGAAAAAGGGCCAATCCGCAGTACGGAGGAAAACGATCAAAGCTAAAACATTGAAACGGGGAAATGATTACTTGAACCCACCTGAAGTGCAACGCATTGTGGTTGAGCACATCATCAAAAATGACACCTCCACGTCCCAAAGCCAATCCAAATGGCTACGCTCCTTCTCTGGCAAAATGCCAAAACCTCCAGGTGAGGCTGACTTTGAAACATGGTGCCTCCATGTTGACCTGATGTTTCAAGATGGAGTCCCAGTGGATGTTCAGCGTAGGAAAATATTGGAGAGTCTGCTTCCTCCAGCTTCGGACGTCGTCAAGCAGCTAGGCTTTTCCGCCCACCCCAGAGCATATGAGAAGCTGTTGGATTCCGCTTATGGTCTCGTGGAGGATGGTGATGAAATCTTCGCAAGGTTCCTGAACACCAATCAAAACTCAGGAGAGAGGGCATCGGATTTTCTACAGAGGCTCCAGGTGCTGTTGAGCATTGCTGTGAAGAGGAATGGAGTCAGTCAGTCTGCTGCAAGCAATCACCTACTAAAACAGTTCAAACGCGGCTGTTGGGACCACACACTCATACTGCAGTTGGAGCTGAAACATGAGGCATCTCTTGACTTTGCAGAACTGCTGTTACAATTGCGGACAGAAGAGGATAGGAGGGCGACTAAACTGGATCGGAGGCACCGCCATTTTGGAACCTCTAAACCAAAGGCTGCTATGAATGTGCACTCTGTACCTGACATGTCTCCTTACACTGATCCCAATGCAAGTGTGTTACAGGCATATATCTCCGAGACAGAGACCTTGAAGAAGCAGTTTGCCGAATTGCAGCTGCAACTTAACACCAAGACGTCCAAGAAACTGAGAACACGCGAGACAGAGGCAGCAGAAGGCCAAGAACCGCCCACACATCGAGCCGAGGCACAAGCTCACCAGTTGACACCCAAACCTCAACCTAGGGCTTGGTTCTGCTTCAGGTGTGGTGATGATGGCCACATAGCTAGGACATGTGAGAACCCTATCAACAAAGCAGCTGTTGACCAAAAGTACAAAGAATTAAAAGCAAAACAAGATGAATGGAGAGCCAAACAAAGTCTGCCTTTAAACTGGACCGGCTTCCACTAGAGGGACATATTGGAGCCACAGACAGAAATGAGAGTCCCAAGATAAAACAGAAACAAAGAAAAGCCAAATGTGCACAGATAGAGTCCACTGAAGACAAGCTCCTCAGCAGCTTAGTTGGCCCAAAAACCACTGCTGTCGTCACCATTGAAGGAATCCAGTGTAATTCACTTCTTGATTCAGGCTCACAAGTCACTACAATTTCCAAGTCATTTCATGATACTCACTTGTCTACTCTGCCGATCCTGCCTCTCAATGACATCCTTGAAGTTGAGGGCGCTGGAGGTCAAGTTGTGCCTTACCTAGGCTATGTCGAGGTCAACATGCTGTTCCCAGAGAGCATTGCAGGCAAATCTGAGCTTGTCCGCACCTTAGCCCTCATCGTTCCAGATTGCAGGTCCAACACAGAGGTTCCTGTCCTCATAGGCACCAATGTACCCCTTGTCCGAAACCTGTGCAACATAAATAACATCGAACAAAACAAAGGCAAGGTGAGGAAAGTCAAGCTGCAATGCAAGAAAGCCATCGTAATCCCAGCTGGTGAGAAGATGGTGTTGAATGGCTACACCAGAAAGGTGCCCACGGGTACAGGAGTCCCTCTCTTAGTGGAGCCTCCCACTCAATCAAGGCTACCCAGTGGTCTGTTCTTCTGTAGCTACATCATGTCAAGCCCTCGACAGACATCCTTCAAAGTCCCTGTCCTGCTCAAGAATGAAACCGCACATAACATAACGGTGCCAGCGAACCGCAGTATAGCAGAGCTCTCCATTCCACTCACTCTCTCCCCACTGCCGACCTCATCAAACAAAGCCAATGAACAAAAAGTGTCACAACCGCCTGCTGAATGTATGGCTACCAGCACAACAAGCCACGAAAACGCAATCACTTTTGACTTCAGTGATTCCCCTCTCCCAGAGGAGTGGAAAGAGCGGATCACAACAAAACTGAATTCCATCCCTGAAGTATTTGCAATGGGTGACCTCGACTACGGTCACACAACTGCAGTCAAGCATAAGATCCGCCTCTCTGATCCAACACCTTTCAAGCAGAGGGCGAGGCCCATTCACCCATCAGATTATGAAGCTGTAAGACTCCACCTGAAAGAGCTGTTGGATGCTGACATCATAAGAGAATCCGAAAGTCCCTTCGCTTCACCGATAGTGGTCGTCAAGAAGAAGAACGGCGCCATCCGCCTATGCATCGACTACAGGAAGTTGAACAACCAGACCATAAAGGATGCGTATGCTTTACCCAACATCGAGGAAACATTTGCTTCTCTCACAGGATCCAAGTGGTTCTCCGTCATGGATTTAAAGTCAGGCTACTACCAGGTGGAAATGGCTGAAGAGGACAAACACAAAACAGCTTTTGTCACACCCATGGGGTTCTGGGAATTCAACAGGATGCCCCAGGGGGTCACAAATGCTCCATCAACCTTCCAGCGAGTCATGGAGAAATGCATGGGCTCTCTCAACCTCAAAGAAGTCCTTGTGTTCCTCGATGATCTCATTGTATTTTCCGACACACTTGAAGAACATGAACAGCGCCTTATGCATGTTCTCGACAGGCTTAAGGAGTTCGGTCTCAAGTTATCACCTGAAAAATGTCACTTCTTCAAGAAGTCAGTCAAATACTTGGGCCATATAGTCTCGGAGAACGGAGTGGAAACGGACCCTGAGAAAATCACCCCTCTGACAACCTGGCCCAGGCCAAACAACATCAGTGAGCTGAAATCCTTCTTAGGATTCACCGGATATTACAGGAGGTTCGTCAAGGATTACTCAAAAATCGCCAAACCTCTCAACGCTCTAACCGCTGGTTACCTTCCACCCCGGAAGAAGTCAAAAACTTCCAAATTCTTCTCACTCTGACCTGAAACGGCCATTTGATGGAAAATGGACTTCAGAATGTGAACACTCATTCAAAACACTCATAGAGAAGTTGACAACCGCTCCAGTCCTTGGCTTTGCCAACCCCAGGCAGCCATATGTCTTACATACTGATGCCAGTCTGCATGGGCTCGGGGCAGCTCTCTATCAAGAACAAGACGGCGAAATGAGAGTCATCGCCTATGCGAGTAGAGGCCTCTCCAACTGTGAGCGACGTTACCCCACCCACAAGCTTGAATTCCTAGCGCTCAAGTGGGCTGTAACAGACAAATTCCTTGATTACCTCTACGGCGCTGAGTTCACCATCATGACGGACAACAATCCACTGACCTACGTCTTGACGTCTGCCAAGCTCGACGCTGCAGGGCACCGGTGGCTTGCTGCCCTGTCAACCTTCAACTTCAACCTACAGTACAGAGCTGGCAAGAGAAATGCTGATGCCGATGGGTTATCCAGACGTCCCCATGATAGGGCTGAACCTGATCAGAGCACCCAAGTCGAAGACGACAGAGTGAAACAATTCATTTCAAAGTTCATGAATGAAGGAGGTGAACCCATTTTCCCCAAAGAAGCTGTCAAAGCGGTTTGCCAAAGACATGAGCTAGACATAGCTCCAGACACTGAAGAGGGCAGCCACTCGCCTGTCATCGTCGAGTGTCTTGCCATTGATGTGAGTGCTATCCCAGCAGAGTTCTCTCAAGCTGACCTACTGCCTGGATCCAGCACCCTGCCTAGGATGTCGCAGCAAGACTGGGCTGCAGAGCAACAAAACGATCCCCTGATCCGCAGAGTCATGGACATTGTCAACACGGGGAGACGTCTCACCTACCGTGTTCGCCAACAGGAAGCCAGAGAAGTCCAACTCATGCTTAGAGTGATGGATCAGCTTGTACTAAACAATGGCGTTCTGTACAGGAAACGCATGAACAGAGGAGAGCCTTTCTACCAGCTCGTTCTTCCCTCGAAGTACAGAGAAATTGCACTTGAAGGTCTTCACGACACAGTCGGTCACATGGGAATGGACAGAACATTGGATCTTGTTCGCACCCGCTTCTCTTTAAGTGTTTTTATTTGCAAGGTAGAGTACAGTACACATTGGTTGTAATCAAACAATCACAATCTCAAATGAAACAATAAGTAACTCAGAATGTACAGTCTCCCTCTATTTTCTTTTTCACAAATAACGAACACACAAAGAACAACAAATTAGACAATAAAATAAAATGAACGTAATATATATACACATACACACACCCACACACACACACACACACTCCAATTTCACAACAATGGAAGTGCTTGTAAAACTTATACATGGCATAGGGTCCCACACAAGTCACTCATCATCCCTGACCTCGTCAAGGTAGGCCAGGAACGGGCCCCAAACAACCGAAAATCTCCAGAGTGAATTGATTCTCAGGAACCTAAGTCTCTCCATCCGTATGACAGAAGTCATACCCGCCAGCCATAGCTGAAAAGATGGTGGGGAAGGGGACTTCCATTCCTGTAGGATAAGTTTTTTGGCAACGATTGTCCCCTGTGTCAGAGCTTGCTGCACAGCTGTGGAAAAACTCAAAGATGAGTCAGAGCAGCCAAAGATGGCGAGCTCTGGCTCCGGCCGAAGGGTCACCCTGTAGGCCTTAGAGTACCAGTCGAATACTTTGGCCCAGAACTCAGTCAGTGAAGGGCAAAACCAAAAAGCATGAGACAGAGTGCCCTCCGATACACGACACCTGTCACACAGTGGTGAGACAGACGGGTAAATCCTGTGCAACTTATGGTTAGAATAGTGAAGACGGTGGGTGACTTTAAATTGAATCAGTTGGTGTCTACTATTAACTGAACAGAGTTGTATCACAGACAGACTCCTATTCCATAGAATATCAGACAAGTCAATGCCAAGTTCCCCCTGCCAAGCTTCTCTAATCCTCTCAGTAGAGGCTGTGGTACAATTGTCGAACAGACATACAAATCTAGAAATAAGATGCTTGGAGTGAGGAGGGCTCAGCAGTACATCGAAAAAGGCGTGTTCATTTGGAAGCACTTCAAAAGAGCGAATCCTGGACCGAACATAGTTTCTAAGTTGCAAAAATCTGAGCCAGTTTGTGCCGGGCAGTTCAAACTTCCTCTTTAGTAGCTCAAAGGATGAAAAATGGCCATCTATGTATAGATCTTTGATGGAGACTAGCCCCTTCTCACTCCAAGCATGGTAGTTTTTGTCTGACCGTGGAGGCAGAAAAGTGTGATTAAAACAAATTGGCGTATGTACAGAAACATCTGGTAAACTCAAAACACTCCTAATTTGGTTTAAAATTCTAACAGAGTTTTTCACAACAAAACATAGACTTCCCAAGGTCCCAGGGTTCTCCAACCTAGCAAATAGCATAGCTGGCAGTGAAGAGTTGCCGGTAGAGCTGGCCTCCATTTTCAGCCACAGGGGAACCCCGGGAGACAGATTACCAGGGGTCCCCTGAGGCCAAAACATTAGAGCCCTAGCATTAGCGGCCCAGTAGTAGTGCCTGAATACTGGTAAGGCCAGCCCTCCTTCAAGCTTAGGTTTTTGTAAATGAATTTTCGAGATTCTATGGTTTTTATAATTCCAGATATAAGACATAATTATAGAGTCCAGTTTTTTAAAGAAAACCAGTGGAAGAAAGATAGGAAGGTTTTGACATAAATACAGGAACCTGGGAAGTGAAACCATCTTAATGGAATTTATTCGACCAATCATGGACAAAGGCAGAATTTTCCAGTTTTCTATACACTGTTTAAGTCTTAAAACAAAATCATCAAAATTCAACTTAAATATTAGTTTCGGATCTCTGGGTAGGGTTATGCCAAGATAGATGAGGCGATCCTTGGCCAATTTGAATGGGAGATTTTCCAGAAAGCCGGGTGTAAAAACGTCCGAGAGTGGCATAAAGTCACTTTTTGTCCGGTTAATTGTATATCCAGACAGCTTACCGAAAGAAGTCAATAATTCTAGAAGAATGGGGATAGATTTTTCTGAATTATGTAAATATAATATTACGTCGTCGGCATACAAACTGATACGCGTTTCAATGCCATCGACCTCCAAGCCTGTGAGGCTTGGGTGACTACGTATTTTTAGAGCAAGGGATTCGAGCGCGACGGCGAAGAGGGCCGGCGAGAGAGGACAACCCTGCTGGACCGAGCGAAATAGTGGAAATGTGTTTGACTTGTCACCGTTAGTTATAACGGAGCATGTTGGGCTAGCGTATATAAGCTTTACCCAGGATATGAATGATTCGCCAAACCCAAATCTGCGTAACGACTCAAACATATAAGGCCACTCAACCTGATCGAATGCTTTCTGTGCGTCGAGCGATAGAATGGCTGCGCCACTGGTCTTACTATGGTCTGCATATATAGTGTTGAGAAGACGTCGGACATTGAAAAAAGATAACCTGTTCGGAATGAACCCTGTCTGGTCAGAATGAATGATAGATGACAGATGTTTGTTTAAACGGGTGGCCAGTGTTTTAGTAATTATCTTTCTATCAAAATTCTGAAGCGCTATGGGTCTATAGCTGGCTGGGTCTACTTCCTCCTTCCCCTTTTTTAGAATAACGGAGATGTTAGCTTCGTACAATGTTTTAGGCAAGACATTATCCCTCTTAGAGCTAGCTATCATTCTAAGAAGGAGTGGAGCAAGAGCCTCAGAAAATTTCTTATAGAATTCAGCACCGAATCCGTCCGGTCCAGCCGCTTTGCCTGATGGGAAAGATTTAATAGCAGAGGTTATTTCTTCTAATGTGAGATCACGGTCTAAGTCCTCTCTGGCAGCTTCACTAAGTTTGGGCATTTCAAGAGGGTCGAAGAAGTCATTCAGATCAGATTGAGTAGCGTCATAGTTAGAGGAGTAGAGTTTGCTGTAAAACTCTCTGAAACGATCGTTTATCGCTTTTGGGTTAGTCAGCAGGGCGCCTCTCTTTGATTTGATAGAAAGAATTGACCTGGAAGCTTGGGCCCCCTTAAGCTGTCTCGACAGAAGTCCCTCTGGCTTATCTCCCAGTTCGAATTGTTTTTGTCTCAGCTTTAAGAGAAGTGTATTTATTTGACCACCCAAGATGCAATTGTATTCATACTTCAGCTTCAGTATCTTATTATAATCTTCTGTGGATTTTGAGACCTGATATATGGCTTCAAGTGCGGGGAGAGCGTTTTCAATCTCCAATAGTCGGCGCCGTTTCCCCTTTCTATCAGCTGCTTCATATGAGATTATATCCCCTCGGATAACGGCCTTCAAGGTTTCCCACAGTGTAGAGTCCGAAACTTCGCCGTTATCGTTGAACTCAAAAAAATGCTCTAATTTAGTGGTGATGTATTCTATAAATGTTCCATCAGAAAGTAAAGAGGGGTTAAAACGCCAAGAGTAGGTTTGTTTAGGGAGAGAGAGATGTAAGGACAATGTCAAGGGGCTATGGTCGGAGATCAGTATATTATGGTATTTTATTTCGGTGACGTGAGATATCAGTTGAGAGTCTATTAAAAAATAATCTATTCTGCTATATGATTTGTGGGCATGGGAGTAAAATGAATAGGTTTTATCAATGGGGTGACAAACCCTCCAAACGTCAACTAGGTTCCTAGATTTAATCAGATTATTTAAAACGTGTACTGATGAGATATGTGGGGGCGGGCGAGGGGACAGTCTATCTAAATACGGGTCTAAGTAGCAATTCAGGTCACCTCCGACTATTATATTTGAATTGATGGTGTCAGGGAGTAGGTCAAAAACTTTTTTAAAGAAATTTGGCTCGTCTGAATTTGGACCGTAAATATTAAGTATTGTTAAAGGAAATGAATTAATGGTTCCAGAAACTAAAATGTATCTTCCAAAAGGGTCTGCAGTGGTAGAGGTGAGCTGAAATGGGATGTTTTTTTTAAACAGGATGGCTACGCCGCGAGCTTGAGAGGAAAATGATGACTGGAATACCTGTGATATCCAGTTACACCTCAGCTTGTTGTGTAGGGCTAATGTGAGTTTCTTGAAGAAGGATGATGTCTGCTGACAGTGATCTAAGATGTCTGAAAACTTTCTCCTTTTTTACCGGTTGACCCAGCCCCTTGACATTCCATGAAACCATTTTTATCTCCCTCCCCCCCAGCTGAATGTTACCCTGAGACCCTAGCATTTATGACAGGAGAATTTATGCACGTACTGTAGATATAAAATGAAATGGAGCGACCACACACACACACACACCCACACAGGCAGACACACACACGCACACGCACACATACACACACGCACACACACTCACACACACACGCACACAAAAAACATGAACAAAAACAAAAATGTAGAAGCATTCCTAGCGGAGTATCCCGCTCCCTCAATGCTTACTTTCTTTTCACAGTAGCACGCAGCTGCAGATCCTCTGCGTATCCTATCCTATCCGTACGCCACCCTCTGTCCCGCTACATAGCATTGCACATATTCACCAACAAGCCCAAAGGAAAAAGAAAAGAAAAGAAAATAAAAAGATAAAAGGAGGGGGGGGGGGGGCGGGGGGAGGGTATGGGAGTAACGTTGGGTATCCACATAGTCACAATCATCATCATCAGTGAACCAATGCTTTTTTTTTTTTTTTTTTTTTTTTTTTAATAAAGAAAATAAACTGACTACGGCCAGTATATGGTACATCCTGAAATATAAAATAAAAGTTCAGCCGGAAGCTGTATGTTGTTGTAGTCCCTACTGGCACATGGAAATAATAGTCAGGAACATAGGCTATTAAGCTCGCACCAGTAGACCGATGCGTATATATGTATATATATATATATATATATATATTTTTTTTTGTGTATACAGAAATTGACCCAACTACAGCTGGTGGGCTATAGCCTACATCATGAAGTATAAAGTAAAAGTTCAGCCGAAAGCCATTCATATTGTTGTAGTCCCTGCTGGCCCTTAAGAATCGTAATAAAAAAAAAAAAAAAAAAAAAAAAAACGTAGGTTATCAAGCCAATGCTTTTTCCTTTTTTTTTTTTTTTTTTTTTTTTTTTTTTTTATATAAAGAAATTAACCCGACTACGGCCAGCAGCCTATGGGCTACCTCATCAAACGTAGAATAAAAGTTCAGCCGAAAGCCGTTCATATTATTATAATCCCTACTGGCCCATAAGAATTGATATCCCCGATTGTAAGAAAAATAATCATCAATAGAAACGATTATTATTGTTACCCCAAAAGAAAAACAGAGCGAGGGAGGGAGAGAGAAAGTGGGCCAAATGTTAAGTTCAGTGGTGACAACTTGTTTAAGCAGAGCCAGCAACATGTTGGAAAGAGAGAGAAACAAGGAAAGAAAAAGTTTAGGCTCAGCAATATTCCAAGAGTAAGTAAAATAAAATAAAAATAATAAACGTTAATGTTATGTTGCCTTCACCTTCTTCAGTGCTTCACCACCTCCGTGGTTCAATCAAGTTTATGAAGAAACTGCTCCGCCTCGGCCGGTGTTTCAAAATGAACGCTCGCCGTGCGACACCCTCAGGCGAGCTGGAAAGATGACTCCGTACCGGATCGATTTTGCCCGCAGCCGCTGCTTGACGCTGTCAAACCGTTTCTGTAGTTTATGGACTTCTGCGGGGAGATCAGGAAAGAGCATGACTTGATGATTCTTGTAGAGTACTCTCCCTTTTGCCCTGGCAGCGATCACGACACGGGTCTTGTCTTGATAATTAAGGAATTTCATAATCAAAGCCCTCGGGGGTGCACTGGGGTCGGTTCTTGGTCCAGAAATCCGATGGGCTCTCTCGATTATCAGGGGAGAGCGAAGTGGCTCCAGGTCCAGAGCCTCGGGGAGCCATCGTTCCAGAAATGAGCAAGCGTCGCCTCCCTCCGCACCCTCAGGGAGATGAATGAGCCTCAGGTTGGATCTCCTGCTTCGGCCCTCCAGTTCCACCAGCTTGACGGTAAGCGATTTCACCTTTTCTTCGAGAGCAGTCGCTGTTGTCTCCAGGGCTGCTATGCTGTCTTCGGCTCCGGCGATTCGAGTTTCAGCCTTGGTGATTCGCCCAGCACATTCCTTGACTTCTTTTGTAACATTATTCACAGCGGACAGTACATTTTCAAATTTGGCGGAAAATTCTGACTTCATGTCTGTGATAGCCTTAAGGATATCTTCCGGGCTAACAGTGGGCCCAGTATCAGTCTGAGTTCCCCGGACGCCATTAGCCTCTGCAGCTAGCAGAGCGCTTTCCTCCACTTCCTCAGATTCTGGTAGAGGCTTTCTAGGCGGATTTTTCTTGGGAGGCATAGTATTTTTCAGAAAATGCCATAGGCTACTGAAGCTGTCTGTCCTAGTATTTTAAGCTTGTTGGTGAGCTTAATTTCAGGATTTAGTTACAAACTAGCAGCGGAGCTCAGAGCGGTGCGACTCGTCAGCTCTCCACCATACCGGAAGTCCAAAAACGCTACACCCGCTACACCCGCTTCTATTGGCCAAGGATGTTCATGGATGTTGAAAAGAAAGTCAGAACCTGTGAGAGATGTATCCGCCGTAAGGCCAAAGCCGAGAAAACTGCCCGTCTTGTGAACATCCAGACCAGTCGACCACTCGAGTTAGTCTGCATAGACTACTTGTCTTTGGAACCTGATGGACGTGGAACGAAAAACATCTTGGTCATAACCGACCATTTCACCAAGTACGCCGTCGCTGTCCCCACCGCTGATCAGAAGGCAAAGACAGTAGCCAAGACCCTGTGGAACAATTTCTTTGTCCACTACGGCCTGCCTGAACGACTTCACAGCGATCAGGGTCGTGATTTTGAGTCCACCCTCATCAAAGACCTTTGCCAGCTGCTGGGGATAAAGAAAACAAGGACAACCCCCTACCACCCACGTGGTAACCCCGTTGAAAGGTTCAACCGGACACTTCTGGAGATGCTGGGGACTCTCCAGGAGGAAGACAAGGTCAAGTGGCGTGATTTCGTGCAGCCGTTAGTTCACTCATACAACTGCACTAAAAATGACACGACTGGATTCTCTCCTTACCAGTTAATGTTTGGGAGACAGCCAAACCTCCCCATTGACGTGGCGTTTGGACTCAATCCAGAAGGGCAGAAGAAAGTCACTCACACCGACTATGTGAAGAAACTGAGAGAAAATCTGCAAGAAAACTACAGGCTTGCAATTGAACACAGTGAAAAGACTGCTCAACGCAACAAGCAGAGGTATGACCTCAAAGTCAGAGAGTCTATCCTTGAAGAAGGAGACCGTGTCCTCGTCAAAAATGTCTCAATACGAGGTAAACACAAGATCGCAGACAGATGGAGCAGTACTGTGTACAAAGTTGTAAAGCACATAGCAGATTCCCCAGTCTACGTTGTAGCTCCAGTAAAGTCAGACGGTCCAGAGAGGACACTGCACCGAGACTTGCTGTTGCCCTGCGGGTTTCTAGCTCCCTCCATTCAAGATGAAGTGGAACAAGTAAAGGAAAAGAGAGGAAAAGCTCAAACTCCTCAGGAAAGCAAATCACCTCAAGAGGAAGGGGAACCAGAGCAACAGTGTGAAACTGAAGCGGAAGTGGAGCACTACTATCCACACACCACTCAGGAGAATATCACAATTCCAACAGTAACCATTGTCCATGAAATCCCTCAAGCACAAGTAAACTCAAATAGAGGGGATAACCAAGATGGAATGAGCACTGAAAAGTCAAATCTGAACCCAGAGGCCGATGCATTCCAGCCCATGGGAAACCTGGAAGGGGAAAATCTTGAAGAGGAAAAAGACATAGCTGTTGAAAAAAACTCACCTGTTGAAAGAAACTCACCTGTTGAAAGAAGCTCATCTGTTGAAGATGGTCCAGGAGTCAAAGGTGACATAGTCCAAGATGAATCTGAAAGAGAAAACACGGTTGACACAAATGAAGGAAATATCGAGGAAAATGATGATATGGGAGAAGTGGAACTTGAAGAGGAATCTGGAATGGAGGAACGGGATGCAAATCAGTCTTCAGCTGTCGAAGAGGATCCTGTTCGGGAAGAAACAGAAAATTCAGAGGTCAGAAGATCAACAAGACAAAGAGCAGAGCCTAACAGACTAAAATACACCACACTAGGCAATCCCTTCGTCTTAGTTATGCACTCTCTTCTTAACTCATTCACCGCCAATGACGTCTTTGACGTGTTATCAGAAATAGCCCTCCCCGCCAATGACGTGTTTGACGTGTTTTTGTTTTTATTACTGCAGGGCGTAGTTTAAACACTTCCCCAGCCTGTCACATGGTATCAGGTCCCTATCATCTAAGACAACACGTGAACAAACACATACCGCAGCTGTTGTTTTGAAATTGAGCAGGAGGAAAAGCAGAAAACTGGTAACGCTTCCTTGTGCAGACAGGAGAAACGCCATTGAAACGCGCCTCGGCGCGCTGCACGAGCTGGAGTCGCCTTCCTCTGTGCCAGCCGGGAGAAAGTAATCAAGAGATGTGTTTGATCATCGGAGGAATGAGGAAATGATCGATCAGTTTGCGAGGGCGGTGAGGACGTGTTGAATAGCCGAGGGGAAAACGGGAACGATCAGATAGCAGGGGATATGACAGGGAGACATGGACGAGGAAGGGTGCAAAATAAACACACAACAGCAAGGCACAAGGCAGAAGCGGGAGTCAGAGCAGCCCGCTGTCCTTTCTCAAGAGCTATTCAGTTGGTTCATGTAATCGCTGGGCTGCGTGCCCTCCAGTGTTGCTCCTGGCCAATCCCAGCGCCACAGGGCGTGGTTATTGCTTATCATATGTGGGGTTAGAAATCTAAAAGGGGGATCGTGTGTGTGTGTGTGTGTGTGTGTGTGTGTGTGTCTGTCTGTCTGTCTGTCTGTCTGTCTGTCTGTCTGTCGGTGTGTCTGTCTGTCTGTCTGTCTGTCTGTCTGTCTGTCTGTCTGTCTGCACACTCACTCACACCGAGTAAACTGTATTGTTGAATGTAAAAAAAAAAGCACTTCATGTGTATATATATATATATATATATATATTTTTTTGTCATTTGTGTCCTAACGAATAATATTTACATGTCTGATGTCAATACAGTTCAAAATAAAAGAATTGAGAGCGAGTTCTGCATGAGATTGTGTGCATAAATACATAAATGCCATTTTCTGCAATTTCTTTTCTCAGAGAGACATTTTGGGGGAAAACAGGGTGTATATAAATGGCTATAAGTAGAGTACAGAACATGCTAAAAGCTCACTTTTTTTTCCCTGGTGAACCCAGAGACGTACATCTTCATTTTGAGGTATTGCAAATCACTCTGGTGCTAATAGATAATTTACTGTGGGTCTTGAAAGATGACCAACAATTATGAAAATCTTTGGCCTGTGCTAAATATTGGCAGTCCTAAACTGGCGGTGAATGAGTTAACAGCCTAGACCAAGTCTTTACACAAGCTCTGGATTTTACTCCTACCCCTGACATTAGTCAACTTACGCCTATGTAAATGTCAACATGCAGAGACGCATGTAGATTCAGGAGGGGAGGATGTAACCCACATTAGTTTTACCACTTAAAATAACTTGCACTACACTACACTTACAACCTGAGCGTTCCCATTCTCACCAGTAGAGGTGCTATGCGCGCCGCAGCTTCTTTAGAAGCCCATTCTTCTTCTCTCGCATTGCAGAGAACATTCCAGAATGCACTGAGACGCGCTGAATTTAACGTTACACGCAGCTGAAAGAATCAACGTGGTGAAACCTCTACCTCAGAAAGCATAATCCTTTGGATTTTTTGCCTTAAGGACGATTCAGACTAACCTGACGCTGCCAGATGGACGGTATAGCTCCACATAGGTTTCACTAAACCAGTCGATCTGGGTTTGAAGTCACCAGACCCGCTGACGGAGGCGGGCACTTTGTCCAAGCTACTTGGCAGGTGATTGGATGACCCATCTGTCTATCACCGCTGGTGGGTGTTAACTTCAACCAATCAGATCGCGGAAGGTGCCTGTGGATGATCTCCGTGGTATTCATTGATTGAGTCCTCGCGGTCGTAAAGTCACCTTCGAAGCATTTAGTTAGATTATAACGAACTAGTTGTGTGGCTTAGCCTTCCCAAATGTTGAGGGTCGTTTTTTAGAATTTAATACATAGAATTGGGAACGTTACATTCAATTTCATTCACTGCCTTTCACTTCCGCGGCGGCAGCCATGTTGACGAGTGAAAAGAACTACAAAGACCATGTACCCACTACTTGCCCAGACGAGCCAGAGCCCGCCTACGGCCGCCGCTGATTGGTCGAGCCGGCATGGCTCGACCAATCATCTTAACTGCCTGTGCAGGTCCAGACCGTCACGGAGAACCAAATGCAATGTGAGTTCACGTGACGGGCGGTTTACCAGGCTAGATTCAGACTCCCACCAGCATTTTCTTTTCACTAGTGAGCGATTCTTCGGTGAGTTCACTCTGGCTGAAACATGTTGTATCACCCTAGCTAATGCTAATGCTAACGGTAGCTAACGTAGCTTCGTTGTAGTGAATAGCTATTTGGTGAATACTGAATGTGCCATGATATGCTTCCTCATGTGTGTATCTTTGAGATTTAATGCTAAAAACCAATCGGAGACAGACTGAATGTATGAATCTATGTGATTTCACCGTGAATGTTGTAGCCAATGTTGCTGTGCTATGTGGTATTGCTTGATAGCCTATGTCATTGAGTTGGGCTAGTTCATGTGCGTGTAGGCTACACAGCAAATGCATTGTGTTACTCATCGACATTTAATTCACATTTTGGATAGAAAATATACTGTACAGTACAGATTTTAATTTAGAACAACTACTGCTATATGCAGGTTGGTTTTTTTGATTGCCTTGAAAGACCAGAGCCATAGATGGCGAGCCAAATCCCAGCGAGCATCGTGGAGTGGAGTGTGGGCCAGCACTCGTGGAGGGTGTGACGTCCTGCTTCTTTCTCCATCGTGTCCAGTGAAAGGGAGCAACTCAACTGTCCATCATCTGTTCTCTCACACAGCTAAGATCTTCTTCCCCCCCCCTTTCCAAAAACACAAAATCATACTACCCGGGTAGATGGACACTGACTAAAACAAAACACTGAACACTGACTGGAAACAAAGACAGACAAACTTTATATTTTCTTATTGGCCAAAGTTTATTTTGTTATTTACATGTTACAAGTGCACTTTACTTTATTCTAAGGAAAAATATGTTTACCTGAATACTTACCTGAATACTTACCTGTTGGGAAAATAATAATCCTATGCACTGAAAATAATTCTATACCTTGAAGAGTTCTACATTTATTACATTAATTATGTAATAAACCTGTGTTTACATTTTTTCTTAAACCTTTGTCCTTGTTCATTCAATTTATCCTCCCTGAGCGTACCTAACGTTACCATTGCCAATAGATACAGCCTAATCAGAATTTGCATTTCTTGATATTATATTGTGCTATCCTAAGCTACAGTATAACGGCCCATAAGTGTTACACTTGCATAGCTACTAACTCCTAACATTAGGCAACTAGAGTTGAATTAAAACCTGCTTATATTTAAAATTCAACCATAGGACCTTCGCAAACACAGTTTGACTATAAGCCTATTTCCGTTTGCCTCTCAAGTCAAGTTATTTGACATTCAAGCTACAGGTACGAGCTCCACCTAAGCTTAAGAAAAGTGCACTGACAAGCAGGTAAGATGTCACAGCACAACGGCCAGGGTGCTGCTGCAGAGCGCCCGGCCTCGCCCGACCAGCTGCTCCATGAAGCGCTCATGGCAGCGGTTCCCCCCGATAGGGGACAGATCGAATATCTGCGGAAGCTCACAGAAGAAGAATGTGAGGAAGTGTTGAAAGGCGCTACCATCCTGTCAGAGATGCTTTATCTTGTTCTCCACAGAGAAACCTTTCACAGGAAAACCAACACACAGCTGCATGACCGAGCAACTGAGTTGGACAAGCGAAATGCGTATCTAGAGGCAACGATCGAGGACCAAGAGAGGGAAATCCAGAACTGGGTGAAGAAAAGCGCTCAAGCAGAGGATGAGCTAGAGAGCGAAGAGGAGGTAGCAAAAACAGGTAAGCATGGAGCCAACCAGCTTGCGTGCTCGTTCCCCCCCGCCAGGTCCATAACCAAGAGGGACAGGTAAGCCCGCCTCCACAGGTACCCTCATACCACGATGCCCAGACGCCTGCTGCACCAGCGCCATAGCGCAACGGGTTCGGTAGTGAGCTCGAACCCTCACTATACGACATAGACACGCCCGTCATACTCGGGTCCCAGCCCAGTACGAGTCCACGTCCTTAAGGCAATCGAATAGGGACGAACGAGGGGGGTCGCTAACCCGTGAGAGGGGCCACAAAAGGGCCACCTTTGAACAACCACGCTTCGAGTACAGTAGGACAGAAGGCTCCCCTCCACAAGAGGAGAGGGGAATAGATACAGGAGCGACCACGCTACCCCGCGGCCGGGAGGCGATGGCCGCCGACAGGAGGGCCGCCGCTGGGAGGACCTCTCCCCGCCGTCACGGCGGGGGGAGGAGCCAGGTCCAGCCAGGGACGGTCCTGGCAGGACCAGGACCAGTCAGGTAAGAAATCACACAAACCCAACCAGCATAAGAACCAGTCAGGGAACGACACCGACGGTAGGGACAGGCGAACAACCGCGGAAGACCAGTCGACCCGAGACGCGCTGAACGCTTTAAATGACACGGTAAAATCGTTTTTTGACAAAGATCGACCAGCTGACGCCAAAGGAAGGCCAGACAAACCCCCATCCGCATGACTAGGCCGAGAGCCTCCACCCGCCGCCAAAGTTTACTTTGTCGACTGGGGGAGGGGACCTCAGGGACCTAGACCGCTCCCCAACACCACTTCTCCACTTCCCCCTCACCAGTCTTCCCTAACCTTCCTGGGGGACCTTGTCCGCAAGGGCAACACCCACCGCATCTACACCCCGGTTCTTGTAGGAGGGTGCATTCGCACCCTCGCCCTATTGGACTCAGGCTCCGAAATCAGCTTGATGTGCGCCAACACCTTCGCGACAATCCAAAAAGCCATGCTCGCAGCCAATAGATCGCCCCGGATCGAATCTTGTAATGTTAGCATCACCAGCTACACTCAAGACCGATCCCCCATTGTCCAACGGGCCCGGCTGGATGTCGCATTCCAAGGGATGGCTCTGAACCACCCTATCCACATCTGTCTCCTTGATACTGAGCCACTCCTCATTGGCCAGGATCTCCTGGACCGGCTGGGTCCGCTCATTGACTGCCACGGCAACCGCATTTGGGCCCAGGTCCCAACGCCAAAACCCCTGGCAACAACAGGCCCTCGGCCTGTGCCAGACAGCCAAGTCACGGTCATCACGGAGGTTGAAACGCCCCGCCCGGCAAGCCACCGTTCAGGTGAGCCCTCCGCGCCGCCCCTGCAGCCGCAACTGCAGGACCACCCCGTCGCTAACCACCCGTCGTTCTTATGCTCACTGGTCAACTCCGACACTAACCTGTACAGCCCCCGCCTTGCGTGCGCCTTAATGACATGGAGGTCCCGGAGGCAATCTTGACTCTGTGGTCTGAGAAATCCGTCATTAGCCAAGAATTGTACGATGACCTGTGTAAACAGGATCTGCTTCTCCCCGCATTCGCCATGCGAACCCATCGCCTTCTTTCCGCTGAGTCACCTCAGACCCTTCTTAAGGCAATCGGCGTGTGCGCTCTCACGATACAGATTGGACGGAAGCGGGTAGAACACTTCACGAGCGTAGTGCCCCGGCTTCAAACCCCACTCTGCGTGGGGGCGGACCTACTGGTCAGACTCGGCGCCCAATTGGACACGGTTAACCAAATTCTGTGGTCCCGGGCCGACGCCGCGAACCACCCATTGACCTGCGAACCTGAACGCATGACGTCAGGGCAAACCATACCACAGGCATGTCAGGTCATAAGTGAGTTCTGCGTGACGGTCCCGGCTCGAACCGCGAGTGTCCCCATCCGCCTGGTCATCAGCCCTGGACAAACCATACCTGGCAGACAGGCATTCTTCCAGCCACTGCCCTGCTTCTGGGAACTGAACTTGACGATCTGCGGCACTCCATTCCTTGAACTGGACAACTCGACAACCACTGGGAATGCTAGTCGACAGCTCTTTCCATGACTTTGAACTAACGGTCCCAGTCATGGGAGACCTGCCCGCGTCCCTAGCTCGGGACGACGCTTCCAACGCAACCCTTTTCACGTACCCGACAAAAATGATCACAGTGACACGTCACGAAACCTTCCCCGACGAAGTAGTTCATAGCACGTCACTCAATGACAAGGGCGACCTCGTCGTGTACGCCCTCACGGCCCGGCCCGGGCCTGACGATCCTGGCACTGAGCGCACGCCGCCGTCACCAGACGAACCCTACCCTGGGTTCGAGTCTGAAGTCGAACAGCAGATCGCGAAAGCGGACGCGCTGATGACTGAAGACAAGAGGGACGAGTTACGAAAGTTGTTCCACCACTTCCTGCTGATCTTCTCCAGGGACGCTCTCGACTGCGGAGTAACAGAACTTCACATGGTCCCCATCCCAACTGATGATCCAAACGCGCCTCCCACCTTCGTACGTCAGTACAGGATCCCACTAGCTGCGTACGAGTCAATTCAAGAGATCCTGGATCAGCTGCTGGAGAAACAGATCATAAGGGAATGCAACTCTACCTACAACTCGCCTATCTGGCCTGTTTTGAAACCATCCGGTAAGTGGAGATTAACGATCGATTATCGACCACTGAACAAACAGGTACCGCTTACTCGCTGGCCCATGATCCACCTGGACCAGGAGCTCCCTAAGAGGAAGGGAGCCCGCTTCTTCTCCACGGTGGACGTGGCTAACGGTTTCTGGACCATGAAGGTCGACACAGCAGACCAGTACAAACTGGCCTTCTCTTTCTGCAACCGCCAATACACCTGGAATCGGTGCCCCTTCGGGTATTCAAACAGCCCCGCTGAGTTCAACATCTTTCTCCACAAGGCAATGAGCGATGCCGCGGCCCGCGGAAACCTCATTTAAGTGGACGATATCTTGATGCGAAGCCACACCTTCCAGGAACACTTGGCAGAGATCCACCACGTGCTTGACCAACTTGTCGCCGCTGGGGCCAAATTGGCAGTCGCCAAAGGCCAGTGGTGCTGTACCAAAGTTGAGTACGTGGGCCTGACAGTGGGCGCAGAGGGCATCGAACCCCAAGCCGGGAGAATTCGGGCCATTCAAGATATCAAAGCGCCCACCAACCTAACAGAGGTCCAAAGCTTCTTAGGGGTTTGCAACTATTCGCGGCAATTCATCGAAGATTACGCAGAGGTCGCAAAACCCCTCACAGAGCTCACTCGGAAAGACAACCCCTTCCAATGGGGAGAACCAACACAGCGGTCTTTCCCCCTGATGAAGGAGAAACTGTGCACTGCACCTTGTCTGGCCTATCCGGATAAAGACAGAGAGTTCTTCTTGGAGGCAGGCTTCTCCTCCCTTTGCCTCAGTGCCCTCCTGGCACAGAAATATGACACTGACAGATGCGTCGTCGCGTACGCAAGCCGACCGCTGAGCGACGTCGAGGTCAAGTTCTCGGACTGCGAAAAGTCCCTCTTAACCACCGTATGGGCTGTGGAACACTTCCGCAGTTACATCGGGGGCCAAAAGGTGGTCATCGAGACCTGCCATCAACCCGTCACCTTCCTGAACAGCCAACGGCTGAGGGAAGGACGCATGTCGAACAGTCGCGTTGCCTCGTGGATGATGGCATTACAGGGTTACGACATCGAGATCAAGTACGCCCAGAACCACAAGATGGCACTGGGGCAGGGCTTGTCCGAATGTCAACACTGTGAATGCGACAGCGAAGCAAGCATGCAACCGCCGCTCGCCCCCACGCCAACGCTTCCATCCGACCACCATTACCACGACGACAATGACTTCACAGGCCTCCCCAAGGTCTACATTGACGGCTGCGCTTTCCATCACGAGAACCAAGCCCGGGCCGGCGCGGGCGTGGTGTGGGTTAACCACAAGATGGCCGAACCTGATCACTACCAACTCGGCCCTAAAACCAGTCAGTATGCGGAAGTCGCAGCGGTACTCATTACACTCCAGCAGGCCGCCAGGCAGGCCGTGAAACAGCTGGTAATCTGTTCTGACTCCAACTACGCCCGCCACAGCTTCGTCTCACACTTCCCCTCGTGGAAAGCAAAGGGCATGAAAAATGCCCGCAACAAAGACGTCAAACATTCTGAGCTTTTCTTGGCGTGCGACCGCCTCGTCGCAGAGCAGGGAATGACCGTGTACTGGAAGAAGGTCAAAGGTCATTCCCAAACGTCCGGACCTGACAAGGACGGTAACGACGAAGCCGACCGCCTAGCCAAGCTAGGAGCTGAACAGGGCACACCTTGGGAGTTTCAGGACGACTGGCTCCCGATCCCACAGGCCCACGCTGTTAACGCCATCATGCGACAGCAGGCAAGCGGCCAGAAAGACGTTCCCACGACCTGTCTCCAGGCCGTGAACAATCCGGAGGCTGGGCCACCAGCCTCAGACGACACTGAGGAGCTTCGAGCTCTCCGCCACCAACTCCCCTATCTCAGGATGGAGGGAGACCTACTGGTCCACGCAGACAGCAAGCTGGCAGCCGCAAAATGGGTGATACCAGCCGACCGTAGGGGGGTGATGCTGAGTCACGCCCACGACCTTCCCGTCGGAGGGCACCGAGGCTACAAAGCTACCCTGGAGACGATCCGACAAGTCGCCTATTGGCCACACATGTCCAGCGACGTCAAAGCGTACGTCCAAGGGTGTCTCGTGTGTAGCCAATTTCAGCCGTCGCACCCGCTGAACCGAGCTCCTCTCCAGAAACGGGGGTAAAGTTCCCGTGGTCCCACCTCCAGATGGACTGGGTCGGACCGGTACCGAAGTCACCTCGAGGTAACAAATACCTCCTTTCGGTCACATCCGCGTTCACAAAATGGGTCGAATGCATTCCGGCTACTAACGACACCGCAGTCACAACCGCGCTTCTGCTTCTGAACCACGTGTTCAGCCGGTGGGGACTGCCCCTCTCCATCGACTCCGATAGAGGCACCCACTTCACCGCAGCCGTGACAACGTCACTATGCAACCTTCTGGGCATAGAGGTAAAGTTTCACATCTCACACCACCCCGAATCCTCGGGCCAGGTCGAACGAGTGAACCGCACAGTCGTTCACATACTCAAGAAGTACGTGAGCGAGAGCGGAAGAGACTGGGACGTGAAACTTCCCCTAGTGCTGATGGCCATCAGGGCCACACCGCACCGCGCTACGAGGGTCACACCTTTCGAGATGATGACAGGACGCGAGATGACTCTCCCGCTACACCTCCTGTATCACCCCGAGGACATCAGTGTCGCAACCGCATACAGGGCAACCCAGTATGTGACCGACTTGAGGGCCCACCTCAGGTCCACGTTCGCGTGGGCCCAGACAAACTTGGAGGCCAGCGCCAAGGGAGCCAAGGCCTACTACGATAGGAAGGCATCCCAATGCGAGTACGAAGTAGGTGACCAAGTCTTCTATTTCATTTTCGACAAGCCAATGGGGGTCTCTAAGAAATTCCTCCCCAGCTGGGCAGGACCCTACGAGGTTGTGCGAAAACTCTCCCCAGTGGCCTACCAAATCAAAATTGTGCGGTCAAGGCGCCCACCGGTCCTGAAATGGGTGCATGCGAACCAAATTAAGCCCCATCGACCACACCCATCTCCAAAGGGGGGGCCATGCCCGACCCCAGAGGAGGGGAACACAACTTCATAGGGTAGCCAGGAAGTGCATGCCCACTCACTCCTCCAGCATGCACTACTAACCTAGGCCCTACAAAACCCTATCATTAGTAACCCAGACCCTCTGATTTGTTCCAGGATGAAGCTCTCATGGGTCCTCTGCATTTTCCTCGCACTGAAAGCCAGTCTACCACACGAGGTGGTCGAACCCGGACCATCGACTGGCATAGTCCTACAAGGGGTCCCCGGACTCCTGCTCACCCACTGCCGCATCTACACCCAAAGAGTGTACGTGCGCTTAGACCCCTGGGACGTGTACCGTAAGCACGGCCCCGCACCCCGACTCACTGAAGGTAGGCCCAGCGCTACCCAGGTCCAAGACACGGTGGATCACGCAAAGCAGACCACCGAACACATCCTCGAGCAACTCCAGAAATTCCTGGTGACCGAGGAAGATTTGAGCGGGCACAAATGCCCCAAGCGATTCCTGGGGGGCCATCTCATGGCAGCCGCTGCCATTGGCTCCCTGTTCTCAGTGGGGGTCTCTGCAACTAACGCAGTCAGCATCAACACGCTGCAACGACACATGAGTGAACTAGAGGATGAAATGCCGGAGATCCGAGAGAGCATCATTTTCCAACAAAGACTAGCACAGGACCTCAGTAAAACCCTCCACTGTGGTTGCTGTGAACCTCCATTCTGTCCTCATTAACCACACTGCCTACGCCCTGCAGACTCTAACTGACGTAGTCCGAGAGGACATGACTTTTGTGCGCACGACCAGAGACTTGATGCAAGACCTTACCCGGGAGATATCCTCCTCAGTCACCAGTCTGAGTGGGGGTAACATAACCCCCTACCTGGTCTCCCTATCTCTGGTTGAACAAATCTTAAAATCCGCCACGACCACCGTGGTCCAGTCCTCTCAGGTACACTTGGCATATAGTCTTGGCAGTGCAATCCCAATCTTCGTAGACCCCCAGCGTCTAGAAATAGGATTCCTTATCAATCTACCAATCATTGAACAGCAAAACATATACAGGTTGAAAACAGTGTTGAATGTTGGTTTCTGGAAGGGTGACACCCACGTGCACCTTGAGACACCAACCTTCATCGTGGTTATCACCCACGGGCACGTGCGTTAAGTGCGTGCACAAACTTTCCCCTTTCATACACACACACACAGACTTTCCCTTTTCACTGACCGGCTAACCGCCATTTTGTGCCGAGCATACACTCACGTGTCCTCCATTTTGTGCCGAGCATACACTCACGTGTCCTCCATTTTGTGCTGAGCATACACTCACGTGTCCTCCATTTTGTGCCGGGCAGACACTACGTGTCCGCCATTTTGTGTAGAAGCCGGCTGGTTTCACACACACACACACACACACACACACACACACTCACACACACACTCTGCCGCCATCTGGTGTTCATCCGGTGCCTTACACTTTCCATGCAGAAAATATCCACTGACCTCATACTTTCCCTCCAATGCATTGAAGAGTTTTAGAATGTAACTTAGTTATAAATGAAATTCGTTGATTGTATTGCCAATACCTCCCTTCTATTTTACATATAATAAATAGTGTCAACTTTAATAGAATTCAACTGTTTCAGAGTGATTTTGTGATAACTGTGGTGAACTATTGCTTAAGGATTAGAAACTCCACACTTTCAGAAAGAGACTAACTGTGATTAAGTGCTAGTTGGGTCCTGCGAAAACTAAGCAGGTGGTGCCCCTAGGTTAATCCTTATCAAGGATTACATATTTGATATTTTAATAATTTTATGAAATATTAACTCATTGAATGCCAATGACGACAGCTGTCGTCAATTCAAATACTGACGTAGAGTGCCAAAGACGACGATTGTCGTCAATTGCGTTTTTTGACGGTGGGACGTGGATCAATCCCTGATACATCTCTGGTACAACTATTGTAGCTATTGGAGGTCTATAACCTATTTTACATATCCATTAGGTGGCGACAGTGCTGTCCAGATGAGAGAATGTGGAGTAAAAACACAGAAGAAGTCATTGGGGAAACGGAAACGCGGTGGTCTTTTGTAGTGAGCGGCGATCCTTTGATGAGAGAGACATGGCGAAGCGTAAGAGAAACCCCGACAAGTACAAGCAGCTTACTCTGCAAGAGAGCTTGTATTCTGTGCCTAAACGCGTGGCGATCGCTGGAGAAGGCACTAGTGGTGGTACCGGTGCCACCACTTCTGGTGGCGACCAGGAAAAAACGTTTCCCACTGCAGAAACCACGGTGCAGCTTGGTGGAGCTAACGGTGATGAAGACTATGGTAGTACACAGATGGGACCGGCGGCCTCTGTTACTGACACAGCACCCACCACCAGAGCTAACGTTAGATCGGGGGGCTCTTCCTCTCAGCATAGAGTGATCGATAGTACACAGATGGGACCGGCGGCCTCTGTTACCACGGCACCCACCACCAGAGGTAACGTTAGACCGGCGGCCTCTTTTACTGCCACGGCACCCACCACCAGAGCTAACGTTAGATCTGGGTGCTCTACCTCTCAGCGTAGAGTGGTCGATACTAGTACACAGATGGGACCGGCGGCCTCTGTTACAGAGCGTGGGAGAGCTAGGAGTAGGCGGGTGCGTTTTCCCTCTCAGCGTGCAGAAGAACAAGTGATCGATGTAGACACCAGAGCCGTTAGACCGGGGTGCTCTTCCTCTCAGCGTAGAGTGATCGTTAGCTCTGCACCCACCACAGTGAAGCATGGTGGAGTGCGCGCTTCCTCTCAGCGTGCAGAAGAAAGAGATGAAGAAGACGATGGTACAAGTCAAGAATCGGACATAGTTTCATCATCTCAGCTCACAACTGAAACATCAGATACGTCGGATGAATTCAGTGAGCCGGATCCAGATTCATCCGACGAGTGGTTGCCTGATTATGGATCTGCAGGTAGCAGAGATTCGTCGCCTGACGGAGGTAGCAGAGATTCGTCGCCTGACACAGGCAGCAGAGCAGGTAAAACTTTTTTCTAAATAGCCATAACATTGCAATAACACAATGTATATTTATGGTAGATATATTTCCACAGATCATGGATTGAGCAGGTTCAGGCATTATAGTCAGTAAAACTACAGCAATAAAACTGTGGTCAATTGTGGTTGATAATTGTAGCCTATATATTTCTACAGACTGTGGATCGAGCAGAGACACTCCCACGGCTTCCACGGGCAGTGCAAGGAAGACAGGTAATATATATATATATATATATCCTACACATCATAAAATCAAGCAATAATGAAATGTATTTATGATAATTTATATATATATTTCAATAATTTACAGCTCCTACATCGAGGAGAAAACCCACTCCCACTCCCACATCCAGTACAAGGAAGAAAGGTAAAAAAAATATACATATATATATATATATATATATATATATATATATATATATATATATATATATACACATAACCAAGCAATAAAAAATGTATTTGATAATTATATATATTTCAATCATTTACAGTTGCATCGAGCAGAGGTGGGGAAGATGCAGGCTGGCAGGAGGCAGACTGGGAACCAAACCCGATCCCCTTCAGTGCAACGCGTGGACCCCAGAATGCTGCTGCGGAGCTGGATTCCGGCCTCCCAGCTGACTTCCTGGAGCTGTTCCTGACCGATGAGCTGCTCCAGCACATTGTGGACCAGACAAACAATTTTGCCACTCAGTATTTCCAAGCACACCCGGACAGTCTGCCACATAGCAGGGGTAATGCTTGGAAACCAGTGTCAGTCTCAGAACTGAAAACATTTTTTGGACTAACGTTCATCACTGGTTATATAAAAAAACCAAGCATTGCGTTGTATTGGAGTACTGACGAAATAGATGCCACACCCTATTTCAACAAGACAATGGCAAGGAACCGGTTCCAACTGATCTGGCGCTTCCTTCATTACAGTGACAGTGCAGCACAGGATGCGACGGACAAAATGACTAAAGTCCGTCCTGTGTTGAACTATTTAGTCAACAAGTTCAAGGAGCTGTATCAACCAGGTCAAAACATTTGCATTGATGAGGGTATGATGCTGTGGAGGGGCCGTCTGTCATTCAAGGTGTACAACCCACAGAAGCCGGTCAAGTATGGAATAAAATCATACATACTGTGTGACTCTGCCACAGGGTACTGCTTCAACATGCAGCCTTATGTTGGGGTACCCAGCACTCTGCCAGACACTGTGTTCTCGCTCCTCGATCGCCTGCCAGGTCATGGTTACACGCTCTACATGGACAACTTTTACAACTCTGTTGCACTGTGTGAGCGTTTACTGGGAGCACAAACCAATGTGTGTGGAACGCTGAGGAAAAATAGGGGGGAACCTCCGATCATCAGGGAGGTGACAAAGGCTGAGCTGGGGGTGGGGGGAAGAGTTGTGCGTCACAATGAGAGGGTGATGGTTTTAGCTTGGCAGGACAAACGGCTGGTCAAGATGGTGGCAACGTGCCACAAAGACACCATGCAGAGCGTGGACGTGTGGCAGAAGGGACAGACAAGCAAAGTGGCTCAGCTCAAGCCAGAGTGTGTTGTAGCATACAACTCCTGCATGAATGGGGTGGATAGGTTAGACCAAAACATAGCCTACTACCCCTTCATCCGGAAGACACTGAACTGGCCCAAGAAGTTTGTAGCATATCTGTTCCAAGTGTGCATGTTCAACGCCTACATCCTCTACAAAGCCAGGAACCCAGGGGAGTGTAAAACCCTCTTGGAGTTCATGCGGAGGGTGGTGAAGACATGGACCTCAAAGCGACCTGTGCCGGAGCCGGAGGAGGAGGAGGAGGAGGAGGAGGAGGAAGTTGCAGTTGAGGGGGCTGGGGCACGCAGGGCACCATACAACAAGGACCCAGCCTGCAGGCTCACTATCCCGATTGGCAGACACAAGCTGAAACGCCTGAGGCCCACCACCAAAGCAAGACCAACAAGAAGGTGTAGGGTCTGCATACGCAGGGGCCAGCGCAAAGAGAGCAAATGGTGGTGCAAGACCTGTTGTGTCCCCTTGCACCCAGGAGAGTGTTTCATAGCTTACCACACTCAGCTGGACTACTCTGGATAAACACACACACACATACATAACTGTACATCATAACAATAACTTTGAACTGGACTTGCATCGTTGCAGCATCCCATACATACATACATACATAACTGTACTTTGAACATTTGAACTGTTCGATGAAGACCATGGTACTACTGGTAAACAGATGGGACCGGCGGCCTCTGTTAGCACGGCGTGCTTTTCCTCTCAGCGTGGAGTGATTGATGAAGACCATGGTACTACTGGTAAACAGATGGGACCGGCGGCCTCTGTTAGCACGGCGTGCTTTTCCTCTCAGCGTAGAGTAATCGATGAAGACCATGGTACTACTGGTAAACAGATGGGACCGGCGGCCTCTGTTACCATTTGAACTGTTCTTTGAACATTTTTGGTCAAGGGGATTTGAATTTGAATTATTCAAGAAAGTTGTGCATTTTGAAATGCTTACACATGTTGTACACCCGTGTATAGCGCCACCTATGGATGAATCCTGCCCATTCTTTCTGGCATAGTCACTCATGGTCTCTACTTGCCGTATGTAAATTTTTATATTTTTTGGTGAAGGGGTTTTTGAATTATTCAATAAAAACTTTGGAAACAGCCAAAGTGGCGATCCCACAGAGCTGCTGTTGCAGCTAAAAAATAATATTTTGCTATGAAAATTCCTTTGTTTTTGCTGTTTTATTGAAGGAAATGACTGTTCAAATGTTTTAGGTGTCACTAAATCAGAAAATATTAGGTTCAGAGTCAGTGATGTGCTTGAAATGTTTCCTTTCACAAAAGTGTGATTATCTCAGCTTCTAAGTTGAAACGGCTGTTTTTCCTCAAATCAACCCATCTTCTCCGGCTGATACCTAAAGAACGGAAAATGGTATCAATAAACTTTTTTTTGCTGATGATACAATAGAGTCTCCTTGTTCTTTTTGCATGTTCGGTGTTTACATAGTAATATCACACAATAATCTGTCGGCCTCGAGAAATCACTGAAAACGCTCTGAAACTCTGGCACTGGGAGCGTCCGTTCTCCAAAAGTGGCTGGCACTCAATGAGTTAATAATTTTCGGATATTAATATTTTATTTTACCCAACTAAATTTAATCCAAGTAACGAGCACTACAATGCGTTCAGTACAACTCAACACTCAGTAATTTTGACTAAATTTGTCCACTAACTTATCAATATAAAGTGATGTACATATTATTACACTACCTGGGTGGTACACAGTGTGTTGTATATTTAGCTCTATTATTTAATTTTGAGTAAATTCTGTAGAATATCGCAATATATTGCAATATGTATCGCATCGCAATATATCGTGATACAATCGTATCGTGACCCAAGTATCGTGATATGTATCGTATCGTGAGATCCTTGCCAATACCCAGCCCTAGTCACAAAGCATAAGTGGTATGTGGTAGACTACAGACCTAATGTCTATCACAGTACAGTATGTGGTAGACTACAGACCTAATGTCTATCACAGTACAGTATGTGGTAGACTACAGACCTAATGCCTACCACAGTACAGTATGTGGTAGACTACAGACCTAATGTAGATCTAATGTATATCACAGTACAGTATGTGGTAGACTACAGACCTAATATCTACCACAGTACAGTATGTGGTAGACTACAGACCTAATGTAGATCTAATGTATATCACAGTACAGTATGTGGTAGACTACAGACCTAATATCTATCACAGTACAGTATGTGGTAGACTATAGACCTAATGTAGATCTAATGTCTATCACAGTACAGTGGTAGACTACAGACCTAATGTCTATCACAGTACAGTATGTGGTAGACTACAGACCTAATATCTATCACAGTACAGTATGTGGTAGACTATAGACCTAATGTAGATCTAATGTCTATCACAGTACAGCATGTGGTAGACTACAGACCTAATATCTATCACAGTACAGTATGTGGTAGACTACAGACCTAATGTAGATCTAATGTATATCACAGTACAGTATGTGGTAGACTACAGACCTGATGTCTATCACAGTACAGTATGTGGTAGACTACAGACCTAATATCTATCACAGTACAGTATGTGGTAGACTACAGACCTAATGTAGATCTAATGTATATCACAGTACAGTATGTGGTAGACTACAGACCGTAGACCTAATGTCTATCACAGTACAGTATGTGGTAGACTACAGACCTAATGTAGATCTAATGTATATCACAGTACAGTATGTGGTAGACTACATACCTAATGTAGATCTAATGTCTATCACAGTACAGTATGTGGTAGACTACAGACCTAATGTAGACCTAATGTCTATCACAGTACAGTATGTGGTAGACCACAGACCTAATATCTATCACAGTACAGTATGTGGTAGACTACAGACCTAATGTAGATCTAATGTATATCACAGTAGAGTATGTGGTAGACTACAGACCTAATGTAGACCTTCAGTACAGTATGTGGTAGACTCGAGCACGTGGTTCTCAAACTTAGTAGGGATGCAGACGACTAGTCAGTTAACGTTTAAACACCCACTCCCTCACTAGTCGGCACGAGAAATACTAGTTGGTTAAACGAATAATTAAACAATAAATAAATAAAATAAATAAATGCGGGCGGGAGTTGTTGCGTCTTTAGCAGCCACTACTGTAGCCCCCCTCCTCTAATGTCTGGATGTAAACAAACCAGACAGCATGTGTTAGTGGGAGTGGAGCAGCATTGGCTGTAACGTACAGATGCAGCCACTCCCGTCGTGACAGATTTTTTTCGGTGCTTTGTGCTTGACGATGCGCCGGCGTTTTTTAGATGGTTTGAGATGTGAATAATGGCATTCAACCACTAGGGGACCACATAGTCCATAATGTCTCTCACTGTTGCAGCAGCCACCAGCTGCGGGGTCACAGCCCACGTAGCGAGACTACAGCCCACGTAAACGTATTTGCTCTTCCGGTTCAGCGCAAGTTGCCTGATGTGGCTTACTAACATAGCCGCTAGTTATGTTATATGGCAGTAAAATGCTACAGAATGACCAAATTGATATAACTTTTAACCATTTCGAGTAACAATGTTTCCATACGGATCACCAGCGTTAGTTTGTTTATAACGTGGCTATATTCATAACGTTTATATCTCGGATGCGTTATTATATTTACTGTCTGGTTATTTCGAACCCCACATAGGTTAACGCCAACCTATGTGCCCTATCAGAGTTCGTTACGTTATTGTACAGTACACTAAACAAAACAACATGATAGCTGCAGCTGCGTCACTATACGTGTGGGCGTTAAGTTTTAATGGTTTGCAACTTGTTTTGTGTTGTACAGCATTTGGTTCAAGCATATTGTATGGTGACATTGAATCAGTGTTAGCTTAGCGCTAGCTAGCTAGCAAACACTACGATCTGTGAATTAAATTGGCCTGCAGCCATTTCTAACTACTGTAGCTAGTTTTTCTCGAATTGATATAACGTTACAGTAGCATGGACCCATCTCGTTATGACAGTGGGGAGATGTTAGCTTTTAGGTTGATAAACCTTCAGATCTTTACTACCTAACATCCGAAAAGCTAGTCACAATACTGTATTAATACCGACTAGTCACCTTTAGCTGACAGCCAAACTTTTCACCCTAAAATAGGAGGATTTACTGTATGAGTAGTTTGATTTCTCCCCTGGTATCTATTCATTGTCACTAGCCTATGCATACAGTACATGAACCACCATCATTCAGTCAGTCAATCAATTGATCAACAACTTTATTAATCCAACTCAGGGAAATTCGTTTTGAATAGTTTGTTGATGTAACAAATAGTAACATACAGTACAAGCAGATAGGCCTACACCAAATAGGTCAAATGTGAAAGAGAATCTATACTGTAAATGTTGGTCTGTTGATAAATGAAGATGGCTGTGAGCTCTGATCCCAAAATAATTACATTCCTACAATAGTTAAAATAATTATAATATTGTGACCCAGAGTTTAAGTAAACTTCTGTGGGCACTGGGCAGGGCTCTGCTAAACACTGCAGTGTATGAGATTAAAAAATGACTTCTTCTGTTTTCTATGCAGGTATATAACACACGTGGGCAAAATGCGGCATCCAACGTCCTCAAAGGAAAACAGAACCACCCACAAAAAGTCAATAAAAGACAGCATCACATTAATAAATCTAATCTGCTACATCCATTTGATTTGTATCACTATGATAAGTGTGTGTGAGTGTGTGTGTGTGTGTTCTTTCAAACAGCCCAAATATCTCCTCAACAAAGAAAAGAATCAGCTGTTAACTGTTTACTGATGCATATTTAAACATGGCCTCCCCTGAAAAGGATGGGGGGGGGGGGGTAGCCTAGGTAAACCCAGCCACCACGTGACCTGCTCTCTCAGTTCCCAGTCACTAGCGTCTAGACTCCGGGCCATTCACAACGATTTCTGGGGCGATTGAAAGACCCGCGCAGACCCGCAGCCACCCCGCAGCCAATGAGTGACGGCGTGACTGCCAACATCAGTCCTGCCGTGATCGGCCAATCAGAGAGTGCGTCTTTGTCAATGACGTGTAACAGCTGCAGCGGCTTAGCACTACCTAGCCGTTAGCATTTGGCCTCTCTAAAGCATAGCTCCCGAGCTAGCTACTAGCTGGCTAGCTATATGGCTATGCAACTACGTGAGGAAATTCAAGTGAAAACAGCTGTTGAGGTTGAGGTCTGTTGATCAAAATAACACCTAGCGTTATCGAAATCGGATTTTAGCGGACCATACAAGCCAGGGCTTCAGAGCTGATCACCTGGACTCATTTTATGGCGAAATTATCTGATAAACTTGTCTGTGCTGCTCTGTGGTGATCAGCTAATGTCTTCATAGCATTGTGATTATGATTTAATGCATTATGGAAGATAAACGCTGGTTTAACATAATTAAAATAATTCCCTACCAAACATGTAAAGTGACGCTTCTGGGCAGTAGACCATTTGGGCATAACATTATGTAATGTGACATGAGATCACCACATTTCAATAAATATAACGTTTTTGCACATTTGAATGCTGCTGGTCGTTTGTTTAATGCTGTATATATTGGATATTTAAAGCTGATACACAACACAATTGTGTTGAGGTAATTCTGCAAAGCTCAGTTAAAAATATAACATGTAACACTTTACACAATCAAATCTAACTTATTCACAGCAATACACAGTCCAGTAGTACAGTGGGCTAATTGTTTGAATTATATCGAAATATATTTGCATGGTGTAGCATGTAATGCAGATAATGTAGCTAGATACTCTGACACAGAAAGGCAGACAAGCTAGCAGCAGGGATCTTGTCACACTGATTCCAGATAAACTCCTCTGTCTAGCCAGCTATACAATATTGATCAAAATAACACCTATATCGAAATCGGATTTTAGCGGACCATACAAGCCGGGGCTTCAGAGCTGATCACCTGGACACATTTTACGGCGAAATTATCTGATAAACTTGTCTGTGCAGCTCTGTGGTGATCAGCTAATGTCTTCGCATTGTGATTATGATTTAATGCATTATGGAAGATAAACGCTGGAAGGCTGGGTAGCATTAGCTGACGTCATCCAGGCTACAGTAACATTAGGCTATTATAGTTATGAAACGCTGATTCAAACGTTACAATAATAAGACACAATAGGAGCCAGTTACCCTACTGTAGATAGAGAGTAATTTCAGACCACCAGATATAACCATATTTATGTTATTAAATGCTGTAACGTTAACGGTAATTCTCATGTGTATGGTTTATTTATAAGCATTCATTGATTGAAGCAGAGTGCTGGTCGGTTAAGTTTCTCTGTAGTCATGTCCTCTGCTCCAATCTTCGTTCGTAGTTTCTTCTGTCTCTCGTCCAGCAGCTGCAGATGTCATCATTATCCACGTTATTGATTATTATTTATAAAAAAAATCTCGTGTAAATATTTTGTGAACGCACCAATAGTTAGAGAAGGAAACCTCTCTTTGCATTTTATTTTTTAATAAAAGTAGGCTACTTGTGATATCTCACGTGGTCGATCATCATTGCAAATTTATGTGAACAGCTAGGTTTAATGACAAATATGGAATATCACCCAAGGAAATACCACGGTTTAATGCCAACAGATAAACCATACAGATTTGTTGTAATTGTGAACACATAAGGGAGCAAAGACATGGTTTTCAAGTATAACACAATGTACAACTTTTATTCAAAGACAGGATTGAAAAATATAGGTCACTTGTATTCACTTCAGTAATGTCAGGTCTCAGTCGCATTCACGCTAACCTCTTAACGTCTAGCTATAGCTAGGTTACATCTGGATTATGTATAATATACAGAATTCAAAAACCTTACTTCCAACAATTAACTAGCCTGCACTAACTACTGCACAGTAACGTGTACAAATATTGAACGCAACAGTCTCGTTCTGGAGCGAACCCCTCAGCTGAATTCACGTTGGAATATGATATCAAGGCTTGATACATTTGATTGTAGCTACTCATACAGCCGTGTGGAGCTTATCTAGCTAGGTTGCATCTGGAATATGATATCAAGCCAGTAATGTAGCTAGCTAGCGTTAAATAGGTTTATCTGTAACCACGCTGAAATGTGAGGGCATTAACGTTAATATTTCTAGCTAGGTCAAACACACCTTAACGTTATGAGTGTGGCCGTTTTTGATTAACATTAAGTCCACGATCAAGTCTAGCATTTCGGTATATTCCTACCTCTTAACATCTAGCTAGCTAGGTTGGATCTGGAATATGATATCGGCTTGATACATTTGATTGTAGCTACTCATACAGCCGTGTGGAGCTTATCTAGCTAGGTTGCATCTGGAATATGATATCAAGCCAGTAATGTAGCTAGCTAGCGTTAAATAGGTTTATCTGTAACCACGCTGAAATGTGAGGGCATTAACGTTAATATTTCTAGCTAGGTCAAACACACCTTAACGTTATGAGTGTGGCCGTTTTTGATTAACATTAAGTCCACGATCAAGTCTAGCATTTCGGTATATTCCTACCTCTTAACATCTAGCTAGCTAGGTTGGATCTGGAATATGATATCAAGGCTTGATACATTTGATTGTAGCTACTCATACAGCAGTGTGGAGCTTATCTAGCTAGGTTGCATCTGGAATATGATATCAAGCCAGTAATGTCAGGTCTCAGTCGCATTCACGCTAACCTCTTAACGTCTAGCTATAGCTAGGTTACATCTGGATTATGTATAATATACAGTATAATACTACGCTCACTACGTCATGACATTCACATTAACGCCTCCAAAAATCTACTGTAGCTAGCTAGCGTTAAATAGGTTTATCTGTAACCACGCTGAAATGTGAGGGCATTAACGTTAATATTTCAATTAGGTCAAACACACCTTACCGTTATGTCTGCGGCCGTTTTTGATTAACATTAGCGTTAAGTCCATGATCAAATCTAGCATTTCGGTATATTCAGTGTGTGTGTGTGAAAAGGATGTTAGCATGCTAGCATTATTAGCACAGAATGTATACAGTCCATGGTACAACGTTAGCCCTTCAAGTCCTGAGGCGAACAGCACTGGAGGATGAAGTCTGCAGTCTGGCATTCAGTGTCCAGCATAACAAGCACGCCTGTTTCCTCATCAGGTTGGCAGCAGCTGTATAGATGATGACTGTTCTTCACAGCCACAAATATCTCTCCAGATCTGCGGCCATCTGCAGCAGGGATCGAGGTTTGGGTCCGTGTAGACAGTTGTCCTGTTCCTCTTTCATTCCCTGACCACCGTCACGCGATGTTCTCTCTTCTTGTAGCTGGTTGTAACCATTTGCGTGCTAGCAGTACTGAAATGAAAAGTGTTAGCTCGCTTGCTAACAACAAAGGTCGCAGAGCGATGACGCCATCTGCTGCACTGCGCATGTGCTCTGTGCACAAAGCTGGTTGGATGACGGTTGCGTAATGGAGCGGTCTATCGGGGGGGGCCCAACAACCGCAGGAAATCGTTTAGCACAGGCGGGGGACCAGACCATAGTGACTGAGAACAGGTCTGAGAGCAGGTCACGTGGGGGATGGGTTTACCCAGGCTAGGGGGGGGGGGGGGGGGCAGTCAAATGCTGCAGAAAAAGTCAAGTAGACTTTTAGGCCTTTGTTCAATGATACTGCTTATGGCATTTGTTGATGATAATTAATGATGGTATTTATTTAAATTATTGTCTGTATGATAATCTAATCTTATTTTACCATTTTAATGTGTTGAATCAAGGTTGCAAGAGATGTGAGCCAATTAAGTATTAATACGCAATGAAATGGTTTGGTGTTGGTGGTAGACTGCTGTAAGAAAGGAGTTGGTGGTAGGGAAAAAGTAGATTTAATTTATTTTGCCAAAAAATCTGCATCATCAGTGCTCCTGAACCCGACTACAGGCTGTATGAAGCAAGTACAACACATCCAGGATGGTAGTAACTTTTGGCATGTTGATAGTGTCTGACAGACACTATCCTTTAGTTAGGACCTAAACTTTAGGACCCCCCCCCCCTTTCCTCTGCTCCACCTGTCTGCATTAGTGCACTCCCCAGCAGAGCCTGTATCAGGCTAGATGAGATTCTGGAGCGTGGGATGTAGGGCTGTCAAAATAGCCCCAAAACCATATTCGAATATTCCCTGTAAACAAAACATATTTGTTTGAATATATTCAAATACTAAAAAAATAAAAATTGCATGTGTGGCAAAGAAATACAATCAGTGCGTGGCAAAGCAATACAACCAGAGAGCTTATATTTATTTGAACATAAACCTTTTTTTTATTTCAACATAAACATTGTTTCCCCCCCATATTTATTCAGTCAATAATACAGTAGTAGCCTACACTTTTGTACTGTTTTTAAATAACCAGGCAAACTATGTATGTTTACGTTGCCCTCTTGGCCAGGTTTTTTACCTGGTTACATTTATAAAAAAAAATATATACATTTTCATATTCGAATATTCTTTTAATTTTCACCATGGCTTTTAGCTTAGCATAGCTAGCCTGTGACCAAGCATGCGTTTATAAGAATGAATGGATCGTAAAGTTATTTTTTGTTTTCTTGTCCCTCAAAATACTACTGTATAGCCTATGTGGCCCTCCACACAGTATTGGTCATTAATTGATTAACCGTTAATCAAGCAAGTTCACTTTTTTTCCATTCACCTAACCATGACAGCACTCCAGTTTGTAGACAAGCACCAAGTAGGAACTAACACCGCAGTCAGAACTAATGTTTTCAGATGGTAAACAAAATCCTTTTCAAGCAGCTATTAGTAGTTTCTTTTTGTTTTTTGTTTTTTTGGTAATGTGATGCACAACCACATTTGGTTTTTATTTAGTTTTTTGTGTGATAGGCCTACATAAACACACGACAACACCACAAAGCACAAAGACTTACATACATACATAACTGGACCTCAAATCCCCCCTCCCCCACAGACAGCAATTAACAGAGTTCCCACACATTTTCATGGATACAATTTATAAACTCTTCCATGACTTTTCAGGGATCAATAATTCCCTTGTCAAGCTGTGACCTATGACCTCCCGACAATACGACTTCCGGGTCCAAGTGCCAAGCCTCCCTGCGGCGTGATTTCTATTCGCACATAGGATAAGCAATAACCACGCCCTGTGGCGCCGGGATTGGCCAGGAGCATTGAAGCTTGGGACTAAAGCACCTGGGGTTTTTAATCTTTTAAAATAAAGATGTTTAAAAAACTATTGCTTGTTACATTTTCAGTGCTGTAGGCCTACCTTTTCTCTGGATAAGAATTGAGCTTGAAATTAACGATATGATACATTATATTATATGAGCTATGAATGTGAACACAACACCGTTTATATTATTGCATGTTTTTGTAGATTGTGTACATTGTGTAGATTACAATTATTATGCTTATTATTATTATTACTATGCTAAGGAAGGTATAGGTGACCATAATTCATTTCAATGTCCGCTCTCAATGTCCACTCTCGAAATCGCTGTCTGTTGTCAAGAGCTATTCAGTTGGTTCATGTTATCATGATACAGGTTGATGGTCTACCTGCCGGGCATTGCCTGGGCATTGCCTGAGCTGAGTGCCCTCCAGTGTTGCTCCTGGCCAATCCCGGCACCACAGGGCGTGGTTATTGCTTATCCTATGTGCAAATAGAAATCACCTGCGTTGTCAATATGCTGCAGTGCTGTGTCCCTCATTGTTAGGCCGGTGCTTGCACTGGCCTATGGGAGCATGTGTGTCCCATATTGTGTAACTTTGTAGGCCTGATGTGAGCATGTCAAATGTATCCATGCATGCACAAGGAAATCTATTGTGCAAGAGATATAAAGTGACATAGATACAGTAGGCTATGTCTTCCTGTGACTATTACGGTATAAAAAGAAATCAGAACATTGAGGATTTCTTCTCCATCAAAACAAAGAAATTAAAAACTGCACAGCAGGACAGAGCAGCCAGCAGCACTGCTATCAGTCAGTTATAGTCAGAGCTGCAGGAAGAGCAGCAACAAGCTCTCCTCCTTGTCAGTCAGATGAGTCAAGCCAGCAGCTTGACAGCAGGAGCCCCCAGCTGTATGTGTGCGTCAGAGGAGGTTTTTCCAGTGAGGCATAGGAGGATGGTCCTCCTCTATTAGATTGGGGATTTTATATAAAAAAAAATATTATCATTTTTTTTTTATATAAATTGTTCATTTTTCATTTTTCATTTTTTTTTATAATAAAATATCAATCAAATGTGTTTTTTCTTATGTGCAGATGCTCATTTTTTCATTCATTATATTCTTATATGCTTAAAATGCTTCAACAACAGTGACCTGAACTGATGGAAAGGAGAGCTCCATGCAGAGAGTCACTCTGGCCCTGGTCCCAGCCTTTAGTAGGCAGATAAGAAAACATTCGCCCTGTGGGCGTTTATTTATTTGGTAATTTATCTAATGAAAAATATGATTGGTTGAAAAACATTTGCAATTCACAGAGAACACGTGAGAGTGATGTGTTTTCCAACGAATAAGATTGAGCTGGAAGTGAGCACGCCCTTACCCTGGTTAAACCAGGTGAAATCTAATTGGTTGTTGGTTGGATAGATTGCTGACATTGATTGACATTTGTATTGTCCACTGTCTGGTCTCTCAAGCTGAATCAAAGTAGGAAGTGAAATCCACTGCCTGATGACCTGACAGGAAGGATTTACGACTTTTACTGAGACAGTAGCAGCATATTATATTTACCCCTTATTTTTATTTACTTTTTTATCAATCAGTAAGTGTTCACAAGACAGACAGTCGTATTGGATTACACCCAAAACGAGTTTCGAGTTGCGGGAGCCTCAGCCTTGCGGTGCGCTGCGCGGTACTGGGCTTTTTGCAATGTCAGAAAACTGGAATATTTGCAACTTCTCGACTGCAGCGTTTCCACTACAGACGGCATGGATATTCAAGTAAGTCAATTGATTTCAAGTTATCCGAGCCTTCTATTAAATTCGGCGTGGAAATGGTTCACCGAGCAGCGCTATTTTTGTCGTATTGAAGTTTCATCCTGTAATTTTTTATAATAAAACCCGCGAACCTTAAATTCACACATTTTTTAACTGAATTTGGCCTGTAAATCGGTGGCTGACAGCGAGCTCAATTTTAAAGCTTGAGTGGTGATCTTTATATCATATGAAAGTAGAAGAAATAAGGAATCGATTGGGATGAAGCATGTCAACCTAGGATGTTGGGAAGGGGGGGTAAATAACGCTCCAAAGTTGATGAATTGGAATGTAACTAAACGAGTAGTAGTGCAGCACTGTGCACGGGAAGACACACTCTCGTTCCAGATGCAATTACCGTAATTTCCGGACTATAAGGCGCACCGGTATATAAGCCGCAGCAGCAAAATTGACTGTTTTTTACATATATAAGCCGCACCGGACTATAAGCCGCGGGTGTTTTGATGTTTAATTACCATATGTAAGGGTTCGTGCACAGAGAGGAATGTCGGGAAAGAGATGGCTGTTTGGGGAAGCTCCCATTTATTAACATTTCAACAAAATCAGCATTACGGTAGGCTACCATAAGAAGCTCCCATTTATTAACATTTCAACAAAATAAATATAAAAAATAAAACAATAATAATAATAATAAAACAATCCTCAAAAGGATAATGTGCTGTAAACAATAAAACAATCCTCAAAAGGATAATGTGCTGTAAACAATAAAACAATTCTCAAAAGGTTAAGGTAAGGTGCAGTAAACAAATTAACTGGAAAACAATAATATAACAATCCTCAAAAGGATAAGGTGCTGTCAACAATCAAACCAGGTAGGCTACCGTAATCCTTGTCTTCATCTTTTAGGTGAAGATGCAGCAAACGGCTGTAAACAGAGTCAAAGTCAAGTCACTAATCCTCGTCTTCCTCTTCTTCCTCCGTACTGAAACCAGCAAAGTCCTCAACTTCAGTGTCGGAAACGAACAGGTTCAGGGTGGCTTCGTCAATCACTCTCCTCTCTCCTTCGTTGTCACTCTCAAAACCAAGGAACTCCTCTTCGTCACTGTCGGTGTCGGAATCGAACAGCCTCTGAAGGCGCCCAGCTGTGCCGGCGTCATCATCACGCAGCAGTCCAGCCTTTCGGAACCCGTTGGTGATCGTGGATGTTTTCACACTCCTCCACGCTGTCAGGACCCACTGGCAAACTTGAGCGAAAGTTGCTTTTCGCATGCGACCAGTTTTGGTGAATGATTTATCGCCGCTCGTCATCCACGCCTCCCACTCAACGCGTAGTGCCACTTTGAACGCACAATTGACACTGATGTCAAGTGGCTGCAGATGCTTCGTTGTGCCCCCAGGAATCACAGCTGGAATGGAGTTTGTGGTCTTGATGGCTGCTTTCACGGAATCTGTTATATGAGCCCTCATGCTGTCGAGAACGAGCAGAGCTTTTTTTTGCCGAAAGAATCCTCCAGGGCGCTTGACGTAGCACTCAGCCAGCCACTCCTTCATGACACTTTCCATCATCCACCCTTTCTTGTTGACTCTGACGCATATCCCACTGGGAATTTTCTCTTTCGGCATCGTAATCCGCTTAAAAATCACCATTGGCGGCAGCTTTACTCCAGATGCTGTGCAGGCCAGAACACAAGTGAAATTCATTCTCTCGTGCCCAGTGGTTCTCAATGTGATCGACGATTCACCTTTCTTGTTAACAGTCCGAGTGAGTGGCAGGTCGAACGTCAAAGGCACATCCATATTTATGATCTGCTCCGGTTCGATGGAATATTCCTTGATCTTCCTTTGTGTGAATTCGCCGAAGTTTGTGATTTTCTCCTGGTAGTCGGGAGGGAGTTGCTGGCACACAGTCGTCCTCGCCCTGACGGACAGTCCCTTTCGTCTCATGAATCGGAAGCACCAAGATGGCCCACCTCTGAAATGTTCAATTTTCATTTCGGTGGCGACTGTTTTGGCCTTCAGTCGGATCTGCACCGTGGAAACGCCTCGGCCGTCTGCTCTCTGGGTCAACACCCAATCTTCAAGGAAATCTTCAAGTTCGGGCCATCTGCTTTTATGACCTCTGAAGGACTTTTTGGTCTTCTTGCACTGAGACAGTTCCTCCTGCTGCGCCTTCCAACGCCTCACCATTGACTCATTGATGCTCAGGGTACGCGCTGCTGCTCTGTTTCCCTCTTTTAATGCGAGATTGACTGCTTTCAACTTGAAAGCTGCGTCGTGTGAATTTCTGCGTACCTTCCCCATGGTAAGTGAGAGACTGCTCGTCTTGTTGTGATTCCGGGCTGCTGATGAACTTTGAACCGGTAGGAGTAACCGGTTGATTTCCGCCAATGATGTCAAGTCTTTCATACACAAAGGCAATTCAAGGTGCTTTACAAAAAAATAATCGAAAAAACAAGCAGCAAAGCAATGCACATAAAATGTGCTGATGAAGCTGTGTAACCTGTAAAATCCATCGATTTTGGAGGTCACCGAGTGGCCGTTTGCTTACCGTAATTACCATATGTAAGGGTTCACGCACAGAGGGGATTGTTGGCTGTTTGAGGAAGCTCCCATTTACCGTATTACCGTAACATTTCAACAAAACAACATAACACAACACCACCTTTGTTTATTTTTACAGTGCACACAGTGTCCGCGGTGTGGTGAAAAGAGGGCAAGAGACGAAATTGAAACAGAAGTGGATTTATAGTTAGAAAGAGTGCTAAAAAAGAGAGATTTTATTTGTATTTTTTTTTTTTTTTCTGAAAAAATCCATAGATAAGCCGCACCGTTATATAAGCCGCAGGGCCAAAAAACGGGAAAAAAGCCGCGGCTTATAGTCCGGAAATTACGGTAAGTGTAATTTAACGCTATTTGACAACAGTTTCGGCCATAGACTTTGTCAAGTATCATACAAACAGTGCAAGACAGCCATTATAAAGACAGGTTGGCTGATTGAATGGACAACACCTGTCTTGTGAAAGCACACCTGAGTGTGAGACATCATAGGATCAGTCATGCAGTATAGGCTACATTTTCGGTACTGGCGCAGATTAATCAAAACATTGATGTCACAGGTAGGCTGTATACCATAATATATCATGAATCTATGTGAATAAATAGATTTATATAAATAGTAATCACCAGTGGCGAACTAGGCAAATGCTAGGGGTGCTTGAGCCGTTAGGGGCGCCAGAGAGAGTAATTTTTTTTTTTTTTTTTTTTTTTTTTACAAATACTTTTTCATGATAATAGGCCTACTATTATTTTACAATTGTAGACAAAAAATAAGCAGAACAATGTCTTAAGTCTTTAAATAATAGTGAAATCATTTTTCTAATTCTGGCTTTCTGGCTGCCTGGGCTGCAGCACTTTCACCATGGTCCCTAATCCATACCACCCCACCCCCTGCGCCCCCCTTCTACCTGCTCGGAGCTTTTTCCCAGAGTGGGGGAAGGGAGCTGGAAGGTGGGTGCTGAGGGTGCTGCAGCACCCCCTGGTGGCAAGAAATGGGATTTTCGAAATTGTTGGATTTGGCTGTCTTGTGTTTATACCACCAACAAGATGCATTAAAAAACAGTTTGTGCTTCCCAGCTCTAATCTTATTTCATACGCTCTCTCTTCAAAAGTGTTTGATTTTCATCATAATCTGGTTTTCCATAATAATAATAAGTTCAGTGTTTATGCCTGTGTTGCTGTCTGTTGTAGTGTAAAACGACTAAAGGGAGAGCAGGTGCTTACATGAAAGTGAGTGAGAAAAGGAGAAGATACTGAATAATGACATCACAACAGTATAATCCTAATGTTAATTTAAAATTAAATATTCTTCTAAATATGGATGAAAGTCCAAAAAACGTCAAATTTTCTTCGGCGCTGCCCTTGCGGGCAGCACCAAGAGTCCCTTCCTTACAGCACCCCCTACCTAAAAGTACTTCCAGCGCCACTGGGGAGGGGCGATTCTGAGCCTGCACTGCAGTGGTGGAATTAGTTGCGATATAATTTTTATTATATTTTCTTTGGGGGAGGGGGGGCACCAGCAAAAATCTTGCCTAGGGCACCAACTTGGTCAGGCACGCCACTGGTAATCACAGCCTAATGCATAGAGATAAATCCTGAAACCTTCTCGCAACAGTTCTAGCCTAAGCCAGTGGTTTTCAAAGTGGGGTCCCCAGCAAAAAGGGGGGATAATCTATTTTCACTATAATTCCATGCCATCCATAAGTAACACAATCTAAGATAGTGTAGAAGTGAGTAACTAGGCTAATTATAACCATAACAGCACAAATAATTGACAAAAATCTCGAAATAAATATACAGTATTTACTCTGAGAAATGAAATAATGAGAAAAGGAACAATTATTGATGGTTAAAACTGAATAATGACATCACAACAGTCTAATCCTAATGCTAATTTAAAATGAGATTTGGGTGTTTTGGGCAAAAGAGAAAAAAAAAACGCCCAAATTATTTTCGGCGGCGACCGCCACCGAAGCTACCTCCCCTGTTACCAATCTCACCAGCCGCCACTGGTGTGCGTATGTACGTATATACTGTAAAATCCTAATAGTTCCAGATTTCTCTTTAGTAACCTAAACAGTTATCTTGATATTGCCTTGATGTCAATGGAATTGTGGTTATTGCCAGACATTGCAACTAAAGTTGAAACTTGTCAATTATGTGTGTAGAACTGTGATACAGTACTCAACCCGAGGCTCGAGAGCCACATGCAGCTCCTTTATGGGTACTGTAGTTGTGGCTCTTTTAAGTCCTACTATAAATAAATAAATAATCTAAAAAAACAAAGGGAGGAAAGGAAAGATTTTTCTTTGTCAATGTGGCTCCTGACTAGGGCAAGGTTGCATACCACTGGTGTAGAAGTACAATAATCATGGGTAACATGCCCGTTAGCTTACTTAAAAAAAGTTGATTTATAAACACAGGAACGTGAGACACTGTAACGTTACTAATTAAAGTAGATATATGTAGTCTAGTTGGGACGAACATGGTAAATTAACGCTATTTTGATGTGTGCCGTGTGCGTGCAGCCGTGCACAGTGCGATCGAGTGCGTGTGTTTTTTGGCTAAAAAAAAAATTCTTTGCCACCGCCCTTGCGGGCGGCGCCGAGGGTCCCTTCCTGGCCACCCCTTCATAAGTCTGTGCCCCACTTGTGCCACCCTGGTCAAAAAAGTCTGGACACGCCACTGCATCAAGATGGGCTGCCTTTTACTTTGAAATTTGTTTTATTTGACGAATGTCCGGTTTCGGACTTCCTGTCTGCCCTGATCTGATCTTGTTTAGCTTGACGGGTCCGCGCAGAAAAAAACAAATTGAGGCTATCCTAGTTTTCCGGCCAATTGGCCTCGAAATATCGATTCTGTAAAAATATCTAAATTTGTTTGTTTACTGTGTACTGTATCAACGGTTCGGTATTGCAAGTTCCCAAAGTTCGGTACCATCACTAACTGGTCGTTGTGCTTTTGATATGAAGTTGCGGGATTCCTCGTCTAATTAACTCATTGAATGCCATGGACGTCCTTCGACGTCCAATTAAATAGTGACGTAGAATGCCACGGACGTCCTTCGACGTCCAATGCGTTTTTTGACGGTGGGACGTCGATCAAAGCCTTCCGCAGCTCCTGTACAACTATAGTAGCTATTGAAGGTGTATAACCTATTTTACGGACTCATTAGGTGGCGACAGTGCTTGCTCGGTGCAGTCCAGATTAGAGACAGGTCCGAGAAACAGCCTAAAAGCCGTGGATCAAAGACAAACCGATGCATGCTCCCAGAGCCATTTGCTCTGTCGCGGGAGCTGACATTGGCTCCGAACAGGAGTCAATCCGCGCTCACAACTGAGCCCCTCTGTCCCTGTCTGTCTGTCTGTCTGTCTGTATAGTTTCTCCACCCGATTAGCAGCCAGGAAAGCAGCCCCTGACGCCAAACCATTCAGCAATCCGGGTTGGCTCTTCCCTGCTGTGGCGCTGAGAGCCGACAGCAGCACACAAACGCAGCACTCCGAAAATATAATGGTTGCGTGAGGCTGTGTGCAGTGTGGGGAGGAGTTTACGGGGGGAGGGGGGGAGGGGGGTGGTGCACGCAGGGCATCACACAACAACTACGTCACTACATCAGAAAATATTATCTTCAGACTCAGTGAATGTGCTTGAAATGCTGCATTTCACAAAAGGCGGATTATCTCAGCTAATAATTTGAAAAGCCTGAAAACGCTGAAAACAACCTATCTTCTCCGGCTCATAACTAAAGAACGGAAAATGGTATCAATAAACTTTTTTTTGCTGATGATACAATAGAGCCAGCTCGTTCTTGTGCGTGTTCGGTGTTTACATAGTAATATCACACAATATTCTGTGGGCCTCGAGAAATCACTGAAAACGCTCTGAAAACTCTGGCACTGGGAGCATCCGTTCTCCAAAAGTGGCTGGCACTCAATGAGTTAACGATGCAACAAATAAACAAACACACCTTTCCCAGTGTCTCTGCCATCACACTGGACATCAACAGTAGCGGGAGACGTCTCCCCTTCCAGCAAATATACATGAATGTTATGCGTAAGGAACATGAACATCTTACCGAGAGGCAGAGAGCTAAGCTAAGTAGCTAACAGCTGAGCTAAGTAGGCTATAAGCGTGTTAGCTGATGTAAACAGCGGTGAGATTAGTGAGAGAGTCGCGAGTGTTTGTGCAGAACTAGTGAATGTTGTGTACAGCGGGTAATGAGCCGCTGTTATGAAGAGAAGATTAAAGCGAGATTCACGGAGTTGAGAGCAGACAGACAAACTCGCAGCTGCGCTGCATCCTCTCTCCAGCCTCCTGCAAATGACGCGTTCAGGGACCGTCGGGAAAGCGTGACATCTGTAATGTGTCACAACAAAATAAATAACCTGGGTTACCCTAACAGGCGGCGTTCGCACCCAAAGCGCTTTTTTCGGTCAGAGCGCTATGAAAATCATGTTGAGAGCGCTTCCATTGTGCACAAAACACTGCGCACGGAGCGGTTTTTTTGTGCTCCGTTTGTTTTCCCCTGGCTGTAGTCGGTGCAGTAGGCTACAGATCAGAACGCAACGACCACACGGATGGAAGCCAGCTAGTTTTGTATGTTTGATGTTGTTCACTGTCAACATGAAAGCCAGAATATTGCTAATTCTGGCAGCAGCAGAGGTTGAAAATCCCTCCGGAGGAGAAAAGGTAAGAAGAGTGAAAAAGACGATCAGGGCGCTTTTCCTCAATTGTTCAACTTTTTTACAGCTTTAAAACGCCCACAGCGCTCCTCCAAAAACAACAGACGCCGCTGAACGCCAGGTGCGTTCATTAAAAGAGGAGGACGTCTCAGAGACAACAGACAACCATGTGGCACAGTCAGTCACTCAGCACCCTCTGCTGGATCTAGTTAACACCACATCACTTTGTTAGTTGGCGATAAATATAACACACCTATGAAATCTACACAGATTAATTGAAATGTGTCTTTTTCAGATCATCATTGTCTAAGATCTCTGACTGTGTATAAATGCTATACCTGGATAAATTAGGGAACCTGGCTTGTGGGGGAACACTGGAACAGCTAAACACTCGACTCTCACCCTGAATCAGGCCCGGTTCTATGGGGGTGCAAAAGCATGCATTGCACCCTTATTTTAATTGTCTGCATGCTCAGTTGAAAAGTTAAAAAAAAAAAAAAAAATGCTACAGCTGCACACTTACTGTTTAAACTTGAATAATAGTTTGTTGTTGTTTGTTGTTTTTCTTTGTTCTTTGATGTGATTTTATGGCTTTTTGGCACCTATATGTAACCTTTTAAGGTTGAGATAATTGTATTATCATTATATGGTCCAAATATTTCAGTAAAGCACTTGAAACACTTGAAATATTCTTGCTTGGGTGGTATCATTCTACTTGAAATGATGGTCAAATGCATTATTTTTAGTAAAATAACATGTCAAATTTTTTGGCCCGGCCTTTGGCCGGGCATCTGCACCCCTTCCTATCTAGGATGCACCCCTAGTCATCTTGTTCTGGAACCGGCCCTGCCCTGAATCAGCATTTTTGCTTCACTTCAGTCCTGTAACAGTTTTGCAAACTGAATGCAACAGCAGCGTTTACACCTTCCATGTTTTTATCATTTATTGTACCTCCAATGTGTCACATGGGTTGTGCCATGACAGGCTGAGCACTGGCTTTATTACCTTCCCTCCCCTGATTACATTCAAGAGACAGCAGCTCATTTGCACTACATACATAACAACAGTAAAACATGAATAGAACTAATTGGAAAATTCAGATTTGTCCTCCTTCATAATGTTCCAGTATACAAACAACTACACGATCAAGTTTTCTGATGATACAGCCATAATCAGTTTATTGACCAAAAATCAGATATTGGCTTGTAGCCTACAAACAAGAGCTGGAAGAGGCTGTGAAGTGGTGTGAGGAGCACAACCTGATTTTAATTGTTTGATTTTCAGTTAAATTGGGCTCACTTAGTTGAGATTGTATCTTCTCGTATTAAGCAGCGTTTGCATGTTTTGAGAAGGCTCCATGGAGTAGATCAAAACATGATGTTGTTGTGCTACAGGGCAGCCATTTAATTCATTATTCTCTACAGCATCACTACATGGTTTGGGAATCTGTCCGTTCAACTCAAATCACAACTCCAAAACCTCATCAGGAGGGCTGGTCAAATTATTGCCATGCAGCTCCCATCTTCTCTCCGTGAGATTTTTGAGGAGACCGTGAGGGAGCAGAGCCTCAAAATCACCTGTGACCCAAACCACATCCTTCATACAGAGTATGATGAGGTGTTGCCGTCAGGCAGAAGGTACAGGTCACCAAACTGTCAGCTGAACAGGTATACATCTTCTTTTGTTTCACTGTCAATCAACCTACTTCACAGTAAGAGATGATGTAGAGCAGGCACATCCAAAGTCCGGCCCGGGGGCCTTTTGCCGCCCGCGGACTAATTTTAAACAGCCCGAGGCTTGTCTCTCAAAATACTACTGTATACTATGTGGCCCTCCACACACAGTATTGGTCATTAATTGATTAACCGTTAATCAAGCAAGTTCACTTTGCATTTTTTCCATTCACCTAAACCATGACAGCACTCGTTTGTAGACCAGCACCAAGTAGGAACACTGCAGGCAGAACTAATGTTTTCAGATGATAAACAAAATCCTTTTTAAGTAGCTATGTTATTAGTTTTTTGGTAACCCATGTGATGCACAACCACATTTGGACGAAAAAACGATTCAACTGTCATTCTGCCGCTTTCCTTGCGATGAGAAAGAAAAGGGGAAATGGCCGCAGTTAATAAGGTACGTTATAATTCGGAGAAAGTAGGTAGAAAAACAAAGTTTGGCGTTAAGTCTAAACAGATTATAAATAAAAAAGTTATGTTAACACATTCACTGCCAGCCGTTTTTTTTTTACTGTAGGTAGGTTCTGCCAGAGTTTTTTTTTTAGGATTCTGGCTTATCTTTCAAGACCCGAGGATTCTTTTCTGCTAAGATTTTGTGAACACACAATATCTCAAAAGAACTAATAGAATGTGTGCTTTCTCTGTCTAAAAGAGTTAGTTTGTAGAGTTAGTAGTTATGTAAGCATTAGCAGTTGAATACAGCATGGTTTCAGCGTCTGAAAAATTATTCAGAGATAAACGGCTTTTTGTGAAATTCGATAGAACAGTCACTTTAACCATTCATTTTTGGCATCAGTAAGACGTCAGACATCTAAACAATAGTTTTGAACCGTAATTTCCTCCATAACAGCAGGAAACCCCCCTCTGCTTCCAACTCCTCCCTCCGTGGGCGTTCTCCTCCGCCCTCCTTGGCTCTGCAGCGGGTCTGTGACAAACGAGTTGCTGCTGCCTGGCAGTCTGGATGGGGCTCGCTGGATGGGTTTCGCTCGTTTCTTGGCGGTCCGGTTGAGAGCTCTGATGAAGCTCTTGCGATTCTGGGCTTATTTATGGTGCGTGTTTCAAAGTGTGCATCCAGTCTATTCTTGGAACCCCCCACCGTTGCCACCGCTGTGCGTCAGCGCGAAAGTGAAAGCGTTTTCGCCATCCATTTTACAGTATGAAAACGGCTTCCTCGCGCTTTTATCTCTAGTTTTGGCTCGCCTCTTTCTACTGTGGAGAGACATGTCGCCACTCAGTGGGTCGGTAAAATAGATTATACACATTCAATACCTCCAATTCTGGTATAGGAGACGTAAAAGGGTTAGATCAACGTCCCACCGTCAAAAAAAAAAAAACGATTTTTTTGACGTAGTAATACGTCATTGGCAGTGAACCGTTGGATTTTTTTTGACGGAGTAATACGTCATTGGCAGTGAACGTGTTAACTTAAAAAATTAATCATAAAAAGATATCTAAATAGATTCACGGGTTTCGCCATAGTTGTTTTGAATGAGGCGAATGAGGAGCGGTGCCGCTTGACCCCGGAGGTGACGCGGGTTGAAAGACCGTCGTCAGTCTTAACAACCGAATATAATTTCCATTTACTGTAAGACAGTGACTCTGACTCAATACCAGAAATGATTGTTATAGACAAATAGACACAGCTGCTCTTTATATTGGTTTTTAGTGCGTTGGTGTCACTGCATCATGGAAGCTATTGAACTAAAACAGGAATTTTCCATAAAAATATGAATATAAAATACAAGAAGCACTAAAATCGACAAACGAGTTAGAGCTACGTTACGTCAATAGCTACAGAGAATAAATTTGCCGTTATATGTTACATTACATGGAAGGTTATCCACGGGAAGATTACTGTAACAATTTCATTACACACAACAATATTTCATGACTTTTCATAAACTTTCAAGGATTTTAACAATGAGTTTTACAGGCCTGGAAAACAAGATTTGGAAATCCCACGACTTTTCCAGGTTTTCCATGGCCGTGGGAACCCTGAATTAAATGTTTCTCTCTTCAAGTCTCCTTTACGACCAAACCCTTTACCACAGACTGAGCAATTAAATTGTTTACTCTCTTGTGTGGATTATCATGTGTGTCTTCAAGTCTGCTTTACGACGAAAACCTTTACCACAGACTGAGCAATTAAATTGTTTATCTCCTGTGTGGACTATCATGTGTGACTTCAAGTCTGCTTTACGACGAAAACCTTTACCACAGACCGAGCAATTAAATTGTTTATCTTCTGTGTGGATTATCATGTGTCTCTTCAAGTTTGCTTTACGACCAAAACCTTTACCACAGACTGAGCAATTCAATGGTTTATCTCCTGTGTGGATTACCATGTGTGTCTTCAAGTAGTCTTTACGAGCAAAACCTTTACCACAGACTGAGCAATTAAATGGTTTATCTCCTGTGTGGCCAATCATGTGTTCCTTCAAGTTTCCTTTCTGACCAAAACCTTTACCACAGACTGAGCAGTTGAATTGTTTATCTCCTGTGTGGACTATCATGTGTGTCTTCAAGTGTTGTTTACGAGCAACACCTTTACCACAGACTGAGCAATTAAATTGTTTATCTCCTGTGTGGACTATCATGTGTCTCTTCAAGTAGTCTTTATGACCAAAACCTTTACCACAGACTGAGCAAATAAATTGTTTTTCTCCCGTGTGGACGATCATGTGTCTCTTCAAGTTTCCTTTAGGACCAAATCTTTTACCACAGAATGAGCAGCTGAAGTGTTTCTTCCTTGGAACTTCACTGTTTATATGTGAGCCTAAACCTGACTGAAGTTTACTAGTTTCCACCCATTCATCATCATTGTCTTCAGTCTCAGAAGAGTCTGAAGTCTTGTCATCACTAGTTGGTTGTGAATTACTAGCTTGATATAAGTATATCAAGTTCTTTGCTGGTTCTGATACTCCACAGTCCTCTCCATCAGCTTCTGTTTTCATCTGTTCAGTTGAGCAGCTGGCTACAGACTCTGCCTCTCTGTTCTCCTCAGTTTGGCTTTGATGAGGCTGTGAGGACTGAGGTTTCTCTTCCTCATCTTCACTCTTCAAAGTGACAACAATGAATGGGAACTTGATATCAGCCTCCTCCAGCCGTTGAAGCTGCTCTCCCTCCTGACTGATCCAGAGTTCCTCCTGTTCCTCTTTAATGTCTGGGGGCTCTGGGTCCTCCTGAAGCTGCTCTCCCTCCCTCCTGATCCAGAGTTCCTCCTGTTCCTCTTTAATGTCTGGGTTCTCTGGTCCCTCCTGAAGCTGCTCTCCCTCCCTCCTGATCCGGGGTTCCTCTTTAATGTGTGGGGGCTCTGGGTCCTCCTGGTCGAGACTGGGGCGCCACTCCTGCTGCTCAGCGGGAACTAACAGCTGCTGGAGGTCTGGAGGCAAGGCTTCTCTGTGTAACCGCACAGCGTCCAGCAGTTTATCTTCATCACCCGCAGTTAGATGCTGCTTCACCACAGCTCTCAGCGTCTGGAGTTTAGACATTTTAATTTTCACACAGTGACAGGAACTTTTCCTCCTGAACTTTACTGACAAACGTCCTTCAAAGCTCCAATAGCTTCACAGCTAACGTTAGCTTCACAGCTAAACCATTCATCTGAGTCCAGTGAGTCTTCTTCCTCTGATCAACGGAGCCCCGGTTCCACTTCATATATTCGTGATAATATTGTAACGTATCCGTTATCTCATGAGGCAGAGGCTTCTTGATGGTACAAGGGTCTTTATTCACAGTTAGTTATATTACAACTCTCAGCGGTTGTCACGCTCAAAGCTAGCAGCTTTCCCTTCGAGTAGTGTGTGAAGACTGACGCGCATGCTCAGTTCACTCCGGAAGTATCCCCACAGCATAGTGTTCCCCAATACAACACTCCCACACATCAGTTCCTATCTGCAGTCGAGACACTACCAATGCTCACCCCTGTATGTGTACTGCTGATTCGCTACATACTCCCCGCCCAACAATAAGGTCAACGCCCACGTTGATAACACATCACACACCCCCTTGTACCAAAACATCTTTTTTTTCTTTAACAGCTTCTTTGTTTTTTTTCAATCACAGCATGTTGCACTCTCAGACTTCCCCACATCTCCTCCCCCACAATATCTCATGTCATGCACCTCTTTTACTTTCTGTTACAACAATACAACATCTCCAACCACCATTTCCTCTCTTTTTTTTTTTTTTTTTTTTTTTAGTACAACTCAAAGTTGTTGAATCGTCCTGGAGCCCTTGGCTCTCTCCGTGGCCGTGTTAGTCTCTGTGAATCTGTCTGCGGGGCTGATCCCACCTGCAGTGTCTCTGGGCTTTCACGTCCCTGGGTGGGGCCCGCCCGGTCATAGCCGGACGCCCCTCTCTGTGGGAACAGAGTCCTTCTTTCAGCCGGTCTAGGTGAAACCGCCGGGCGGCCGAGATCTGGGGGAAAGGTGCACCCCCCCCGGTATGGGGCCAACCTGTCTCTGTGGAGTACCTTCCTGCCACCAAGTGGCATCTGCACTCGGTACACCACTTCCCCCATTCTCTCCATGACCCTGCATGGGCCTGTCCAGTGACAGTCCAGTTTAGGGCTACGCCCTTTTTTTCTCTGGGGTGTGTACACCCAGACCAACTCCCCCCCCTGGAAATGGTTTCCTTTTGCCCTCACATCATAATTCCTTTTTTGTTTCATGCCTGCTTTCTCTAGCTGGTCCCGAGCGAAGTGGTGAGCGGACTCTAAGCGATCTTGTAGCCTCCTGGCGTACTCTCGCCCTGGGGGAGCGTCCAGTGCATCTGGTGGCTTGCCGAACGCTATTTCTGCTGGTGTCCGCAGTTCTCGACCTAACATGAGCAGAGCTGGGGTGCAGGAGGTGGACTCGTGTGGCGGATCTGTAGGCCATGAGGATGAGCGGCAGGTGCGTGTCCCAGTCCCTCTGGTGTTCCTCCGTGAGGATGGCCAACTGCTTTTTCAGCGTTCTATTGAATCTTTCTACAAGGCCATCGCTCTGGGGGTGCAATGCTGTGGTCCGTGTCTTTTTAATGTTCAGTTTCTCGCACATGGTGGCGAACACTCGTGACTCAAAGTTTCTCCCTTGGTCACTGTGTAGGGTCTCTGGTGCTCCGAACCTACTGAACATGCCGGTTACTAGTGCGTCGACCACCGTCCCCGCCTCCTGGTCGGGTAGTGCGTACGCCTCTGGCCATTTTGTGAAATAGTCCATGGCGACCAGGACGTACTTGTTTCCACTGTCTGAGCAGGGAAAAGGTCCCATCACGTCTACCCCTACCCTCTCCATGGGGGCTCCTGCTGCTAGCTGTTGGAGCGGGGCGCGAGACTGATCTAACGGGCCTTTGTACGCTGCGCAGAGGTCGCAGCGTCGACAGAAGTCCTGTACGTCTCTCCCCATCCTCCCCCAATAAAAGCCTTGTCTGATACGGCGGAGCGTTTTGTTTACCCCAAAGTGCCCAGCCCCTACAGTTCCATGGCAGCTCCTGCACACCTCCTCCCTCAACGTTGTCGGCACTACTTTCCGCCACTTATGCTCTCCTGTCGCTGGCTCCTTCCAGGACTTCATCAGCACTCCATTACTCAAACTCAGGGTGTCGAACCCCGCCCACAGCCCTTTGGTTGTGTCGGTGGCCCCCGCCACCTCTTCCCAGGGCGGCTTCTGGCCCTCTTCTACCCATTGCAGTACTGGTGACAGCTCTCTGTCGTTTTCTTGGTGGCCCCTCCAATCCGCTGCCTCTGCTACCCGCAGCGTCCTGCACACTGGCCCATCCCCCGTGTGGTTAGGGCAGATCCTAGCTTCCTCTTGGAGCTCTCTCTCTCTTCCTTCTCTCTTTTCGCAGTACGTACACCCTCTCTCTGCACAGGGTCGTCGTGACAGGGCGTCTGCGTTGACGTGGCGCGCCCCTGCCCTGTGTTCTATCGTGAAGTTGTAGTCTGCCATTTTCTCTAACCAGCGGCACACTTGTCCCTCCGGCTCTCTGAAGGACCATAGCCACTGCAGCGCCGAGTGGTCGGTCCGTATGGTGAACCGTGGCTGTCCCAGGAGGTAATATCTAAAGTGTCTTAGTGCTTCTACTACGGCGAGGAGCTCCCGGCGGGTGACGCAGTAGTTACGTTCTGCTTTATCGAAAGTCTTGCTATAGTACGCCACCACCCGCTCCCCGTCCGGCCCCGCCTGGGACAGCACGGCCCCCATACCCCCATTGCTGGCATCAGTGTCTAGTAGGAACGGCAGGGCGGGGTCTGGTGCTCTAAGCACTGGAGACTCGGTCAGTGCTTTCTTGAGGGCTTTGAATGCTAGGTGGCATTCTGTCGTCCAGTGGAAGTCTGCGTTCTTCTCTTTTAACCTGAACAGTGGTTCCGCTATTTTAGAAAACCCGTTCACGAATTTCCTGTAGTATGCGGCTAGCCCTACGAAGCTCTCGAGTTCGCCTTTGTTTCTGGGGGTGGGCCACTCCATGACCGCCTGAGTCTTCTCTTCTAGGGTGCGAATGCCCCCCGCGCCGATGCCATGCCCTAAGAACTCCACCCTCCTCTTCAGGAAGTGGCACTTGTCTGGGTGTAACTTTAGACCCGCCTCTGCTATCTTCTGCAGGACTTTTCGTAACGCCCCCACTGCTGCCTGGAACGTGCCCCCGTGTGTCAAGATGTCATCTAAATACACGACGCATTCGGATCGGGGAATGTCTCCCAGCAACTTCTCCATTAACCTCTCGAACGTTGCTGGTGCGTTGCACAGCCCGAAGCTGAGTACTCGAAACTGCCACAGTCCCTTCTCTGTGCGGAAGGCGGTCTTTTGCTTGGCATCGTCGCGGAGGGGCACCTGCCAGTACCCGCTACGGAGGTCTAGGGATGAGAACCAGGATGACTCTCCCGCGGCGTCTAACAGTTCCTCTATGATGGGCATCGGGTATGCGTCTTTTTTCGTCACTTTGTTCAGCCCCCTATAGTCTACACAGAATCGCATTTTGGGGCTATTTTTCTTTTTCACCAGCACTACCCCTGACGCCCACGGGCTGTCTGATGGCTCAATGATCCCCGCCCGCAGCATGTTCTCTACAGCTTCGTTCGCTATCTCTCTCCTCGCCGCTGGGACCCGACGGGGATATGACCTGACGGGTCGCGCCCCCTCCGTGTCTATTTCGTGTTCCACCAGGTGGGTACAGCCTAGCTCATCATCTGACATGGCGAAAATGTCTTTATATTCCTCTAGTACCCTCCACAGTTCATCGCTCTGCTGGGTCTCTAACCCTTCGCTCTGGCGTTTGTGCAATCCCCTGAGCATCTCTAACCTCTCTCTCTCCCCCTCTGCCTGTTGCGCTGGCTGAGGGCAAGTGTTTGGAGGTGGGCTAGGGGTGGGGCTTTGTGGAGGGGCTTGGTCTGCTGGGTGGGGCTCATGCACTACGGTGACGCGATATACAGTGATGTTATTTACATTAGCTCTCTCCTCTGGAACGGTGGGAGGGTGTCCCATCTGGACTACTGGCCCCCCTGCAAATGTCAATGTGCTTTTTCCTAGGTCTACTGTGCATTTGTTTAGCGTCAAGTAGTTCCCCTAGGATGCAGGGTCCCGTCATTTCTACCACCCACACCGGAAAGTCCACTGTCTGTTCCCCCACTGTTATCATTACGTGTCCCCTCCCCCTCATTGGCATCAACTCACCGGATACTGTTCTTAGTAGTTGTGCTGCTGGCTGCTCCAGGCGCGTCCCCTCGGGCATCATGTTGACGTTCACCAGCGTTGCCGTACACCCCGTGTCCACCAGGGCGGCGCAGTATCTCCCCTGTATGTAGACTGGAACATGGCAGCCGTTCATCGCGCGCGGCCCGCTCTGCATGCTGACAGCTCCGGCGATGTCGTCTACTTCGGGGCCCGGCGGAGCCCCACCTCCCCGTTGCTGTCGGTGGGCCCCCTCCTGCGATGACGTGGCTACGGGGACTGTGGCATCGTAGACCCGTCTCGCCCCATCTGGACGGGCCCTGTGCCGTTTCCCTGGTTCCACGCTCTCCGGCGGCAGTCTGCTTCCCGATGTCCCGGGCGTCCGCATCCCCAGCAGATCATGTTCCCTCTGGCCCAGCTGTTGTTCCGCTGAGTGGGCTGTCGAGCGGGGTTGGGCTGCAGGGTCGCTCTGCGGAGCAGTTGTTCTGTCAGCTGTTGTACTGACTCGGACAGTTCTTTCACCCTGTCGCCCTGCTCTCTCACCGTGTTGCTTTGCTCTGCCCAGGCCGTCTTCCACGCTGGTTCTTCTTGTAACTGGCTCTCCGCGGCCATTCTGACCACTGGGGCGGCCTCCATTATGCCGCTGCTCTTGTCCCAGCCTTCTACTGTCTCTATCTCCAGTGCCAGCCCCAGCGCTGCTCCCAATGTTTTCGGGTGTCCCAGCGTTACCTTCTGGCTTAGGCTCCGTGGCTCGATGGCCTGGACAAAGTAGCTTAGGGCTAGTCCATCCAGCGTCTCCGTCGGTAGCTGGCTGTATGCGCGCCGGCTGAGAGTCTCAATGTCCGTTGCCAGTGCACGTAGTGACTCACCCTGTCGTCTGCGTCTGTTACACAGTTCTGCGGCTACGATGGCCTGCTCCTCGCATTGGCCGAAACGTCTCTGCAGGACCCCCATCACCACATCCCAGTCCTTTGTATCAGCTATTGCCGACACGCACGCTGTAGCCTCGCCCTCGAGGGCCATGACGAGGTAGCTGGCTCTCTCCCTTCTCGTCCAGCCATTCCAATCTGCAGCCTCTGTAAACTGCTTGCAGTATGCCTCCTATTCGACTTTACCGTTGAATTTTGGCGGGGTGATTTCCTTTCTTCCCCGCCGCTCGCCGTCCTTTGCCGCCTCGACCCGTGTCCCGACTTTGTCCTCGGGCCGTAGGCTGGCTCCGCTGGGCTGTGGCACAGCCTCCATGGCTACAGCGGCAGTGTCAACCCGCTCGATCTTCACTCTCACCGGTCCCGGTTCTTCCGCTCCTTCTCCCGCCTCGCTAGCTTGCCTGCTAGCTCCCTTGGGCGGCGGGCTAGCTTCCGTGGCTACGGTGCTAGCTCTGTCTGGCTCGGATTTTATTTTCACCAACCCCAGGCTTTCTGTTGTTTTTCTTTCTTGGTTCCCTGTGGTAGCAGCTGCGTCTACCCAGACATCATCCTCCTCGGCCGGCTGGTAGTCTGCCCCGGCTCTCGCCTCTCCCGCCTCTCGATTGAGCCGCTTGCGCTCTTTCTTCAGGAACTTGTTAACCATTTCGCCAAATCTGGAGGCAATATTCACCGTTTAAACTTCTGACGCCAGTGTAACGTATCCGTTATCTCATGAGGCAGAGGCTTCTTGATGGTACAAGGGTCTTTATTCACAGTTAGTTATATTACAACTCTCAGCGGTTGTCACGCTCAAAGCTAGCAGCTTTCCCTTCGAGTAGTGTGTGAAGACTGACGCGCATGCTCAGTTCACTCCGGAAGTATCCCCACAGCATAGTGTTCCCCAATACAACACTCCCACACATCAGTTCCTATCTGCAGTCGAGACACTACCAATGCTCACCCCTGTATGTGTACTGCTGATTCGCTACAATATCATGCGCACATACGAGTCTTCTGTTTGTAAATTAAACTTCTTAAAGTATTATAAACGGGACATAATATGCTACTGCTAGTGCTAACGTTAGTCTCGTTACAACAACGTTTGCATGAGGAGAGCTTCAACACGTCACCCATTACCCAGAATGCCTTGCGGTGAGAAATGCGAGCGGGGTCGGGGGGAGGGAGGTGATGGGGGAGGGGCGCAGTGAGAACAGAGACAACAAAACTGCTGCCTACCCACAGTGTGTGTGTGTGTGTGTGTGTGTGTGTGTGTGTGTGTGTGTGTGTGTGTGTGTGTTCTTTCAAACAGCCCAAATATCTCTTCAACAAAGAAAATAATCAGCTGTTAACTGTTTACTTATTGATGCATATTTAAACATGGCCTCCCCTGAAAAGGATAGGTGGGGGGGGAGTCAAATGCTGCAGAAAAAGCCCTTTTAGGCCTTTGTTCATTGATACTGCTTATGGCATTTGTTGATGATAATTAATTATGGTATTTATTTAAATTATTGTCTGTATGAGAATCTAATCTTATTTTACCATTTTAATGTGTTGAATCAAGGTTGCAAGAGATGTGAGCCAATAAAGTATTAATACGCAATGAAATGGTTTGGTGTTGGTGGTAGACTGCTGTAAGAAAGGAGTTGGTGGTAGGGAAAAAGTAGATTTAATTTATTTTGTCAAAAAATCTGCATCATCAGTGCTCCTGAACCCGACTACAGGCTGTATGAAGCAAGTACAACACATCCAGGATGGTAGTAACTCTTAACTTTTGGCATGTTGATAGTGTCTGAGCGACACTATCCTTTAGTTAGGACCTAAACTTTAGGACCCTCCCCCCCCCCCCCCCTTTCCTCTGCTCCACCTGTCTGCTTAGTGCACTCCCCAGCAGAGCCTGTATCAGGCTAGATGAGATTCTGGAGCGTGCGATGTAGGGCTGTCAAAATAGCCCCAAAACCATATTCGAATATTCCCTCTAAACAAAACATATTTGTTTGAATATATTCAAATACTAAAAAAATAAAAATTGCATGCGTGGCAAAGCAATACAATCAGTGCGTGGCAAAGCAATACATCCAGAGAGCTTATATTTATTTGAACATAAACCTTTTTTTTATTTTAACATAAACATTGTTTCCCCCCCATATTTATTCAGTCAATAATACAGTAGTAGCCTACACTTTTGTACTGTTTTTAAATAACCAGGCAAACTATGTATGTTTACGTTGCCCTCTTGGCCAGGTTTTTTACCTGGTTACATTTATAAAAAAAAAATCCATTTTCATATTCGAATATTCTTTTAATTTTCACCATGGCTTTTAGCTTAGCATAGCTGTGACCAAGCACGCGTTTATAAGAATGAATGGATCGTAAAGTTAATTTTTGTTTTCTTGTCTCTCAAAATACTACTGTATAGCCTACTATGTGGCCCTCCACACAGTATTGGTCATTAATTGATTAACCGTTAATCAAGCAAGTTCACTTTGCATTTTTTCCATTCACCTAACCATGACAGCACTCCAGTTTGTAGACAAGCACCAAGTAGGAACTAACACCGCAGTCAGAACTAATGTTTTCCGATGGTAAACAAAATCCTTTTCAAGTAGCTATTAGTAGTTTCTTTTTGCTTTTGTTTTTTTTGGTAACCCATGTGATGCACAACCACATTTGGTTTTTATTTAGTTTTTTGTGTGATACATAAACACAGGACAACACCACAAAGCACAAAGACTTACATACATACATAACTGGACCTCAAATCCCCCCTCCACCACAGACAGCAATTAACAGAGTTCCCACACATTTTCATGGATACAATTTATAAACTCTTCCATGACTTTTCAGGGATCAATAATTCCCTTTTCAAGCTGTGACCTATGACCTCCCGACAATATGACTTCCGGGTCCAAGCGCCAAGCCTCTCTGCGGCGTTGTCAATATGCTGCAGTGCTGTGTCCCTCATTGTTAGGCTGGTGCTTGCACTGGCCTATGGGAGCATGTGTGTCCCAATCGCTGCATACACGACTCCTGGCACCCTTTCATCAAGATGGGCTTTTACTTGGTCTGCATTTGAAATGTGTTTTATTTGACGAATGTCCGCTTTCGGAATTCCTGTCTGCCCTGATCTGATCTAGTTTAGCTTGACGGGTCCGCGCAGAAAAATTGAAATCGAGGCTATCCTAGTTTTCCGGCTAATTGGCCTCGAAATATCGATTCTGTAAAAATATCTAAATTTGTTTGTTTACTGTGTACTGTATAAACGGTTCAGTATTGGAAGTTCCCAAAGTTCGGTACCATCACTAACTGGTCGTTGTGCTTTTGAAATTAAGTTGCGGGAACAGAACAAATAAACAAACACACATTTCCCAGTGTCTCTGCCATCACACTGGACATCAACAACAGTAGCGGGAGACGTCTCCCCTTCCAGCAAATATACATGAATGTTATGCATAAGGAACATGTACATCTTACCGAGAGGCAGAGAGCTAAGCTAAGTAGCTAACAGCTGAGCTAAGTAGGCTATAAGCGTGTTAGCCGATCGGAAAAGCATGTAAACAGCGGTGAGATTAGTGAGAGAGTCGCGAGTGCTTGTGCAGAACTAGTGAATGTTGTGTACAGCGGTAATGAGCCGCTGTTATGAAGAGAAGATTAAAGCGAGATTCACGGAGTTGAGAGCAGACAGACAAACTCGCAGCTGCGCTGCATCCTCTCTCCAGCCTCCTGCAAATGACGCGTTCAGGGGCCGTCGGGAAAGCGTGACATCTGTAATGTGTCACAACAAAATAAATAACCTGGGTTACCCTAACAGGCGGCGTTCGCACCCAAAGCGCTTTTTTCAGTCAGAGCGCTATGAAAATCATGTTGAGAGCACTTCCATTGTGCACAAAACACCGCACGGAGCGTTTTTTTTGTGCTCCGTTTGTTTTCCCCTGGCTGTAGTCTGTGCAGTACAGATCAGAACGCAACGACCACACGGATGGAAGCCAGCTAGTTTTGTCTGTTTGATGTTGTTCACTGTCAACATGAAAGCCAGATTATTGCTAATTCTGGCAGCAGCAGAGGTTCAAAATCCCTCCGGAGGAGAAAAGGTAAGAAGTAGAGATGGGCCGATACCATTTTTTTCAGACCGAGTACGAGTACGAGTACTTAATTTTGGGTACTCGCCGATACCGAGTACCGATACGAGTATTTTTTGTTTTTGTTGAGTAACCACTTATTTTACCCCCTTTTTTCCCCCAATTTCGTTTCATTGTCATGCCTTGTACTTTTAATGATACTGTAATGTTCAATTACCACAATGAAAATAATAACACTGCTGATTCTTAACACATTAAGTGCCAGAGACGGACTAATTCGTCTTACATAATCCAGCGCTTAAGTGCCAAGGACGGACTAACTCGTCTTACATAAAGATTTTTTTTTTTTGACAGTGGGACATCAATCAACCCCTTTTACATCTTCGAGATAAGTATTTGCAGCAAGAGCATGTGTGTAATCTATTTTACCGACCACTAAGTGGCGACAGAGACCGAGAGAAGTCACAGCCACGGGACCCAAAAGCCACAAAAGCAGCCGCCTCGCCCGGACACACACACACAGAACGGACAGAGATCCCTTCCCCCCAGAGCCGCGCAGCAACGCGCGAACACACACACACACACACACACACACACACACACACACACACACACACACACACACACACACACACACACACACACCGCGGAAGCAAGCCATTCAAGGAAATGGCGACGCGATTTTACAGTAATCCATATCCATTTCAGACTCGTCTTGCCCGACAGGCAAGCAGGCAGGCAGGCACGCAGACAGACAGGCAGGCAGCACAACGCGCTTCTGACACGCCCGCTGAAGCCAGGAGGAAGGAGGAGAAGACACACGGAGGGAGGAGTTTGAATGAGAGGGGTGTTTCCTGTTGTTATGGAGGAAATTACTGTTCAAAACTATTGTTTAGAATGTCTGACGGTCTTACTGATGCCAAAAATGAATGGTTAAAGTGACTGTTTCACAAAAAGCCATTTATCTCTGAATAAATTTCCAGACGCTGAAACCATGCTGTACTCAACGGCTAATATCTACATAACTACTAACTCTGCAAACTAACTCTTTTAGACAGAGAAAGCACACATTCTATTAGTTATTTTTAGATGATTGATGTTCATGAATTCTTAACAGAAAATAATCCTCGGCTGTTCTAAAATGAGCCAGAATCGTCAAAAACACCCCTGGCACAACTTACCTACAGGAATGAAAACATGGCTGGCACCCAATGTGTTAAGATACTGTTTATTTGTTTACAGTTTCTTTACCTTCTGTAAGCAGCACACACCAGCACAGCCAAAACCCAAAACAGAATTGAGTACAACAGTATGTTAAATAATAGTAAACAGTCAAATAAATGCTTAGTAGTCACTCTCTGTAACTCTCTCTGTAACTCTCTGAGTTTTTGTATTAATTGTAAATTACACAGTACTCGGGCCAGAGTATCGGGACGTTCTCCCGATACCGATACGAGTACTTGAGTACGGTATCGGCGCCAAGTACCGATACCAGTATCGGTATCGGCCCATCTCTAGTAAGAAGAGTGAAAAAGACGATCAGGGCGCTTTTCCTCAATTGTTCAACTTTTTGCAGCTTTAAAACGCCCACAGCGCTCCTCCAAAAACAACAGACGCCGCTGAACGCCAGGTGCGTTCATTAAAAGAGGAGGACGTCTCAGAGACAACAGACAACAACCATGTGGCACAGTCAGTCACTCAGCACCCTCTGCTGGATCTAGTTAACACCACATCACTTTGTTAGTTGGTGATCAATATAACACACCTATACTGAAATCTACACAGATTAATTGAAATGTGTCTTTTTCAGATCATCATATAGTCTAAGATCTCTGACTGTGTATAAATGCTATACCTGGATAAATGAGGGAACCTGGCTTGTGGGAGAACACTGGAACAGCTAAACACTCGACTCTCACCCTGAATCAGCATTTTGCTTCACTTCAGTCCTGTAACAGTTTTGCAAACTGAATGCAACAGCAGCGTTTACACCTTCCATGTCTCTATCATTTATTGTACCTCCAATGTGTCAGATGGGTTGTGCCATGACAGACTGAGCACTGGCTTTATTACCTTCCCTCCCCTGAATACATTCAAGAGACATGACAGACTGAGCACTGGCTTTATTACCTTCCCTCCCCTGAATACATTCAAAAGACATGACAGACTGAGCACTGGCTTTATTACCTTCCCTCCCCTGAATACATTCAAGAGACATGACAGACTGAGCACTGGCTTTATAACCTTCCCTCCCCTGAATACATTCAAGAGACATGACAGACTGAGCACCGGCTTTATAACCTTCCCTCCCCTGAATACATTCAAGAGACATGACAGACTGAGCACTGGCTTTATAACCTTCCCTCCCCTGAATACATTCAAGAGACATGACAGACTGAGCACTGGCTTTATAACCTTCCCTCCCCTGAATACATTCAAGAGACATGACAGACTGAGCACTGGCTTTATAACCTTCCCTCCCCTGAATACATTCAAGAGACATGACAGGCTGAGCACTGGCTTTATTACCTTCCCTCCCCTGAATACATTCAAGAGACATGACAGGCTGAGCACCGGCTTTATAACCTTCCCTCCCCTGAATACATTCAAGAGACATGACAGGCTGAGCACTGGCTTTATTACCTTCCCTCCCCTGAATACATTCAAGAGACATGACAGGCTGAGCACTGGCTTTATTACCTCCCCTCCCCTGAATACATTCAAGAGACATGACAGGCTGAGCACTGGCTTTATAACCTTCCCTCCCCTGAATACATTCAAGAGACATGACAGGCTGAGCACTGGCTTTATTACCTCCCCTCCCCTGAATACATTCAAGAGACATGAGAGGCTGAGCACTGGCTTTATTACCTTCCCTCCCCTGAATACATTCAAGAGACATGACAGGCTGAGCACTGGCTTTATTACCTCCCCTCCCCTGAATACATTCAAGAGACATGACAGGCTGAGCACTGGCTTTATTACCTTCCCTCCCCTGAATACATTCAAGAGACATGACAGGCTGAGCACTGGCTTTATTACCTCCCCTCCCCTGAATACATTCAAGAGACATGACAGGCTGAGCACTGGCTTTATTACCTCCCCTCCCCTGAATACATTCAAGAGACATGACAGGCTGAGCACTGGCTTTATTACCTTCCCTCTTCTGAATACATTCAAGAGACATGACAGGCTGAGCACTGGCTTTATAACCTTCCCTCCCCTGAATACATTCAAGAGACATGACAGGCTGAGCACCGGCTTTATAACCTTCCCTCCCCTGAATACATTCAAGAGACATGACAGACTGAGCACTGGCTTTATTACCTTCCCTTCCCTGAATACATTCAAGAGACATGACAGGCTGAGCACCGGCTTTATAACCTTCCCTCCCCTGAATACATTACAGAGACATGACAGGCTGAGCACCGGCTTTATAACCTTCCCTCCCCTGAATACATTCAAGAGACATGACAGACTGAGCACTGGCTTTATAACCTCCCCTCCCCTGAATACATTACAGAGACATGACAGGCTGAGCACTGGCTTTATTACCTCCCCTCCCCTGAATACATTACAGAGACATGACAGGCTGAGCACTGGCTTTATTACCTTCCCTCCCCTGAATACATTCAAGAGACATGACAGGCTGAGCACTGGCTTTATTACCTTCCCTCCCCTGAATACATTCAAGAGACATGACAGGCTGAGCACTGGCTTTATAACCTTCCCTCCCCTGAATACATTCAAGAGACATGACAGGCTGAGCACCGGCTTTATTACCTTCCCTCCCCTGAATACATTCAAGAGACAGCAGCTCATTTGCTCTACATTTTAACAACAGTAAAACATGAATAGAACTAATTGGGAAATTCAGAATTGTCCTCCTTCATAATGTTCCAGTATACAAACAACTACATTATCAAGTTTTCTGATGATACAGCCATAATCAGTTTATTGACCAAAAATCAGATATTGGCCTGTAGCCTACAAACAAGAGCTGGAAGAGGCTGTGAAGTGGTGTGAGGAGCACAACCTGATTTTAATTGTTTGATTTTCAGTTAAATTGGGCTCACCAAGTTGAGATTGTATCTTCTCGTATTAAGCAGCATTTGCATGTTTTGAGAAGGCTCCATGGAGTAGATCAAAACATGATGTTGTGCTACAGGGCAGCCATTGAATTCATTATTCTCTACAGCATCACTACATGGTTTGGGAATCTGTCCGTTCAACTCAAATCACAACTCCAAAACCTCATCAGGAGGGCTGGTCAAATTATTGCCATGCAGCTCCCATCTTCTCTCTGAGAGATTTTTGAGGAGACCGTGAGGAAGCAGAGCCTCAAAATCACCTGTGACCCAAACCACATCCTTCATACAGAGTATGATGAGGTGTTGCCGTCAGACAGAAGGTACAGGTCACCAAACTGTCAGCTGAACAGGTATACATCTTCTTTTGTTTCACTGTCAATCAACCTACTTCACAGTATGAGATGATGTAGAGCAGGCACATCCAAAGTCCGGCCCGGGGGCCTTTTGCCGCCCGCGGACTAATTTTAAACAGCCCGAGGCTTGTCTCTAAAAATACTACTGTATACTATGTGGCCCTCCACACACAGTATTGGTCATTAATTGATTAACCGTTAATCAAGCAAGTTCACTTTGCATTTTTTCCATTCACCTAAGCCATGACAGCACTCGTTTGTAGACCAGCAACAAGTAGGAACACTGCAGGCAGAACTAATGTTTTCAGATGATAAACAAAATCCTTTTTAGGTAGCTATGTTATTATTTTTTGGTAACCCATGTGATGCACAACCACATTTGGACAAAAAAACGATTCAACTGTCATTCTGCCGCTTTCCTTGCGATGAGAAAGAAAAGGGGAAATGGCTGCAGTTAATAAGGTACGTTACAATTCGGAGAAAGTAGGTAGAAAAACAAAGTTTGGCGTTAAGTCTAAACGGATTATAAATAAAAAAGTTATGTTAACTTAAAAAATTAATCATAAAAAGATATCTAAATAGATTCACGGGTTTCGCCAGTTGTTTTGAATGAGGCGAATGAGGAGCGGTGCCGCTTGACCCCGGAGGTGACGCGGGTTGAAAGACTGTCGTCAGTCTTAACAACCGAATATAATTTCCATTTACTGTAAGACAGTGACTCTGAATCAATACCAGAAATGATTGTTATAGACAAATAGACACAGCTGCTCTTTATATTGGTTTTTAGTGCGTTGGTGTCACTGCATCATGGAAGCTATTGAACTAAAACAGGAATTTTCCATAAAAATATGAATATAAAATAGCACTAAAATCGACAAACGAGTTAGAGCTACGTTACGTCAATAGCTACAGAGAATCAATTTGCCGTTATATGTTACATTACATGGAAGGTTATCCACGGGAAGATTACTGTAACAATTTCATTACACACAACAATATTTCATGACTTTTCATAAACCTTCAAGGATTTTAACAATGAGTTTTACAGGCCTGGAAAACAAGATTTGGAAATCTCACGACTTTTCCAGGTTTTCCATGGCCGTGGGAACCCTGAGTTAAATGTTTCTCTCTTCAAGTCTCCTTTACGACGAAAACCTTTACCACAGACTGAGCAATTAAATTGTTTACTCTCTTGTGTGGATTATCATGTGTGTCTTCAAGTCTGCTTTACGACGAAAACCTTTACCACAGACTGAGCAATTAAATTGTTTATCTCCTGTGTGACTTCAAGTCTGCTTTACGACGAAAACCTTTACCACAGACTGAGCAATTAAATTGTTTATCTTCTGTGTGGATTATCATGTGTCTCTTCAAGTTTGCTCTACGACCAAAACCTTTACCACAGACTGAGCAATTCAATGGTTTATCTCCTGTGTGGATTACCATGTGTGTCTTCAAGTAGTCTTTACGAGCAAAACCTTTACCACAGACTGAGCAATTAAATGGTTTATCTCCTGTGTGGCCAATCATGTGTTCCTTCAAGTTTCCTTTCTGACCAAAACCTTTACCACAGATTGAGCAGTTGAATTGTTTATCTCCTGTGTGGACTATCATGTGTGTCTTCAAGTGTTGTTTACGAGCAACACCTTTACCACAGACTGAGCAATTAAATTGTTTATCTCCTGTGTGGACTATCATGTGTCTCTTCAAGTAGTCTTTATGACCAAAACCTTTACCACAGACTGAGCAAATAAATTGTTTTTCTCCCGTGTGGACGATCATGTGTCTCTTCAAGTTTCCTTTAGGACCAAATATTTTACCACAGAATGAGCAGCTGAAGTGTTTCTTCCTTGGAACTTCATCATCATTGTCTTCAGTCTCAGAAGAGTCTGAAGTCTTGTCATCACTAGTTGGTTGTGAATTACTAGCTTGATATAAGTATATCAAGTTCTTTGCTGGTTCTGATACTCCACAGTCCTCACCATCAGCTTCTGTTTTCATCTGTTCAGTTGAGCAGCTGGCTACAGACCTGTTCTCCTCAGTTTGGCTTTGATGAGGCTGTGAGGACTGAGGTTTCTCTTCCTCATCTTCACTCTTCAAAGTGACAACAATGAATGGGAACTTGATATCAGCCTCCTCCAGCCCTTGAAGCTGCTCTCCCTCCTGACTGATCCAGAGTTCCTCCTGTTCCTCTTTAATGTATGGGGGCTCTGGTCCCTCCTGAAGCTGCTCTCCCTCCCTCCTGATCCAGAGTTCCTCCTGTTCCTCTTTAATGTCTGGGTTCTCTGGTCCCTCCTGAAGCTGCTCTCCCTCCCTCCTGATCCGGGGTTCCTCTTTAATGTGTGGGGGCTCTGGGTCCTCCTGGTCGAGACTGGGGCTCCACTCCTGCTGCTCAGCGGGAACTAACAGCTGCTGGAGGTCTGGAGGCAAGGCTTCTCTGTGTAACCGCACAGCGTCCAGCAGTTTATCTTCATCACCCGCAGTTAGATGCTGCTTCACCACAGCTCTCAGCGTCTGGAGTTTAGACATTTTAATTTTCACACAGTGACAGGAACTTTTCCTCCTGAACTTTACTGACAAACTTCCTTCAAAGCTCCAATAGCTTCACAGCTAACGTTAGCTTCACAGCTAAACCATTCATCTGAGTCCAGTGAGTCTTCTTCCTCTGATCAACGGAGCCCCGGTTCCACTTCATATATTCGTGATAATATCATCCGCACATACGAGTCTTCTGTTTGTAAATTAAACGTCTTAAAGTATTATAAACGGGAAATAATATGCTACTGCTAGTGCTAACGTTACTCTCGTTACAACAACGTTTGCATGAGGAGAGCTTCCACACGTCACCCAATACCCAGAATGCCTTGCGGTAAGAAATGCGAGCGGGGTCGGGGGGAGGGAGGTGATGGGGGAGGAGCGCAGTGAGAACACAACTAAACTGCTGCCTACCCACAGTGTGTGTGTGTGTGTGTGTGTGTGTGTGTGTTCTTTCAAACAGCCCAAATATCTCTTCAACAAAGAAAAGAATCAGCTGTTAACTGTTAACTGTTGCGCCAGCCGCAAATAGCTGTAAGTCGCTAAAAAGGTCGAAGGCAGGAAAGTATGTATCAAGATCAAAGGCCCGACCGAGTTGGGAGCGCCAGCCGCAAATAGCTGCAAGCCGCTAAAAGGTCGAAGGCCAGAAAAGTACAATCAACTACTGGCACCTGCAGATCTCAAGTAACCTCCGGTAATCAGATCTTCCTTTTGGGGGATCTCCTAGCCTATGCAGGTGCCCTCCTCTTGCCTCAAGAGCAGCGCCACTGGCCAATAGGGAGTCATGCGCCAAAGTATTTGCCATGCATGCCGATTGCTAAATAAAGTTTGTCAAATCCTACCAACTGGCCTCTCATGATTGAAGTGAGGTCTCCAGACCATATTTCAAGCAGAAGGCCACTCATGCATAATCCGATCATCCCCTGATGTCAGTCAAGTTCTAGCATGACGTGGTCAGTCAAAGTCCTAGTATGATGTCTGCCATGACGTCAAATATGACGTCAGTTAATCCTCATATATATAGCAGGGTTCTACGTCACCTCTCTCTCTCTGGCCGATTATAGCAGCAGCTAGCTTCACGGCGGTCCATCTCCCTTGAAGCCGTCCTCCGAAGCGTTGTTTTGCCCCACCCACCTCCCCAGTCCGCCACCAACGAGTCTTGACTCCCGATCCCCCACGGGGGGGATCTCCTAGCCTATGCAGGTGCCCTCCTCTTGCCTCAAGAGCAGCGCCACTGGCCAATAGGGAGTCATGCGCCAAAGTATTTGCCATGCATGCCGATTGCTAAATAAAGTTTGTCAAATCCTACCAACTGGCCTCTCATGATTGAATTATACTTATATGTAGTGTATTTTAATTATACTTTCCTGTTAGAACAGATAAACTACATTTAAAAAAAGTGTAATGATAATCCAATTTTAAGGTAATCCCTAAATGCACTTATTTTTGATACACTTAAATCCACTTTAATTGTACTTGTATTTAGATTGTTTGAAGCGTACTTTAAAGAAATCTACTTTTAGCATATACTTTGCGGAAGCAACATTTAGCAAATTGTAAATAAATACATAGAAATACAATTAAAGTTGGGATGGATATTAGTATACTCTTTTATAGTATATTAATTATATACTTATTTTTGTTAGAACAAATAAAATACACTTTATCTAAGTGTATTAAAAATCATTTTTTTAGGTAATCCACAAATTGTTCTTATTTTAAATACATTAAAATCTACTTAAGTTATACTTATACTTAGATTGATTGAAGTATACTAAAACCAAACAGACTTTCAGTATAGTTTCTGGGGTTGATCATTATTATACTTAAAAATAATATATTAAATTACAATTTAAGTTATATTGCATATCAGTGTACTTGTTTTGAATACACTCAAGTACAACTTTTAAAAAAGGTACTTTAAAATAGTAGCTTATAACACAAAATTAGTAGACTTTTCCTGTGCTGAAATCTAGTACAAAAAGTACTAATGTACTTTGGACGTACTTACTACTAATCGAGTATACTTTAAATACATTTAAGTATACTTATTTTTTACCTGGGCAGTCCTGATGTGGTCGGGGATGAAGCCCTCCGGGACATCCAGGGCCGTAGCTAGCTATGAGGACGGGGAGGTCCGGACCTCCCCTAATATTTCAGAGATTTTTTTAATATTTCAGAGATTTTTTTTTTTTTTTTTTTTTTTTTTTTAAGCCTTTATTTAACCAGGTTTGTCCCATTGAGATCAAAGATCTCTTTTACAAGAGAGACCTGGCCAAGAAACAGCAGCAACACAAAGTTACAACAAACAAACACATACAATTGAAAAACATTAAAATGATCAAATAAAACATTTGCATACAGACAGCCTGTTCTCAAGAGATTTTACCATAGCCTTAAAACCATTTAAGGTTACTAAGCTATTAAGTTTAAGATCAGACTGCAGACTGTTCCATGCGGTGGGTGCAGAGAACCTAAAAGCTTTCTTCCCCAATTCAGTTCGGACTTTGGGAACAGAAAATTGTAGAGTGTCCTGAGAACGAAGATTGTAAAAAAATAAAACAATCTGCATGGAAAACAGGAAAAGCATGAAACAGATGATGAGTGACTGACTGCAGCAGAAGCCAAAGTACACTCACACAGAAAAGGTAATTCATGTTATTAGTATACACATATTACTGTTACAATTACACTTGGAATGATCATTATAACTTATGTTTGTTCTATTTAATTTCAGTGGGCCAACAGATGATGAGTGACTGACTGCAGAAAAATCCTAAGTACACTCACACACTCTCACATCCTTCTAATAAATACATGTTCTTGCCAGCCAACAGGTCCCTCTGTATGTTTTTTTATTATCGATGATGACTTTGTGTGTTGTGTACGGCTTGGGTTGTGTACCTGTGTTTGTAGGTGTCATTTTGATATGAATTTGGCTAAAACAGTTTGTGTTTGTTAGTTACAATTATGTTGACAGGAGAGCTGAGCAGGTGGTGACATGAAAGAATATACTGAATAATGACATCACAACAGTATAATCCTAATGTTGATTTAGAATGATATATTACTCTAAATATGGCTTAAAAAGGGGGGGAAAAAAACTCCTCAATTTTTTAACGGGCGCCGCCGAATCCGCCTCCCCTTGCTGGACCTCCCCTATTTCGGAACCCTGGCTACGGCCCTGGGGACATCTGTTGATACATATTTAAAAAAGCGATAATTACAGTAACATCATTATTATGGAAGCAATAGACAGAAGAGCCATGACATTTAAACAGTGTTGGGGGTAACTCATTACAAAAGTAACATATTACATGTAATATATTACTTTTAGCAGTAACTCAGTAATATAACTTATTACTTATAGGATTTCAGTAATATTATACCAGTTACTTTGTCAAGTAACTCAAGTTACAAATTTAGTTATTTTTCTTTAAATCAAAGCACATATTTAAATAAAGATACAATAATTTCCTAATCAAACTGTCTGTTTTTATGCGAATAACCACTACAGATGACAATAACAAAGGAAAAGGATAACATTTAGAATTTTGGATTGTTTACACTGACTTCAAGGCGGTTTAAATAATTTTTCGGGATGGTTCCCGGGCAGCAATGTCATTCTGCTGCTGCTGTTGTTTTGGTAAAAGTAGTGTAATAAGTAACAAGTTACTCTACATAGAAAGTCATATTGTAAAGTAACGTATTACTTTCAAATAAAAGTAACTAGTAATATGTAGTATATTACATTTTGAAAGTAACTTGCCCAACACTGCATTTAAACAATTCAAAAATAGTAATTTAGATGCAGGGCATAGATTTCAGACACAAGTAATTGAGTGGCTGGCGAATTAGAAGATTTATGTCATGTGTTCACATTAAAAAAAAAAAAATCCTAGTCAAATGTTTGCAAATTAATAATGAAAATGTTTAGAAAGACTATATAGTGGAGTATGTGACCATAATTGAACTTGACTGTTTCAGTAATGACAATTAATTGTGTATCTGTGACATCGTTCAGTCCAAAATGGTCCATTGTGGCAGCCAGAAAGAGAGCAGCAGTGTCCTTTTGCACAAACTCTTTATATGGGTTGAATGCAGCATGTGGATTTTTTTTTGCATTGCTGCACCTGTAGGAAGGTGAGAAGAGGAAGAGGAAGAAAAAGAAGAAGCAGAAGAAGAAGAATTTGAAGATGATGGCATGTAGGAGCCCATCAGACTTATGCCAAATTCATGGTGGCAAGAGTTTGTTAATCGGACGCGCCGAGTGACATATATAGTAATAATAATAATAATAATAATAACAATAATATAATGATAATAACTACAATAATAACTAATTACTTATAGCTTACTGTTTTTCTATCTGTTGTATTACTGTGCTGTACATAGTCTCTGTACGTCGCTTTGGATAAAAGCGTCTGCTAAATGCCAATAAAGTAAAGTAAAGTAAAGTAAACGCTAAGGAGACGATGTTAGTCAAACAAACAGTGGACAAAACATGAGACAGACCGACAGAGATGGATGGGGGGACTAGGAAAAGGTGGTAGAGAAGAGATGGGTTTAGGGCTAGGGTTAGGATTAGGGTTAGAAAAAGGCGGGATAGAAAAATTGTAAGGGACTCAGATTTTCAGATGTCAGGGGGGAAGGAGTTCTAGAGCCTGGGAACTGGCCTAGACAAAGCTGCACAGATTAGACTTGGGTGTGGAGAGAAGGCCAGCTGAGGTGGATCTGAGGGACTGGGAGGGTAGGTAGGGGGAGATGATGTCAGTGAAGTTGGTGAAGGGCTTTATAGTCGATGGAAAGGATTTTGTACTTGATCCAGTAAGAGAAGTCACATGTACACACACATGAATATATACAGACAATACTGTACATACACAAACCTAGGTCATCGATCATCAGTTGTCAGTAGTAGTCAATCACCCCCCTCCCCCCACCAGTACCAAGCCGGAATTTATGGTGGCTGGACTTGATTTCCCCTTGCGGTACAGGGGGACACCCCGGCATTCCGAAATGTCGGCACTCCGATATACCGGCATCCCGACAAAATTGTCGCCTAAACCTATCCTCCCCCAGAACCTAACCCTAAACCTAACCTTTCCCACCCCTGTAGGCTAAATAACTCAAGATGCTATGTCGGAATGGCGGACCTAATATCTTTCGCAATGGTGAAACCTTTTTTGGAGATAAAAAGGGCCGCCTCTCCGAAAGCATAGAAGTCAATGATCGGAATGCCGACACTTCGGAATGGCGAGATGACCCCGCGGTACAGAGCCCAGTAAGTCATGATGATGAAGTACCAAGCCAGAATTCATGGTGGCAGGAGTTCATCAGTGAAAAGAACAACCCTGCAAAACCTTTGGACACTAGTTAACAATGCTGTTTGAGTCAGAATATATATATATATATATATATATATATATATATATATATATATATATATATATATATATATATATATATAAACATGCATGCTGAACATGCTGGCATAAAAAACAAACATCTACTTAGAAGACCAAAGAAGACACCATAACACATTTGTTTTACCTCAACGTGTTCATGTTTGAAAAGAGTGTCCCATGATCTCGTGCAGAATCCTCTTTGTAAAATACCTGATGATGCTATGCATTTTATAGTACAGTAAGCAAACAGTTTCATGTAGGAGGAAGATATTCACCTTATGTTCAGACGCGGGGATGGGCCAAATTCTTCCGGGCCATGTTAACACTTCCGGCGGTCACGGCGCGAAATAGGAAAGAACGTCATGAAGAAGAGTTGTTTTTGTAGCGGACAGTGCAGGGGGTAAAACAAAGAACGTAGCCTCCTACTTTGAGCTCGGTAGACAGCAAGCAAGCGAGTATCCACTGTTAGCCAGGTCAGATAACGTTATCGTTGATAATGACGAGCACTTTCTTGTAAAACATACCTGGACTCCAACAAAGAAAGCTTCAGATTTTTCTCTCCTCCGAGCGCAGCTCGAGCCACTTACGTCTATAAGACCCGCAGACGTTAACGTAATTCCCTGGAATGCAAGACTTAACGAGGTAGTTACATGGCGTGGCATTCTTAGACATTGCCGTTTGCTTTTATTTCGTATGTTATGTTACATACAATTGGCTAAATTATTAGTTAATTCAGAGTTATATGATATTGGAGTAGCCAGCCATTTTCTTTTTCTTTTTTTTTAGCCGGAAGTCGTCACACGACCACACAACCGCGTCAAATGGGCGTGGCTACATAAGGTGAATAAATTAAAGCTAGTTTTAGTGATAAGTGAGGCACGTTGCTGGAGGAATGACGTTTTCGTGTGAGACGTGAGGAGTGATGACTGACAGCTAGTTTGAGTGATAAGTGAGGCATGTTGCTGGAGGAATGACGGCGTTTTCGTGTGAGGACTGAAGGCGTTTCAGAGCACACGCGATGCAGTGTAACTGTGATACACAAGAGCTGACAATGCTTAGTCTGAGGAATGATAGCCAATACTCTGAGGTAGGAGGATGCACTAAAATGGTTGCCATAGCCTACTGCCGGCCATTTTGGAAAATGGTCATGAAAATGCCATTCTGCAATGCCCCAATATCCAGATGTCTTCTACATATATTACACTATTTCTGTGCCAAGTTTGGCACTTTTATCACAAAATGAATAGCCGCACTAATAGACCTATAATGTACTTTGTAAAAATCCATATCATTTTGAATGAATATGTTTATTTGGTTCTCGAGCTTACTAGGATCTATACGGTGGGGAACCGTCAGGGCCCTCTACGCCCTCTGTGAGGGCCTAACATATTCTAAAAAAGAAAATTTAAAAAGTCTGTTCTAATTTTATTGTATTAATGCATAAATTGCCAATCATCATCTAAACAAACATGTTTCTCTGGAAATAAGCCCTTAAAACTGCCTTTCCAGTTTGTTTTGGACTGTGAAGGGTTAACTGAATGAAGCCCCCCAGCTAGCAGATCATGGGCGGGCCGCCGCCGGCAAGCCGGAGACCAATTCGGCGGGCCACCGTCGGCAGCCGAATTGGTCTCTATCAAGGACTGTAATTATTGTAAGTCAATACTAGCAGGGGGAGTCCAGTATATAAATAAACAATAGTCTCAAGATTCAAGCTTACTTAATAGCCATAATGAACATGTTACAAATGAGGAATTTGTCTTTGTGCAGTATGCAGTGCAGCAATACAAAGTATCAGGTAGACAGAAAGGCAATTTTCAAATTAATTTGCATTAAAGTGCAAAGTAACAGACCTTGAAAGTGACATAGTGGAGTCCATGTAAAGATCAGGATCAGAGAGTTCAAGCATGAGTCTGTGGATGAGTGAAGTCCCAGCCTCAACTAAACTTGAGGTAGGCTGGCATGGAGTAGTTGAAGAGCAGGAAGTCCATGCGGTAGAGGTTGTACAGATTCTTCTGGTAGAAGGGGCTGATGTTGTGGAAGAACTGGGCTGCCATGTCGCCCGTAGTCCTGGTGCTCTTGGAGGAGGCCGGGAAGGCGACCTGCCCCTCCACCCCGGTCAGCTGCAGCACGTAGCGGGAGTCCTGCTCCAGCGTCTCATACTTGCCCACCACGTTGTAGTGGATGAGGCAGGGGTGGCACAGCGAGTGCACCCGCTCCCAGTGCTCGTTGAAGGGCTCCTCTCGCTGGGTGGCCGGTAGTACACAAACTCCTCAAAGGAGACGTCGTCGCCCCGCTCCAAAGCCTCCGGCCAGGGGTCCGGTCGGTGGCGCCGGACTATCTTCGTGCCGTATCGTTTATGAAACGCTGTGTTGTAGCTGTGCGTGAACTTGTTGCGGTACGCAGACACCAGCCGCTCAAAGGGCTCGCGCACAAAGACGAACTTCAGGTAGGAGCGCAGGCGCTGGTTGATCTGGGAGGTGGAGTACTCCGACAGCGTGCGCAGGTTCCCCGGCACGTGGGCCTCGTTGGCGGGAATGGCCAGCGGATCCCAGGGGGCCCGGCGACGCCCGTCAGGACCATGAGCACTCTCTTCCAGTTGGTGCAGGCCACCTTGGGCACGTAGCAGTAAAGCATGCCATGCTGGTCGTCCACGATGACGTGCTTCAGGTCCTCGGGGATGAGGACTCGGCATTTGCGGGTGTAGGAGCAGCAGGCCTCCTCTGACAGCTCGGCGTTTGCGGGTGTAGGAGCAGCAGGCCTCCTCTGACAGCTCGCGTCGGCCCTGGTGAATCGCCTGTACCGCTGATTCAACCTACAAACAAACAAAAACAGAAAAGATGAAGAATCATCAAAGATCATGAATGAATGATCAACCCTAAAATAACAACTAGTGCACTTGTGGTCAATATTTGGACCACTTCAATGTTTTTACTTCCAAGAGATTCAAAACGGCACTTCACAAGAGTCAGAACTAACCTTAATGCATAAGTTAACCCAAAAATGACCCCTATGCCAGTGGAAGTAGCATAGTATTTTAGTCCACAAAGATTTGTGGAGTTCATCAGGGAAACAGAGTTACAGCATTATCCGGTAGCACCATGCCCTTCTCCCCAATATACTATATTCACAGGTGTGTGTGTGTGTGTGTGTGTGACTGACCGTACGAATTGAAGTGCTGCTGATAGCACTGATCAACAAAAACTGCTTGAAAGATATTATGGCGTGTTGTTTTCTAATGCAATCTCAGCACGGAAGGAGACATGATAAAGCAGCTTTGTGTGAGTATTTGAAATGCCTACTGATGATGTAATCAGTGATATAATGAGGCACACAAACACATACACATGGAGGCATTGTGACATCACTGATGCAATAATATTTAGTGAGAGCAACACACACACACGGGCGTGCCAATAGGGCAGGCGAGGCCGAGCTAAATAATAATTTTCCATAAGAATATTTATAAAAAAATAAAATAGAAACCTTACCTTTAAAACTATCTACGAGGTCTTGAAGTTGCCACTCCGCCAATGTGTCTCTGACAAAGCTGTCCATTGGCCCAACCTGAAACAAACAAAGGGAGCTACTTATTTAAAATAAAATAGCTATTTGAATGCCTTTTATGATGCTGCTAGGATGGATTTTTAAGCTGATACCTATAACAGACAAATATCTGCTTCTCTTGTCCGATAAGCGATAATAATTTCACATTTTTTTATGCAGCTGCTGGACTCATGGCTCATCTCAAGCCTGTTTGGTCCAAAATAGAGCTTGTATCAGTGTGGGGATAAGGAAATAAAATAATACAAACGATTTACAGACTAACAGTCACAGACTGTAACGGTCTGTAACGTTAGTTTTGATCTCATCTTACATGGCCGTGCACGCAAACAGAAGAAGGATGCACGCAGTAAATTAACGTGGGCAGCACTAACAATGGTCTGTACTCTGTAACGTTAGTTTAATCAATTGTCTGTTAGCCGTGAAAGCAAACGAAAATATGTAGGTTAACGTTAAACGGCCGAATAACACCGTTAAATGGTGTATGTTATGTTCGCTGCGGTGCAGAAATTACTTTCAACATGACGGTGATAGGCTATTCAGCCCTCAATTATAAACCGCAAAGTACGTTATAACGTTATAAATATAGTCACGACGTTAACAACTAACCAATGCTGGTCATTCGGTGGCATTTTACTGCCATGTAAAGTAACGATCGAGCTTCTGCAAATGGAATGCTAACAAAATGGATGTGACGTCATGTAGCCTCAACATCCCAGTTATTTTGCAACAAAGGAATGCGCCAGTAGGCCGCGCTACAAGCTAAGCTAATGCTAACAAAAACAACATATCCGCTGCATCACCAGCTTTGTGAACTGAAAAACAGCAACACACTGGCGGCTATGATATAATTAACTGATTAGTGTAAAATGGGATATAAATGGGATATAAACGGCCATATGTGCATTAACCAACTGGCTTGTCTGACTGCCTAACAGCTACGTTAGCAAGCCAGCTAGCTTCTAACGATAGTTGAAAGAACGCGTTTATATCTTATTAACACTTTGAGTGCCACAGCCCTTGGGCAAAAGGTGCTGTACTGTGCCACATAGGCCGCAATGCATTTTAAAACAGTCATATAATTTCTTTAATAATTACTATGTAAACACTGAACACGCACAAATAACGATGAGACTCTCTTCTATCACCTGCAAAAAAAAGTTTATTGATCCCATTTTCCGTTCTTTAGTTATGAGCCGGAGAAGATAGCTTGATTTGACCAAAAACAGCCCTTTTTTTCTACGAGCTGAGATAATGACCCTTTTGTGAAAGGAAGCATTTCAAGCACATCATTGACTCATTGCTAATATTTTCTGATGTAATGCTGCAGCTGCCTGGGTCTGTTGTATGCTGTAGTGTTCTGCGTGCCCCACCTCCCCCCCTCCTCCTCCCCCCCCCCCCCCCCATTGTGGGAGGAGTGTCTCTCTGCTCTGCTCGGCTCTGCTGTGAGTGCGTTTGCTCTGCGTGTGCTCAGCACTGAAAAGTCCGCTAGATCCAGCTTTTTTACAGCCGCGTGTATGTCACCAGCTTCCAGTTGAGAACTCCACGGCTGATCATGCGAATGGGCTGTTGCAGCGGACACGGAGGTGCTCAATTGTGACAGCAGATTGGCTGCTGCAGGGGCACAGCTACGTTATGCTTCAATGAAGCAGCTGCATACGGACGGATGCGATGCGATTTCCTTTTCCCCAACGACTTCTTCTGTGTGTTTTACTCCACTTTCTCTCATCTGGAGTGCGCTGTCGCCACCTAAGGGTTCTGTAAAATAGGTTAGACACATTCAATAGCTCTGATATTGTAAGAGGCGATGTAAGAGGCATAGATCGACACCCCCCCGTCAAAAAAACAATTTCGAGTTATTGACGCCATTTGGCGTCGCTGGCAGCCTACGGTAAATTTCTAATGACGCCATATGGCGTCGCTGGCACTCAATGTGTTAAAGCTCATCAGTTAATCAACGATAGCTGAATAGGCAGATAGCTAGCTAGATAAGTGAAATAACCCATAGGCTATAGACAGCTGTGTTTGAGTGGTGTTTGGTGATCAATAGTTAACGTTACGATGACGTTACCTTTAAAGCTAAAGGAAGCAGTGTGTGCTTTGTTCCATAGTTTTGAAGCTAACACCACCATAGCGTTAGCTACGGGGCCCATCCTGTGCAACAGCTTACCTTCGAAGCAGAATGTCCTACGGACACCAGTGAAGCTCGTTAACTCGTGGCTGGGATGGGCTGCTTCACAGGGCTTCTGCAGGCTGGTGTTTGTAGGTGCGTGTAGCGTTGGCAGGCAGTTCAGTGTCCAAGCAGTCTGTGCTCTGGTGCCGTCTTTGTCCAGAGAGTGGAAGAGATACCTTCCAGCAGCGATACAACGGGCTTGTATCATGTATTTTTCTCTGGGATTCAAAGTCCCGCCTGAGTTTTTCCATCGCCACCCTATTGGTTGGTTCGCTGTTGTACGTCATCACCAATACTCCGCCTACTTCCTGTTTCAGCACTGTACCAGAGCTTTACCCAATGGCTACCAGAAAAAATATTTTTGCCAGAATAATTAATTTATATTATTATACATATATTATATATACATTATCTGCTCGACAGAGCCCATTCATTGGGCCCAGGCTACAATTCACTGAGAACTGGAACCAATGCAAAATTTGAACATATCAGTAACATGACAATAAGAGTAAATTATGCCTTTTGTCATTGTGTTTTATCTGCAGTGCAGACTAAGCAGCTTGGCTTTCCGTTCTATAAAAGCCTTTATTTTTGTATTGACTATAATTGAGTGATACACTTTATTAAAACAATCATATTATATCAGAAGTTTTCTTTGTTTTGCATTCACAGTGATGTCAGTTAGATTTGGTTAGGTCAGAGCTATGCTCACTACATCCATACATCTACCCTAACCCTTTTTTAACCCCAGGTGTGCATAAAATACAGGTTAAAAACTAAAAAAAAATATATATATTTTTATTATAATAATTATCGGTTATCGGCAGGAGAAGCAGATATTTATCGGTTGAAAAAATCCATATCGTGCATCCCTTACAGTCTATCTTTGGAAGTTTATGGAACTAGGCAAAATGTAAAAAAAAAAACAGGTCAACATTGATAGTTTATACAGTTCATTTTGTGACATGTTATATAAAGAAATTGACACTCAACCGACTGTAAAAAACAATATTTCTATAGAAATGTAAGAAAAATAAACCTTATTGGAATGCTGAACTGGATAAATTATGGAGGGAACTTAAATTTGAAGAGAATAGGTTTCTTAAGAGTAAGACTCATAAAAAATAATTTAAGCAATGGTTTTACAAGACTTTACAACTCTTACACAGCTCAAAGCTAACTCACAGGAGGAGTGCTAACCAAGCTGACCAAATGAGTCTCGTCTATAGCCCTAATAGATATGCAAAGTATTCTATACAATAACCTATCAAGAGGCCAGGCATGCACTATCTGAATGCACTATCAAGCACATGCATTTGCAGTTGCGGCCATTGCAAAGCCATTCAAATGCCAATGCCAGTACAAACATGTACTCAAGTAGAGGATTTGTACTTTTTAAGTATTTTGTAATGCTATACTTTTACTCTTCAGTCATTTTAGATCATCTACTTGATAATTTTTTTTATGTATACACGCACACACACACACACACACACACACACACACACACACACACACACACACACACACATATATACAGATCCTTTAAAAAAAATTGAATATCATGGAAATAACATGGATAACCATGGACTTCAGCGGATTGTCAAGCAAAGACGATTCAAAAAATTTGGCAGAGATTCAGAGGGAGTGGCTGAGGCTGGAGTCAGTCATAACTGAGAAGTAACTGCTGATTTTCTTCATACTTTTTTACTTTATTTCATTTAGCAGACGCCTTTATCCAAAGCGACTTACAACAAAATACAACAAATTCAAATTAATTACAGTATAGGCAACATCAATTATAGAGTTAAAAAGAAAACATAGCAAGCAACACAAAGTGGCACAAAAAGGCAGACAATAAAAATCGCACTTATGAAACGTCAATTCCAGAAGGGTCGAGGTAGATTCTGAACAGGTGAGTCTTTAGTCTACGCCGAAAAATCGGCAGCGACTCGGCCGAGCTGACCAAACGGGGGAGCTCATTCCACCATTGTGGCGCCAGGTAGTCAAAGAGACGCGATCGAGATGCACGACCCCTGAGTCCGCGCAGCAATGGAGGGGCGAGACGATCAGGGCGGGTGGAGGAGCGGAGGGAGCTATGCAGTGGTTGGAACCTAACCATAGATTGTAGGTATACCGGGGCTGTCCTGTGGACTGCCCTGTAGGCCAGCACCAGTGTCTTGAATTTGATGCGAGCAAGAATGGGAAGCCAGTGTAGTTTACGGAAGAGGGGAGTGATATGAGAGAACTTGGGTAGGTTAAACACCAGACGCACTGCAGCATTTTGGATAAGCTGAAGAGGTCGGATGGCAGATGCAGGTAGCCCTGCCAACAGAACATTACAATAGTCCAGGCGGGAGAGAACAAGTGCCTGGACCAGGAGTTGAGTTGCCTCATTTGTGAGAGAGGACCGAATCCTACGGATGTTATACATAGAGAATCTACAGGCACGGGCAGTAGCTGCAATGAAGGCGGAGCTGGATAGCTGGCTATCGAGAATTACTCCCAGGTTTTTTACAGTTTCAGAGGGCAATACAGTAGTGTTTTCAATGGTGATTGTGAGGTCAGTGAGAGGACAGTCTTTTGCGGGGAGAAAGAGGAGCTCAGTTTTGTCGGGGTTCAGTTTGAGATGGTGGGCAGACATCCAAGATACGATGTCTTTGAGGCATAATGCCAGGCGTGCTTCTATGCTGGTGTCAGAGGGGGGGAAAGAAAGAAAAAGTTGTGTGTCATCTGCATAACAATGATATTGGAAGCCGTGAGAAGATATTACAGTGCCTAGAGATCTAATGTACAAGAGGAAAAGAAAAGGGCCCAGGACTGAGCCCTGGGGGACACCCGTGTTGAGAATGGAAGGTCTGGATAGTGATCCTCGCCATTGTACCTGATGTGAGCGGTCGGAGAGATAGGATGTAAACCAAGAGAGTGCAGATCCAGAAATGCCCAGGTCGGAGAGAGTGGTGAGAAGTATATGGTGATTTACAGTGTCAAAGGCTGCAGACAAATCTAAAAGAACAAGGACAGAAGAAAGGGATGAGGCTTTGGCAGTATGAAGGGCGTGGGTGACTGAAAGGAGGGCTGTCTCGGTGGAGTGTCGTTGCTTAAAACCAGATTGTAGAGGGTCAAGTAGATCGTTCAGGGTGAGGTAGTTTGAGAGTTGGTCGGAAACGGCGCGTTCTAGAGTCTTGGATAAGAAAGAAAGAAGGGAGACGGGACGGTAGTTGTGGGTGATAGTGGGGTCGAGAGAGGGTTTTTTGAGTAGTGGCGTGAGTCTGGCAGTCTTGAGGGAAACCGGCACAGTACCAGAGGACAGGGATGAGTTGATGAAGACAGTGAGGAAAGGAGAAATGTCTGTGGAGATGGCTTGGAGTAGAGAGGAGGGGATAGGATCCAGGGGACAGGAAGTGGCACGGTTGGATATGACAAGTTTGAGAACATCTTCTGGGGAGAGGGGAGAGAAGGAGGCAAGTCCGGTGGGAGGAGTCAGAGAGTGAGGTGTGGTGACAAAAGGACTGTTGTTAATGACTGGGGGGGGGAAAGAAGAGCGAATGACATCTATCTTTCTGGTGAAGAAAGACATAAAATCATCGGCAGTGAGGGAGGAGGGGGGGGGAGGAGGTGGGGGGTTAAGCAGAGAGGAGAAGGTGGAAAACAATTTACTAGGGTTGGAGGCTGATGACTGGATTAAAGAGATATAAAAGGAAGACTTAGCAGATGAGACAGTAGCAGTGAAGTTTGAGAGGATGAGGTGATAGGCAGACAGGTCAGTGGGGTGATGAGTTTTTTTCCATTTTCGCTCAGCTGCCCGAAGCTCAGTCCTGTTGGACCTCAGAGCCTCGGACAGCCAAGGAGCAGGGGGGGATGATCTGGCAGGTTTAGTGATGAGGGGACAGAGAGAGTCGAGAGCGGAGGAGAGGGAGGAGAGGAGGGTGGAAGAGGCCTCACTGGTGGAGAGAGTAGAAAACTGCTCAATAGAGGGAAGGGTGGAGAGGACAACAGAACAGAGGGCAGTGGGTGAGAGGGAGAGTAGGTTTCGCCGGGTGGTGATGGTATGAGTGGGAGCAGGGAGGGGGGTGGGGAGGGAGATGGGAAGGGAGAAGGTTATGAAGTGGTGATCGGAAACCGGAAGCGGAGTGACAGTGAGGTTAGATGTGCGACAGGATCGGGAGAAGATAAGGTCAAGCTGGTTTCCAGCCTTGTGAGTGGGAGGAGAAGAAGAGAGAAAGAGGTCAAACGATGAGAAAAAACTAATGAAAAAAGAAGAATGAACTATAGCCCCTGTGACGTTAAAATCCCCCAAGAGGATGAGTGGCGAGCCATCCTCGGGGTACAGGGAGAGGAGAGTATCCATCTCCTCGTAGAAGTCACCCAGCTGACCAGGCGGGCGGTAGATGACAACGATGGTGAGCTTAGTGGGTAGCGATACAGAGACAGCGTGAGCCTCGAAAGAGGAAAGAGAGAGATGTGAGAGAGGGGTGACTGCATAGGTCCACTTAGGGGAGATAAGCAGCCCAGTGCCACCCCCACGTCCGGAGGCTCGGGGAGTGTGGGAGAAAGAAAAGGCGGCAGATAGAGCAGCTGGAGTCGCTGTGTTCTCAGGGATTATCCATGTTTCGGTAAGGGCGAGAAAGAGAAGTGATTGAGATAGGGCGTGGGCAGAGATGATCTCAGCTTTCCTGATAGCTGACTGGCAGTTCCAGAGACCGCCAGTGATAATGAAGGGAATATTAGGGTTGATAAGATGTGGAAAATGATCAGGGTTTCTGCTGCGTCTGGTGAGGTGGATAGCAGGAACTTTATTTGTAACAGTAATATGAACTGGAATTGAACAGGGATTGACATTTGAACAAGTGATAGGAAAGGGAGGTGTAATAGGCCCGCCGGGCGGTGAGGGGGCGCTAAAACCTAGAATACCACTGTCTGGAGTGCTTTGCTGGGTCTGACCGGAAGTGACCAGTCGGTGCTCATTGACCCTATGTCACAGATTGAGACGCTGTTTGGAGGTGGATAGGTGGGTGGAGATATTGGTGGCCAAGACAGCAGTCCCCTTAATGTTGGGATGAAGATTGTCACTTTTGTAGAGATGGGCCGTGTTCCAGAAGGAATCAAAGTGGTCAATAAACTCGTAGCCACAGGCAGAGCTGTAGTTACGGAGCCATAGGTGGCTGTTAAATATACGGCTGAATAATTCGGAGCTCCGTCGTCGGAAAGTGGGAATTATACTAGAGAAAATGCAAGTTTTACCAAGGCAATCAATAGTCTCCGCTAGGACCTCGTAATCACTCTGGAGTTTAATTGATTGCCGACACCTGATATCATTTGTGCCAACATGAACGATCACAGTTTTTGCAGAGGGGTGACGCTCGGTGATGGATGGGATATATTCTACCAAATCGAGAACCTTCGCTCCGGAGAATGAGTAGGTAATGCAGTTAGGAATAGCTACGTGCCTGATGACTGAATCACCCACCAGAATATAATCGGGGGGTGAGAAACGGAGTGGGGATGCAGATGCTATGTTTTTAGCATTTGCTAAGCTAACTGTTTCAGCCGTGCTAGCTAGGCAGCTAGCACCCGCTAACTCAGCTACGGTGGAGCCTCGGGAGCTAGGAGAGAAGGAAGCCGCTAACACTGCTGAAGGGGACGGAGAAGGAGAAGATAATCGTCGGGCCCGTTTTCCCTGGGAGACTGGTGGAGCAATCGGGGAAGTCATATTAATGTTGCTGCGCTTCCTCGAAGCTTTGGAGTGAACTTTCTGGCCCCGGGCGCCGGGTTGCGAGACCACCCGCTCACACGTAGCCGCTGGCTCAGTTAGTTTCTCCAGAGGGCTGTAGAAGTTGGATAGCGGGATGGTGTCACGGTCATTTTCCCCGGGGGAAAATAGAGGGAGAGACAGCCTTCTCCCCCTCGCGACAACCGAAGCCCAGGATGTACCGGGAACGGGGCTCTCGGCCGGACACTCCGGGTTGGAGGGGACAGCGTCCCGTAGGAGATCAGCCAGCCTGGAGGTGAGGATGGACTGCCGCTGGAGGACATCCTGGAGTAGGGACTCGATGGACAGGATTTCAGCACGAACCCGGGATATCTCCAGGTCCGGTAAGTCGAGAGGAGGCATGCTGAGGAGAGAGAAATAGCTGCCAGTACACAGGACAACAGTGTAGGACGATGATGATGAGTGCGGTTAGCATGAAGCTAAAACAGGTAGCTGCCACGGCACTTACACGCAAGGGCTCCAAAAGGAGCCCACTGCGATGATCAGATGTAGTAGTGGAAACTTGTGCAAAGATGCGATGCTTTACTGGATAAAAACGTACCGGCGAGGGCCCAGAAACTGGGCCCACTGCAGGAGGTAGGGAGCGTAGACAGGCCAGGGGTAGGATCCGCCGGTAGGATCCTCCGATCTCCGATTAGTGGTAGGTTAAAACCGATTTTCACACTATAATACTTTCTTGAAATACTGTATTGGGGGTCTTCTGGAGCGTAGGCCAAAATTATGAAAAATGAAACAAATAAAGGCTAGAAATATTTCACTTTGTGTGTAATGAATCTATAATCTATGAAAGTTTCACTTTTTGAAAGGAATTATGGAAGAAAACTTTCCATGATATTCAAATTTTTGGGAAAGGATCTGTGTGTGTGTATATATATATATATATATATATATATATATATATATATATATATATATATATATATATATACATACTTATAGTGATCAACTGCTTATATTGATCAAAAACCTTGGTCCTGAATTATTCCATGCTGTTGTGAATAATTTGCTTATAGTGATCAATACTTCGCTTACAGTGATCATTTTGGGCCTTGTCCCACCTGAGAACAATGGATTTTTTTTTTAAATTACAGTAATTCTATTTATTTATTTACTTACAAACTGCCAGAAATGAGCTTTTTGATTAAAAAAATCTACAGAGGTTCTCAAAGTGGGGTCCAGGTACCCCCAGGGGTCCTTGAGGGGCTTCCAGGGGGTACCCAGCAAAAAAAGTAATTCATTTTCAGAAGAATTTCAAAGATAAGTAACACAATGACAGAATGCATGAGTATTTTGGTCATGGGTTTCATACACTTTATATTATAAAACATTGTGACGACCACACATGGGAGGGTAGTCACAAAAGCTAAAAATCATATCAGTTGGGACAAAATATTATCAAATGAGGCTCCGTTGTCTAATTTGTGTCAGTTTAAAGTTTGAGAACCACTGCACTAGACATCAAGTCAAGTGGCTAGGCCATGGATGCACTATCAAGCACATAAGCTATAGACCACTTTGCTTGGTCATTCAAAACCATTCAAAGTCCAACATCCATCCGGTTGTATTTTAATTTGCTCTGGTTTACGATTCAGGCGTGAACTATTCAACGAGGTGAATTTATAAGCTATTGATTTTGATTTCTGGTATTCAAAGAACATTCCAACACAGGTGATTAGAAATGTTTGTCCACTATGTTTTTTAATTCAAAGACTAACCCAAACATTTGAGAGAACAACATAAATAAAAAGTAAATGCTGCACGGACAAAACAATTACTACAGAAATTAAATAGGCTACAATAAACTTCTCAAATACAATGTATAATTTTTGGGCATTGGGAATGCTGTGAAGGTATTTTTGCCTTTGTGTAGCCTAATAAAAACAGAAATCCATTAAATAGTCTCTTTCAAACAAAATAGAACAGAACTTAGCCCATCGTTTCAAATTAGAGCTATAGTTTCATAATGCTTATGAATGCAGTTTAATGGATGGAGTATCTTGGCCTATCTGCCCACGGCCAGACGCCCCTCCAGCGCTGATGTGATACTTAGAGAGGGAAAATTCTTGGCGGCTTGCCGATGGCCTGCCGCTGCTAGCCCTCCAGCGGCATTCCGCCAGAGTGAAGGTAGCGGCGTTCCTCCAGTGGGCCGCCGGATGGCCGCTGAAGGAATGCCACCGCCGCTCTGCCGCTCAAATTGCGACCACGGGCAGGGCCGCTGGAAGTCATTTTAAGCAGGGGGTGCTGGGAGGAAGGGACTTTGGACGTTTTTTTTTTACATTTTTTTGCCATATTTAGAGGAATATCTCATTTTAAATTAACATTAGGATACTATTGTGATGTAATTATTCAGTATTTTCTCCTTTTCTCACTCATTCAGAGCAAAGAGGGAGATATAGAGCATGATGATAATGCTCTATATCTCCCTATTTGCTCTGAATACACCAGTTAACATGACACAGACTTAACATGATAGAAATATTATCAGCAAACTTAATGACTAGACTAATTATTCTGATCTGAATGGCATATATCAAGAAACATTGACTCCTCTCTTTGCTGTATAGTGGGAGGTGCATTTTTGAGTAGGCTATTGAAATAGCATGTCAAGTTCACATTTCTTTATTGCCAGATTAAACAATTCGTATTGGTTGTTGGTTGGTTCAACACAACATGTGCGTGCATGCGCGCTTCTTCTTCTTCTTCTTCTCTATAGCCTACAAGCATGTAACTTCCTTGATTGTTATTGTTGATAATTCTATTTAAATAGGCTACATTTTCATTTCCCGAAACATTCTTAACACTTTCAGTGCCACGGCCCTTGGGCAAAAGGTTGCTTGCTGTGCCACATAGGCCGCGATGCATTTTAAAACAGTCATATAATTTCTTTAATAATTACTATGTAAACACTGAACACGCACAAATAACGATGAGACTCTCTTCTATCACCTGCAAAAAAAAGTTTATTGATCCCATTTTCCGTTCTTTAGTTATGAGCCGGAGAAGATAGCTTGATTGAACGAAAAAAAGAGCTTTTTTTCTACGAGCTGAGATAATGAGCCTTTTGTGAAATTAAAACATTTCAAGCACATCACTGACTCTGAAGCTAATTTTCTGATGTAGTCACACCTCAAAAATAATTTCCTTCAATAAAACAGTGAAGGCAAGGGAATTTTGTTTGGAAGAATAATATTTTTAGCTGAAACCAGCAGCGCTGGCGCCTGCATGCGCTGCTGGTTGCAGCTTCTTGCTGATCTTTTGCTGCTGGTGGGCATCGGATATTCTGGCTTGCGTTTGCCAACCCTGTCCTGCTGTCTGGGTCTGTGTTGTGTACTTGGCTCTGCGTGCCCACCTCCCCCCCTCCTCCCCCCCCCCGTTGTGGGAGGAGTGTCTCTCTGCTCTGCTGTTTTCTCGTTTTCTCTGCCTCTGCTCAGCACTGAAAAAGTCTGCTAGATCCTGCTTTTTTACAGCCGCGTGTACCAGCTCCCATGCTTCGAGTTGAGAATAATAACAAATCCACGGCTGATCATGTGTTGCAGCGGACACGGAGGCTGTTGCAGCGGACATCGAGGTGCTCAATTGTGATAGCAGATTGGCTGCTGCAGGGGCACAGCTAAACGTTGCTTCAATGAAGCCGCTGCATACGGACGGATGCGATGCGATTTCCTTCCCCCCAATGACTTCTTCTGTGTGTTTCACTCCACGTTCTCTCATCTGGAGAGCGCTGTCGCCACCTAAGGGTTCTGTAAAATAGGTTAGACACATTCAATACCTCTGAATATTGTAAGAGGCGATGTAAGAGGCATAGATCGACACCCCCCCGTCAAAAAAAAAAAATCGAGTTATGACGCCATTTGGCGTCGCTGGCACTGTACGGTAAATTTCTAATGACGCCATATGGCGTCGCTGGCACTGAATGTGTTAAACAAGAAAGGAACATAGTGCACTGCAAAATATTTTTAATTACATTTGTAAAAAAAAAAAAAAAAATGGGGGGGGGGGGGAATCTAGGGGGTGCTGCAGCACCTGCAGCACCCCTACTTCCCGCGGGCCTGACCACGGGCCACCAGCGGCAGCGGCAGATTGCTGGCCTTCGTGTTACCCTATCAGAATTTTGCACCTCTGTGTTGTTGGGAAGAATAGCAGCTCTCTGGTTGGGGTGCCCGCTGTAAATTTGCAGATGGCGTGTGTTGGCCTGGCCTGCATGGTATCTAATGCCCGGCCTGAATTATGGTCCCAGTCCACCCCTGGAGGAACCCCCAGGGGAGCACAGGGAGAAGAACATGGTAGTGGTAGTAGTATTTATGGTAGTAGTATTTATTTGTCCTTTCTGAAAGTTGTCCTGCATTTGTAGCAGTCAGACAAAACACAGCAAAAGACAAGACAATACAGTACAAACAAGATACAATACAGTACAACACAATGCAACGACAATACATCAACCAATAACAACGTATATGATCACACCAACCCCACCCCAGTGGAAAAAAAAGGTAAATAAATAAATTACAAGAGCTCATGTGTTCAGAGCTTATTAAGCAGACCAATACTGGATGGTATGAAAGATCTCTGGGCACGGGAGGTCCGCAAAGGCGGTACCCTGTACCTCCGTCCTGATGGCAACAGTTTATATTCAGCGCTGAGAGGGTGTGATGTGTCACTAAGGATTGCCCTCCCCTTCCTTATTACACGAGACTCACAGAGCCGCGTCATGCTAAGTTGTTGTTGGCCTACAATCTTGCTAGACATATTAACAATCTTATTTAGTTTGTTCTTGTTAGCGATTGACAATGAGAAAAACCAAGCAATAAAACAAAAGCTGAGGATACTCTCTATAAATGAGCGATAGAAAATAATCATTATATCTTTGTCCACTCCGAACTGTCGAAGCTTCCGTAGGAAGTAGAGTCGTTGTAATCCCTTCCTGTAGATGACACCTGTGTTTGAATCCCAGGTCATTTTTCTATCGATTAGCCTACTGTCCCCAGATATTTATATTAATCTACGACTTCAATACAGTCACCACCAATGACTGTCTGTTGCTGTGTCCCTGCTTTTGTTCTGAAATCAAAAATCATTTCCTTAGTTTTTTTGGTGTTTAACTGTAGGAAGCTAGCATGACACCAATTTACAAACTCATCCACAGAACATGCAAACTTCACACAGAAATCTCCATTATTAGACTCAATACCAAATTATCTCCTATCCAACTTAATGACTCATTTTACTAACTCAGGAAAACAAAGACCTAGGCTATATCTGTCTCTTGCTGTCAGAGCCTCAGTTCATATGCATAATTATGTTTTCTCTCTCTCTCTCTCTCTCTCTCTCTCTCTCTCTGTCTCTCTCTCTCTCTCTCTCTCTGATTTGGAACACTTTCCTAAAGACATTGAGACCCAGGTTAGAAATTACATGAGACTGATTTAATTTAATCCTGCTTTACCTACAGAGCTGCTTGGTGGCATCAGAGAGACAGAGACATCTGGCAGAGGAGGGGGACGTTGTCTAAATGAATTATTCAGAAGAGGTGAGAGAATAACCTACTGTTGTATCACAACACACAAACACACACGCACGCACGCGCGCACGCACGCACGCACGCACGCACACACACACACACACACACACACACACACACACACACACACACACACACACACACACACACACACACACACTCTTTCTCTCTGTCTCCCACTGTCCTCATTATTTTCTTTATATATTTCTCTATGACAGAGAGACATGTAACCCAGGTTAATATTGGCTAAACTATGTATTTACTCATGTTGTTTTATATCTTGATATCTTGTTTTAACTTGAGGCGGAACCATATTGCCGCGCACGTTTCCATACTATATATTGCTGCGCACAACGTTTCACTTCCTTTTTCCTGCGACACCGCAGCTGAGAAGCCACGTAGCAGAGCACAGCCACTGCTGACAGAGGTAAAAGCAGCTACTGTCACGATATATTAACGTCTAAAAACACCTTGTATGAAGCCAGTATAAGCAGCCGGATGGTATTGTTGTTTCCATCGTCGCCAAAGGATTTACCGCATTGTTAAGCCATGCTGATCGCCAAACTGCTAGCTAGCGCCTAGTGGCTAACACTCGTTATGCTAATAGGCAAACAGGGATTTCCCATCCGCGCATGCTAATAACGTTAGCTTCAAGCTCTTGGTATGAAAACACTAGCCCCGTTTGTGAACGAATATAACACTTCCGGTTGACGGAACTAGCGAATATAGGAGTTCCGGTTTGGACGTTCAGCCTTCAGAGTAAAAGCGGCGTAATTCATGTTTTTAAAAGGCATAGAAAAATGGTTAGTTCACAGATGAAAACAATGAACAAAGCATCTAAACAAACGTATACAATACAAATTATGTTTCTGTTTGACACCAACTGTTTTAATAACATTGAGAACGATCTTCTCAGTATGTAAATGGTTAAAAGCTGTTCACTGGAGTACATAGCCTTTACAAATTGGACACTGGACAGGTTTGTGTTCAGAGTGGGAGCTTGCCAAACATATGCACGCGCTCGGGGAGACCTCCTCTATGACATCCCACTCTCAGCTAAGGCCAGTAGGAGTAAAAAAAAATGGCGGCCTGACTTGAACTGGGCGCCTGTTCGGATGGAGCGGAACTGGTTGGAATAGCGTGAACCTCCCACATGCTATGTCCTACCGGTGATGCTTCCCCTGTCAGGTGAAAAGAAGTGGCTGGCTAAAGGCCTAAACATGGTCGTCCGTCCGCCTCGAATTGGAGCCGTCTCGCCGTCTGGCGGCGCCAGCGAGCCCTACATGCTCGGACGCCACTACACCCTCCCTCCTCCCACCCCCCTCCTCCTGTGGAAGCTCCGTGTGAAAATGGCGGAGATTGTGTGCCAGGCAGTCTGAATGAAATTGAATGTAACATTCCCAATTCTATGTATTAAATTCTAAAAAACGACCCTCAACATTTGGGAAGGCTAAGCCACACAACTAGTTCGTTATAATCTAACATCATGCTTTGAAAGGCGACTTTACGACGAAGAGCCAAGGCAACGGCCAATCACAACTCTCCTGCAGCTGTCGTCACGCACGTATCGTCGCCGTGAAGTCACATTTTCGAGCAGCCCCCGTCAGCCGACGGCGGCCCCTCCCCGTAGGACGGCGCTCCACCCGCCGTCACACGGGGAGGGCGGGGCGAGGCTCTGACGGACGACCATGTTTAGGCCTTAACTGCTCATGTCTCGGAAGAAGCATGGAGCCAGTTTGGTAGGAAAAATAATTCCCTACCAAACATATAAATTGACGCTTCTGGGCAGTAGACCATTTGGGCATATGTTACATTATGTAATGTGACATAACATCATCACATTTAAATAAATATAACATTTTTGCACATTTGAATGCTGCTGGTCGTTTGTTTAATGCTGTATATATTGGACATTTAAAGCTGATACACAATTGTGTTGAGGTAATTCCGCACAGCTCAGTTAAAAATATAACGTGCAACACTTGACACAATCAAATGTAACTTTTTCACAGCAATACTGTACACTCCAGCCCACCATGGTATGGGACAGGAACCATTGTTTGAATTATGTCGAAATATATTTGCATGGTGTAGCATGTAATGCAGTCTGTTAAAATACTGTAAAGCTAGATATTCTGTGACAGAAAGGCAGACAAGCTAGCAGCAGGGATCTTGTCACACTGATTCCAGATAAACTCGTCTGTCTAGCCAACTAGACAATATATTACTGTACCATAATACCACAAGCTAAAGGCAGCATATGCCAATGGAAGGCTGGGTAGCATTAGCTAACGTCATCGAGGCTATACAGTAACGTTAGGCTATTATAAAGTTATGAAACGCTGATTCAGACGTTAGAATAATATGACACAATATGAGCCAGTTAGCCTAGCTAGAGAGAGTAATTTCAGACCACCAGATATCACCATATTTCATTTCAATAAATATAAAGCAGTCATTGATTGAAGCAGACTGCTGGTCGGTTAAGTTTCTCCGTCGTCATGTCCTCTGGTCCAATCTTCGGTTCGTAGTTTGTGTTCACTCGACATCAACAATTTTTATACATGATAATATAAGGTAATACAAGGCTATCTTTGTTGACAATGTTTATTTAGACAAAAGCATTAAAACAAGCAAATATAACAATATTCGCAGGTCACTGGCAGATACTATAGCTACAACTTGTTCAAAGCAAATATCTCATGTCAACATTTGGCTTGTGTGTTATTGCAATATCCTATGTTGAAACAACTGATCATCAGTGACATGTAGTTTAGCGTTAATCTCAGGAGAACAGAATATTATAGCTTTGATCTTCACAAATCATTTGATCCTCTGTTGTGTGTCCCATCACTGGTACTGTACGGCGGCCATCCCTTGAAGAAACGAATGACACTGTTAATCACTGTATAACGTTAACGTTTGCTTACCCAACACTACGTGCGATTGGTAAATACTGTAAATGCAGAGGTGGATAAACTATCCAGAGGAGTTTAACCCTCTTGGTCCCCTTCATTGATTGATAGTTGATCTAACGTTAGCTAGATATATAACGCTATAGCTGGTAGATGAGTATATGCTCTGCCTCATCTCAAAGAGGTAGGTAAACAGAACTGCGTTTGTTTTCCGTCTACGTCTGTGGTGGTGTTTATCTTTGCTAACTTGAACGAGTCAACGTGAGTTTACTAGAGAAAGAAGCCATCTATACTACGGAAGGCTTTGACTAGGAAGACAAGTAACATCAACAAACGCTGATAACTGCGTCTACTAGGGCATTCACGACTAGTGAATTTTACTAGTCGACTAGTCGTCCCTAAAGGTAGTCGACTAGTCGTTTAATTTTTTTTTTTTTTTTTTTTTATCTTTAACACGTTGACTGCCAACAACGAGTTGAGTCGTCAAACACAATCCAGCTGTTCACTGCCAACGACGAGTTGAGTCGTCAAAAAAAATTTTTTTTTTTTTGACGGTGCTACGTGGATCAATGCCCCCCGCGTCTCCTATGGAGATATTGGAAGTATTGAATGTGTATAATCTATTTTACCGACCAGCTAGGTGGCGACGGTGCCCTCCCGACAGAGAGAAAGTCAACCAAAAGCAGCCGCCTCAGGCGGGTGCTTCCTCCATTCACAAGGAAATGGCTTGCCGATTTTACAGTCATCAGTCACCAGACTCGCCGCTCTCGGGCCGCGCCAGCAGCAGCACACGGGGGATTGCAAATTTGCATAATATATTATGCGTAAAACACACTTTGAAACGCCCGCAGAAAGGCCAGAATCGCACGCATTCCGAAAACCCAGAAACGAACGAGCCTCATTCTCATATACTCGCTGCCAGGGAGGGAAGCTGCTCAAACTCGCTGCCAGGGAGCGAGGCTGCAGCGAGCCCTCGCTTGTGACAAACGCAGGCTGAAAGCCACTAGACACGCCCACGGAGGGAGGAGTTGAAGGAGAGGGCGTTCGGAACATTGTTTGGATGTCTGATCTCTCACTGATGCCAAAAATAAATCGTTAAAGTGACTGTTCTGCCTGTTTGATTGAATTTCACAAAACTGCGATTATCTCAGCTTCCACTCTCAGATAGCTGAAACCATGCTGTACTCAACGGCTAATATCTACATAACTACTAACTCTACAAACTAACTCTTTTAGACAGAGAAAGCACACATTCTATTAGTACTTTTGTGAACTTTGTGTTCACAAACTCCAAGCAGAAAAGAATCCTCGGCTCTTTTAAAATGAGCCAGAATCCTCAAAAAACGGCCTGGCAGAAGCTACCTACAGCATTGAAAAAAGGGCTGGCAGTCAATGTGTTAAGAAAGAACATGAGGTATTTACACGACATACATGGACTATCATATCCCATATCCCCCACAAAGAACATCAAAACACAACAAAACAAAACAAGAAAACTGCATAAGATACACAATAATCCAAGAACAAACAAGACTATTGGACAAACAACCAAACAAAAACAATGCATTCAGCTCCTATCCTGATAAGCCTAATGACACTGGGGTAAAAAGTTCTTAAAGTCAAACTCTGTATGTGGTTGCCATATTTTGGGGATGTCTAAGAATCTGCCTTTGCTCTTGTAGTAAATGTTATCCAATGTATGGTAGCTTGAGAGTTCATTCCACCAGTGAACTACAGCTGGGGGATTGGATGCTTTCTAATTTAAAGCTATGCATTTCCTCGCTGCAGGCCTAACAGGGCAAGATCTATGTATTTACTTTGAATGCATTGTTTTTGTTTGGTTGTTTGTCCAATAGTCTTGTTTGTTCTTGGATTATTGTGTATTTTATGCAGTTTTCTTGTTTTGTTGTGTTTTGATGTTCTTTGTGGGGGATATGGGATATGATAGTCCATGTATGTCGTGTAAATACCTCATGTTCTTTCATTGAGTGCCAAGGACGAGTATGTTCGTCAATTCGTTTAGTAACGTAGAGTGCCAAGGACGAGTATGTTCGTCAATTGCGTTTTTTGATGGTGGGACGTGGATCAAAGCCAGATCCATCTCCTGTGAAAGTATGGTGGATGTTGAATGTGTAAAAGCTATTTTAGGGACCCATTAGGTGGCGACAGTGCTCTCCAGATTAGAGAAAGGCGAGGAAAAAAGGGAGAAGAAGTAATGGGGAAACAGAAATCGCATCGATATGCATGAAGCATAACGTTAGCTGTGCCTGTGAACAGCAGTCAATCTGCTGCCACAATTGAGCCCCTCCGTCTCCGCTGCGATATCCCCTCCATATGATTTAGTTGCCGACACCAGCGTCTTTCTGAAAAGTTACATTATTCTCAGCTGGGAGCCGGCGACACGCTGTGAAAAAGCGGGGGGATGCAGCGCACTTTTCAGTGCAGACAGAGCAAACGCAGCAGAGCCCCAGAGACACTCCCACGGAGGAGGAGGAGGGGGGTGGGGCAAGCAGGGCAGTATACAACCATTGACAGTAAACACAGACCCAGACAGCAGCAGGCTCGATAGACAGAGAGACAGGCAAACAAGCTAGAATATCTGATGCCCACCAGCAGTAAATCAAGACCAGCAAGAAGGTGTAGGGTCTGCGCACGCAGGGGCCAGCGCTGCTGGTTGTAGCTAAAAAATATTATTTGGCCAAACAAAATTCCTTTGTTTTCACTGTTTTATTGAAGGAAATTATTTTTGAGGTGTCATTACATCAGAAAATATTAGCTTCAGAGTCAATGATGTGCTTGAAATGCTTCATTTCACAAAAGGCGGAATATCTCAGCTTCTAAATTGAAACGTGTGTTTTTGCTAAAATCAACCTATCTTCTCCGGCTGATAACTAAAGAACGGAAAATGATATCAATAAACTTTTTTTTGCAGATGATAGAAGAGAGTCTCATCATTCTTTGTGCGTGTTCGGTGTTTACATAGTAATATCACACAATATTCTGTGGGCCTCGAGAAATCACTGAAAACGCTCTGAAACTCTGGCACTGGGAGCGTCCGTTCTCCAAAAGTGGCTGGCACTCAATGAGTTAAAGATTAAAAAAAAATTTTTTTTTTGCTAAAACGACTAGTCGACTACTAAGCACAGTGTCGACTAGTCCGTGAATGCCCTAGCGTCTACAAAGTATTTAAACAGTCAATTGAGCTAACGTGATCAAGACCTCTGCAAGAAGTTAGCGTTATGCTAACGTTTTAAACGAACAACATAACCGAATTAAATAGAATAGTGAGAAGGTCTAATGATGCAGACTCATTCACAGCTGACATCTAAGGGCCTGTGTCCACCTAGCGTCTTTTCATCAGCTCCAGCGTCTTTTTTCAGTTGTTTCCAATGAGGAGCGAGCGTATGCGGGTGCACATGGACGTCTAGAAAAAGTGCACTGCGCCCAGCGTCTATTTTCACAGCGCTCCGGCGTTTTTGTGCGCCGGCTCCCAGCTGAAAATATTTTAACTTTTCAGAAAGACGCTGGTGTCGGGTGCTCCTTTTCTGGCAACTGATCATATGGAAAAACTATCGCAACAGAGACAGAAAGGCTCAATTGTGGGAGCAGATTGGCTAGACACTTAATATTTCTGGTGAGTGTTGAGCTAAATCACTGTATGTGTGTTGTTTGCTAATGTTAGCTGTCAGCTATCAAGCTACTACCGCACTGAACTAACGCTAGTTTCAGACTGCTTCCTTGTTTTATTGTGCACTGAGATCAACGCTCCCCAGCGTACTTCCACCGTTTAATGGTCGGAAAAAGATGCTAGGTGGACACAGGCCCTAATGCTAACATTATAGGGCCTGTGTCCACCTAGCGTCTTTTCATCAGCTTCGGCGTCTTTTTTCAGTTGTTTCCAATGAGGAGCGAGCGTATGCGGGCGCACATGGCCGTCTAGAGAAAGTGTGCAGTGCCCAGCGTCTATTTTCACAGCGCTCCGGCGTTTTTGTGCGCCCGACTCCCAGCCCTTCCAACTGAAAATATTTTAACTTTTCAGAAAGACGCTGGTGTTGGGTGCTGCTTTTCTGGCAACTTAATCATGGAGAAACTATCGCAACAGAGACAGAAAGGCTCAATTGTGGGAGCAGATTGGCTAGACACTTGATATTTCTGGTGAGTGTTGAGCTAAATCACTGTATGTGTGTTGTTTGCTAATGTTAGCTGACAGCTATCAAGCTACTACCGCACTGAACTAACGTTAGTTTCAGACTGCTTCCTTGTATAATTGTGCGCTGAGATCAGCGCTTCCCAGCGTACTTCCAGCGTTTAACGGTCGGAAAAAGACGCTAGGTGGACACAGGCCCATAGGCTACTTCACACACCCTTCAGACAGGGTTATTGACATGTCCATATTATTATCTCTGCACGTTGTCACCAACGCTATTGCTGGAATGCTTGGAATGCGCTTGTTAATGCGCTCGTTAACTATAGTTACTGCAGATGAGTCCACTGTAAGGGCAGGCAGCTGCGTGTGGAAGAGAGGGAGAGAGTGTGTGTGTGTGACGTCACCTTATTAACATTATATATTGAATTTCAGCCCAATTATGGCAAATTCTGCAGTATTCCACGTTTTACAGTAGATTCCATTTTTATTGGTCAATTCCGTGATTCCATCCGCGATTCTGTTAACGCGGATTTCATATGGCTCTAACTATTTAACATGATAACAATATTAGATAATGTTACATAATAATATAATACTGTTAAAATGTGCTAGACTATGTAGGATACTTTGACAAGGGGAAAATAACTCAAAATCATCATAGTCATTAGCTACAAAACTACAGGCTATAGATTGGAACAGGCTGCTTGGTCACAGCAATGCATTGCAGTAAGTAAAGGACAATTAGCATTCCAAAGTCTCGCCTTCACCCCATTCAAACAAAACCTCACAACCATGGATGTGCTCACAACCCCCACTCGAACCATCTGTGCTACAATGGGCGGGGCGTCGGTGAGTTTAAAGGTGTGATGTCACCTGCGCTATATAAACAGTTGTTTACAGTTCTGCCTCTTTAGACCCGGCCCAGCTGTGATCTCTAAAGATACGTACATTTCTGCAGAAATCCCAGGACAAAGGACCAGGAGGACTATAGACAAGTTTCCCAGCGCTGGCCTAGGGCAGCGCCATAGCAGCCTTATATGTCCCCGGCTTCCGGTTAAGTCCACATTGCGTCCACAGCAGCGAGCACATCAGAAGGCAGCAGCCGAAATATCCAAACTTTTTTACAACGTTCGCCAACATCAGCTACACTAACGTTAGCAGACGTTATTAACAATGGGTTATTCTGGAACACATTGTGCCGTGCGTGGCTGTCACAATACACAGAAATGGCTGAACGAGTGGTTGGATCGACAGTGTTTTGAGCATCAGCACACATGATGCATATCCAATACCATCTCAAGTTGCAGCAACTAGATTGTGTGACTGGGTTTCCATCCAAATGTATCGCAACTTTTAATAAAATTTTCAGAAAGTCGGCAAAATAAAATGCGAAACAATGCGTGTTTCCATCCACTGATATTTTGCGAATTATAGAGCTGTCAATCACCTCGTGTTTGAGGCTGTCTGAGCTGCTGATCAGCTGCTAGACCCGATATACAGCTCTGTTAAACACACCTAACGTTATTAATTTAAAGTTTCTTGATGATCTACAAGTAGACAAAGGTACCATAACGCCATTTCTGGATTACCAGGTGCGACTCGGCAAACTAATGTTATAATCCCAACCCGATCTAAAAAGAAATTGTAAAATTGCAACGTTTGTGGACCAACGTTGCTATAGCCCTTTTCCCACATGCGCTTTGTACCGCAAAATGACCGGAACGTGGTCAAATGGCTGCATGTGGGAAAGGCGCCGTGCCGGTATAAGCGCGACCCCGTCGTCGCGGCCATTTCACCAGTCTTGAGCTAGTCAGAAGAGCGGTATGCCGCGATAGACAGACAGGTGAGAAAGGGGTCCAGTCATTTTCCGCTATCAGTGCACTGTGCACACAGTAGACAGTCCAACACCAAATACACAGCTGATTGTTCGATATTCCCCTGGTGTTGCGTACCACCAAAGGACTATTGCCAGTCGCAAACGCGCTTCCAGTGGTTTTCGCCACCGGGTGATCTTGCGTGCGGGTCGGACCAGACTCAGCACGTAATACCGGGACATGCGAAAATGACGCTTCCATTCCACGTCGTCAAAATTGTTCAGAGCATCTTCCCAAAATAAATTCCCTCCTGGTCTCTCTCGCTTCCAGACGGCTCTAGTCTCACGCAGCAGCGCAGAGGTACATAACACTGTCATGATCTGTCCCCGGTTTAGTCTATCTTCATATTCTGCGCGACACTCTCATGGGCGAGGTGCACACACGTTGCTTAATGTTCCAGCGGGCATAATCTAATCATTAGCGCACATTAAAGCAAACTGGCGAAATGATCTTGTGATAATAAGAGCAGTAGCCTATGTCAGCTTCATGTGTGTGTGTGCTGATTTTCCCCTCTCCTCTCTGCTCGCTCTCTGGCCACAGTCCGTCCTCCTCCTTCAGTCACAGCCCGACAGGGACTAAGCAACGTTGCCGACAGCCAAGGCAAGCCCGGACACATCAAATGAAGCCAGTCTGTAAAAAGTGCTTCAACGCGCGCAGGTGAAGGGATAAACAAGCAAACTTATTTCACCATTCGGAGTTTTGCCGACACGTCACTCCCCACCCGCTCTGCAGTGCCGCCCCCCCCCCCCCCCCCACATACAGGCAATTTCGCTGATAGATTCCCACATGCCAGAGGAGAGGTGTGAAGGGAAATGTCCGATATTGACTTACAGGTAATTTTCCGGTACGCATGTGGGAAAACGGCTTATGTTACAATTTCGGCTCTGAAATTGTAAAATGGTAATCCACTGAGCAGATAGTAAGTGAATCCAATTTCATTCAAGTCTAGAAGTGAGTCGCCTTAAAGTTAATATCCCAGTCTTCTTCTGTTTACCACGGCGGGTATTGTGCTGCGTATTTACCATAATTTACCATGTGTAGCCCCATTGTGTGGAGGCTACACACGGCATGTCATGTTTTGCAGTGATCAAGGCAAACTCTGTTGTTTTTGAATGGAGAGACACCTAACGTTAGTCTGGCTAACTGTGACAGAGGAGAGGACTGTAACCTAACGTTAGTCTGGCTGACTGTGAGAGAGGAGAGGACTGTAACCTAACGTTAGTCTGACTGCGAGAGAGGAGAGTACTGTCACTGTAACCTAACATTAGTCTGACTGACTGTGACAGAGGAGAGGACTGTAACCTAACGTTAGTCTGACTAACTGTGACAGAGGAGAGGACTGTAACCTAACGTTAGTCTGACTGACTGTGACAGAGGAGAGGACTGTAACCTAACGTTAGTCTGGCTGACGCTTCGGAGCTTTTGAGATTGTTCATCGCGTTGCCGTCCACCGCCATTGATTCCTCAAAATACGCTATAATCCTGCCTGTAGTTACGTTCGGCCATTTACACATATTATCTTCCCATGTGTCCACTGTCAACGGGTGTGGTATAGACACTCTTTCGTTAGACAGGAGACTCGGAGAATGATCCCAAGTTTGCATTTTTTCGGCGGTCGCTATGGCTACTACGGTAGTACGTTACGCTTCTCTGACTGTATTCACAAACACCGGAAGAGACGGACATATCGCGGCCGAGTCCGGAAGCAAACCGGAAGTGCCCAGGAAACTTGTCTATAGGCCTCTGATCAACGTTTATTTGTGCTCCGATCCAGTCTACAACTACACAAGCAAGGACAACTTTGGAAACGCAAAGACTCCAAGTAAGGCTAAATCATCGATGGGCAGAATTAGGGATGTCGACGGTTAACCGTTAACCGTTTAACCGCCGACAACGTCATTGGTCGGTTAAGCATGTTGGTCAAACGGTTAATTTGCATATTAAATTGGCATACAACGTGTTGCCAATATGGTGTTTTTTTTCCTCCTTCCCGGTAAGCAATGTTAACAAGTAGTTACTGTAGCAGCAGGATATAGGAATTAAAAAAAAAGCTCCTGCCAGAACAACATTAATTTAGAGAAAGGCTTTTCCAAATGTTTGAGAGAAAAGCAGTGTGCATTGTCAGCACTGACTTCTCTCTGTCTCTCTCACTGTCCGCCTCTCCCCCCGCGTGCGAGATGTGCTCTGTGATAAACTCACGTCAGTCAGCGTCTTCCACATGGATTCTACTGAAGAAATATCTTCAATTTAAAATGTTTAACGTAAGTCATTTCTCTGCCAAAGTGGACTGGAGGGGACAGGAGCTCCACACATGCGCCACACCCAGGCCCGGCGTTGGGGGGGGGGGGGGGGGGGCATGACCGGGCCGGGCCCCCCCATTCCCCAAACTGGCCCCCCCATTCAAAAAAAATTGGCTAAAAACGTTTTTCCGTTTTTCTGTTTTAAAGTTTAAAACGGAATCTGGCTGTCATTAGGCATTGATTAACTGAATGCTATTGCTAACTGTTACTTTGAACATCCATTTGCAATGATTCTGGCTAGATATTAACTATTGTAAATTTGTCACAATGAATGCAATTTGTGCACAATGTGTAAATACATTTACCGTAAATTCCGGACTATAAGCCGCGGCTTTTTTCCCGTTTTTTGGCCTTTTTTGGCCCCTGCGGCTTATATAACGGTGCGGCTTATCTATGGATTTTTTCAGCAAACGGCCACTCGGGAACCTCCAAAATCTATGGATGTTGGTATGAGGCAGAACGAGAGCAAGACAGACATTACGAGAGCGAGACCCTGATTGGATGATGTTGCAAAAAATGTGTCTCGCGACCTGATTGGAGCACTGTGCCACTACGCTCTCTCAGCCACTACGGTAAAACACCCTCCCTCCTCCCTCGCTCCGGGGGGAAAAAGGCAGCGATTGAGCCTGAAAGACAGTCTGAATGAAATTGAATGTAACATTCCCAATTCTATGTATTACATTCTAAAAAACTAACAGCAACATTTTGGAAGGCTAAGCCACACAACTAGCTCGTTGTAATCTAACATCATGCTTCAAAAGATGGAGAACTGGCTGTGTTACGACGATGGCGGCGAGAAGAAGAAGGAAAGAAGGAAATCGAGTAGCAGCACGTAACCTTGGCATCAGGGTGTTGACACAGAGAGCAGATGGCCGAGGTGCCGTTCAGATCCGACTGAAGGCTCAAGTTTGCCAGTGGATCCTGACAGCGTGGAGGAGTGTCAAAACATCCACGATCAACAACGGGTTCCGAAAGGCTGGACTGCTGCGTGATGAAGAGGAGGACGCCGCCAGCTGAGGGCCTTCAGAGGCTGTTCGATTCCGACAGTGACGAAGAGGAGTTCGTTGGTTTTGAGAGCGACAACGAAGGAGAGAGGAGAGTGGCTGACGAAGCCACCCTGAGCCTGTTCGTTTCCGACACTGAAGATGAGGACTTTGGTGGTTTTAGTACGCAGGAAGAAGACGAAGATGAGGATTAATGACTTGACTTTTCTGGTTACAGCCGTGTACTGCACCTTAGCCTAAAAGATGAAGACGAGGATTAATTACTTTTCTGGTAGGCTGATTACCGTATATTTTAAGCAGCCGTGTTACTGCAACTTTAGGCTTACGCGCTTACTGTCGTGTTACAGGCACTTTATTTTGCACTTTAAAAAAAACACATTTAATTTAGCCATTGATATTGCCTCGTCAAGCGCTGTAAGCTTTGTTTTTTGTTATGGTACTACTGTAGGCTATAATGTAGATCAGTGGTTTTCAACCTTTTTCATGCCAAGGACCCCTAAATTTACACAGCACAGTACATGTTCTGTAGCTACTATTGCACTAAATGGTAACACTTGAATACGTTATGCAAATATGCAACTTGTTTTGTTGAAATGTTAATAAATGGGAGCTTCCCCAAACAGCCATCTCTTTTCCGACAATCCCCTCTGTGCACGAACCCTTACATATGGTAATTAAACATCAAAACACCCGCGGCTTATAGACCGGTGCGGCTTATATAAGAAAAAAATAGTCAACTTTGAAGGTGCGGCTTATAGACCGGTGCGCCTTATAGTCCGGAATTTACGGTAATATTAATTGTTTAGGCCTAATTATTTGTAAAGTCACAACACATTAGAGATGTGTGTAGTTCTTCATAGATTTAGCCTCTTCATTTTGCTCTCAAATGCACCAGGTTGACGAATTTTACTTTAAAATGTACAAAATCTTCTTCCGGGGGAGAATCCCCGCGGACCCCCCTTAGGTAGCTTGGCCCCCCCAAGCTAGGGGCAGTCCCCCTCTGTAATTTGGGTCTGGAGCCGGGCCTGGCCACACCCCCGCCCCTCCTCTGCTTTGACCAGACAGGAGAAGTGTGATGCATTTCTCCCCTGACGCCTTGCCTGCCCTGTGCAGACTACAGCGAGCCAGTCACTCATGCTGCTTCTGTGTTCCAGCCGCTGTCATGAAACGTGTTTTCAGTTTGGTCAGGACAGGAGCGCATGGCCTGAAACCCGACACCTTGCTCACCTCACAGCGTTCAGCGTGCACTGCACACGTCCGTGTCTGGAGTCAAACCTGATGGAACGTGCACATTACTTTTTCTTCACTGGCTCATTCGGTCTCTCTCTCTCCCTCCCTCTCTGCATGTTCATCATGCACACGCATGCATACGCTCGCACTCAATGATCAAACAGTAGTTTTTTACCGTGTTACAAAAATGCAGACATGCGTCTAATTGACGATTGAAAAGTAACAATTAACGTTAGTCTTTACTGTCCAACACAGAGCAGTTCGGAGAAATTGTTTCACAACGAGAGACGGATTGTTTGTAGACTGCATTCATTGACACTTTCAAAGCCGGTGTGAAAGCGGCTACTGACAGCTGCATGCGGACTCGTCTTCAAAATGTGATGATCTTTGTTTATTGAGTAGTGATTAATACGAGTTGATAGACCGACCGTCAAATCTGTTAACGTCTGCATGCATAACCCTCTCTCTCCCTCTGCCTTCATTTTCCTCTCGTGGGCCATGGGGGGATTTTATCATAACAGAGATTTGCGGGTTGTCTTTTTTTCTCTGCTGTTATTGGACTTTTGTTACCCTTTTATTTATTTTTATTTTATTTAACCAGGTCGGTCCCATTGAGATACAAAGACCTCTTTTTCAAGGGAAGCCTGGCCAAGATAGCAGCATAAAATAGATAAAGTTACAAAACAGACAACACCAATGCACAAACATGCAATAAAACAGGCAAAAGCAGTTACAACGTTCATAAAAAAGATGTGCAAATATGAAAATAATCTACTTCTATGTCCATTAGATTTTTGAAAATTCCAAGTGGAACAAGTTCCTTCAGTTTTTCGCCCTGTAGCCGGGCGCTAACACTCATACTGAGCGTTAGCGCCCGGGGACCCACGTAACATTTCCCATCAGACAATCGTGCCGCTCTCGCGTCTAGGTCTTAAAATGAGTCCTTACCTGAGCCAGAAACTTGAAGTGAAGACCCTATCCGATTTGCCGCTTCCAAATTGTTGCATAAAATCCACTTTTATGTCCTCGATATAAAAAAAATCCTTGATGCAATACCATTCAGGAAGTATGGGGGGCATTAGCTCTGCTATTTAAGAACTCACAAATCTTGTAACATTTAGATTGTAATATTTGTATACCGTCAAACCTATGATTATCTCAATAAATTTTAAGCAACATACCATTCAAATTTGAACAATTTCCTAAAGAGTTGAGACCGCAATTTGTAATTAAATTGTATATATATGACTGATTTAATTTAACCCTGCTGTATCTACAGAGCTGCTTGGTGGGAGGACAGACATCTGGTGTATGAGGGGAGAAGCATTGTCAATATGAATTCTTCACAAGAGGTGAGAAAATATTGTTGTATCACTGATGTTGCAACGTACGCACACTGTGCCCCTGCCCTAATTCTTTCTTTGTGTCTTTATAGAAACAGAGAGACACCAACAAGAGACACAGACACATTCACACTGGAGAGAAGCCCTACCACTGTGACCAATGTGGAAGCAGTTTCAGTCAGTTAGGTAACCTAAAAACACATCAACGCATTCACACTGGAGAGAAGCCCTACAAATGTGACCAATGTGGGAGCAGTTTCAATGTGTTAGGTAACCTAAAAAAACACAAACGCATTCACACTGGAGAGAAGCCCTACAAATGTGACCAATGTGGGAGCAGTTTCAGTGAATTAGGTGCCCTAACAACACACAAACGGATGCACACTGGAGAGAAGCCCTACAAATGTGACCAATGTGGGAGCATTTTCAGTCAGTTAGGTAGCCTAAAAATACACAAACGCATTCACACTGGAGAGAAGCCCTACCACTGTGACCAATGTGGGAGCAGTTTCAGGGTGTTAGGTCGCCTAAAAACACACAAACGCATTCACACTGGAGAGAAACCCTACAAATGTGACCAATGTGGGAGCAGTTTCAGTGAGACAAGTGCCCTAACAGCACACAAACGCATTCACACTGGAGAGAGCTATCGCTGTGACCAATGTGGAAGCAGTTTCAGTCAGTTAGGTAACCTAAAAACACACAAACGCATTCACACCGGAGAGAAGCCCTACCACTGTGACCAATGTGGGAGCAGTTTCAGTCTGTTGCATCACCTAAAATCACACAAACGCATTCACACTGGAGAGAAGCCCTACCACTGTGACCAATGTGGAAGCAGTTTCAGTCAGTTAGGTCACCTAAAAATACACAAACGCATTCACACTGGAGAAAAGCCCTACAACTGTGACCAATGTGGGAGCAGTTTCAGTCGGTTAGGTAACCTAAAAACACACAAACGCATTCACACCGGAGAGAAGCCCTACCACTGTGACCAATGTGGGAGCAGTTTCAATCAGTCAATTGCCCTAAAAACACACAAACGCATTCACACTGGAGAGAAGCCCTACCACTGTGACCAATGTGCGAGCAGTTTCAGTCGGTTACATCACCTAAGAGGACACAAACGTATTCACACCGGAGAGAAGCCCTACCACTGTGACCAATGTGGGAGCAGTTTCAATCGGTCAATTGCCCTAAAAACACACAAACGCATTCACACCGGAGAGAAGCCCTACCACTGTGACCAATGTGCGAGCAGTTTCAGGCAGTCAAGTACCCTAACAAAACACAAACGCATTCACACTGGACAGAAGCCCTACAACGGTGACCAATGAGGGAGCAGTTTGTTGTGACATACTTGAAGATGTATGAAGAGTGCTCATGAAAGCTTTTGCCTGACAGATGACAACGTGGCACAGCTGGTGATAGACAGGACTGTTTGATCTTATGCCTGGAGAGAATCTGACGGACTCTATGAACTCAGATGAATTGTGAGGAAGGAACATGGACAACTTGATCAATACAGATGAGTATACTATCACCAGTAATGTGACCCACCATAACTAACTGTGTTGTGCCATGGTCCCACGGGACGCTGTCCAAAGTGGAATACAATTGAACTTTCGGACTGTCTGAAGAATATACAAGACTTTGCGAATAACTTCCGGACTTGCGTCTACTTGCGTGTACACAAAGAAGAGGCCGTTAAAGAATGGCCCTGCGAACTGGTTGCCAATTCGGACAATACGTCTACTTGCGTCAACAGGAACTACACATAGTTCGCAGTTACACACATCTTCGCAGTGATCACAATATATCTCTCTATTTTCATACCTTTTTCTCTCACATATACTACAGTAGATGGCCAAATTTCCCTTTGGACCTCCTGTCCGTCACTTATGGCCAAATTCCCCTTTGGCTGTCACACACCCTATCTCTCACTTTCTCTCTTCATAGGGTTCTCATATCTCATATCCATATCATTTATGTTTGTGTTTCATGTCAATATATGTTAATTCAAGTTATAGTTGTATCCAGATGTTTGTGTGGTTGATCTCCTGTTTTATTATGTTCCTCCGAGATACTGTAAGCTAATTGTCTTTGTGTTATGTCATGTCACATGTTTGTGGTTCATGTCAAGTTATGTGAATTTAATGTATATATCTAATGTTTTACGTTTGTCTAAGTGTCAAACTGACAGATGTATCGCCAGACACAGGATATTTTACTACAAAAATGCATGTATCCTGTGTCTGGAGGATAAGGTCAGGTGTTTTGTTTATTTTAAGAGGTTAATTATTAGATGGTTTTATTTCCAGTTATATTTGAATTCAGTGTTTGATTTAAGATGTTTTTGGAGGATGTGATTCATTTCAGAGGTTTTTGCCTGTCTAAATCAACAAAGAATGCAGAAATTAAGTGTTGGTAAGTTGACAGAGTGTTGGGTTTTAGATAAGGACTGAGCATTAAAGCAGATGTTGGTGTTTTTGTTTCAGTTTGGTTAGAGTTGACGTCAAATATTTTTGATCTATGTGATTCATTTTAGAGGTTGGCCTGAATCCAAAATACAGATTTTTGAAATGCTAGAAAATTGACGAGGGTGTGGTTTCAGGTGGTGGAGGAGGAGGACCTATATAGCCTACCACTTAGGTATCAGTCATTTATTCACACATGTCACGTGTAGTTAGTAGACTCAGAGTTTATATAGATATATGTAGTACGCAACAACGCTCTGACATCAGCACCTCTATAGGAACACATTGACATATAGCATATACACAATACATATATACATACATACTCTACAGTATATACTCTATATCTACTCAGATACTATACATCCTGATAGTCATACAGCTGTAAACGAGCCGAGGAGTATCATGACCAAAAAGGCGAAGGCAGTAAATGAGGTTTGCGGAATTCACCTTTTTTTCTTTTGGTTGAAGCCCAGCTGAGGTGGAGGTGTGGACAGATGAATTAAGGGAAGGCACATGATAATCAGATAACAAACATTTGAGGCAATGTCAATGCTGAAAAAAACAATGGCCGCACTGACAGATTGGAGAATTGGAAAAGTAAGGTTGATGTTGGGAGCTTTGGTCGCCTATGGAGTATGGTCAGACTGAAGAGTGTGATTGTGACGCCTATAGAACACTAATCCTAAACCTAACAACCTGAGGCCAGAAAACAACAAAACAAGTAACTGCCCCCTGATTTAACTGTCCTGTCTTATGGGGGTGGACCGAGGGCGCTCCATAGAGGTTTGTTTCAACACACACACACACACACACACAGGTGGTGTGCCATTATACCATTATATAGAATATATACAGTTGTAACAGGGTGGTCTATATCTGAGTACTTAGTCACAGACAGCCTTACATATTATAATTGTTATTTTGACTTTATGTTATTTTATTCTTTATCTTATTGCTTTTCATTTTTGTAGTCTATGAAAGGGAGGGGGCCATGTATTTTTGTTTTCATATCCCAGTATGCCATACGCCTATGTTTTTATTAGTTTCAGTTTCATTTTAAGTTGAAAAAGCAATGGCAATGCTTAAAGAACAGTTGATTAAGAGAAATATGTCTAAGGGAGGGAATAATGATGTGGTAGAAATATTTCTCTGAAAAGATTGTGGTTTTATTTTTATTGTTCATTTTTATTTTTTATTTTTTATTCTCATTTTAATTGTTTTATGTTGTTATATCTTATAACCTAACCTATATTTTACCTGTTAATATAAGGTCATGTATTCCAATATATAACATTGTCATTTTTATGTCATGAAGAGGAACGGCGGCTTCACTGTTTTGATGCATGTGAGTATGCAAAATGATCTACAACCCAGGTCTGACCCAGAGGTCAGAAAGGGAGGATTATGTAGTGGATCTTTTGCATGACTCACGCATAGAACATTGAAATCGTTTGTATTTGCACATGGATATATGGGCCCCTATCGTTGCATCGGCCTAGTTTCTACGCCGAGCGCCTGGCGCAGTGGGCGTGGACCAGCACACTTGATATCTTGGTATCGGCGCTAGACGCAGCTGAAAGCATTACAACCATGCCTTTTAAGCGTAAAATTATGCACCGTCATGCTCATTGGATAAGTGCAATAAACGAATCGCACGCTTGCCTTTTTAGCTCCAATTCCACTGGTCCCGCAAAACCTGACGAAAGCCAAGCACTCTGCCCCCCCCCCTCCCTTCATCCAGTCTGTCTGTCTCCATTATAGGCTATTATTCCATATTATTATGCTTCTCAAACCAATCTAACTGCAGTTTAAATACTGCAAGCATGTAAATACGCTACACTATAGCAAGATCAAAGTGAAAAGAATGTTCTAAAGGCATCAGCTAGAAAAATATAGCCTATCCCTATATGATGAGATTAATTTTATATTGGTGAAAGTTTGTCCAGAACGATATCATTTTCTCTCCCCTGCTGCAGGTAGAATGATGCACATAAATATACCCTACATTATGTAAAGTCATTGCATAAATGTGTTTTTATTGTAAAACTAAATGTGAAGTAGGGCCAAGTTATTGGAGCGGACATCACAGTATAGCAGATGCGCGTTCCGCTGTCACTTATCTAAATCACGTTAAATCGACAAGGGATATATATAGGCCCAGGAGGACATATATATGTTTCACTTAGGGTGGTGTTTTAATTTCGATGTTTTATTTGGTCCAATAATGAAATGTTCTACAATTGCAGGCTGTGTTACCATTACACATTATTTTAGATCGACCTTTTATATCTATTTCGCCTCATTTGGTTGCTATTTAGTAGTAAATGGAGTACCCAATTGCATGCTGGGACATTCACAGGCAGTGAATTTACAACTGCTATTTCCTATAGGACGTGTGTTGTGTCTGTCTGAGCGAGGGAGTCAGAGACAGTCGGTATTGTGCCTGTCAGACTGAGGAGAGAGGGAGAGAGTGACACAGAGAAGGGTGACAGAGGAGAGAGCCAGAGGGGAGGGAGAGAGCCAGAGGGGAGCGCTCCGCGCAACTGGCGCACTCTGAATAGGCCTGGTTTTCAAAAGCGCAAAGCGCTAAATTTACGCCAGGTGGGAAGATAGCAGTACGCCGAGATTTAAAGCCGACACGCCCACTCTGGCCCATTCTGGGACTGCGCCACGCCCATTCGGCCTAAAGCGCATTTGGCAGCGTAAAGCCATATTGATATCTTCCCGAAACAGGCGCACGGCACGTTTTTTTTTTGCGTTTAAGGCCCGTTTTAGCGCCGAAGGCCTGTGGGAGAATAGGGCCCATAGTCAGATAAACATTTGACTTCTATTATGAGAAACTGAAAACAACAGTGTGCCAATAGACGATGATAGATGCTATCTGCTGTGCACAGGCACAAGACAGAAGTTCCCTGAGGGACGATTAGCTAGGTGGTGTGGTTTCCTCTCATTGTGTGAACTTGGGCTTTGCGTGCAAGGCTCGGTTCAGTTCAGTATAAAATGACTTTGTGTGATATTAACACATTCACTGCCAACCGTTTTTTCAATACTGTAGGTAGCTTCTGCCAAGTTTTTTTTTTTAGGATTCTGGCTCATCTTTCAAGAGCAGAGGATTATTTTCTGCTAGGACTTTGTGAACACAAAATATCTAAAAAGAACTAATAGAATGTGTGCTTTCTCTGTTTAAAAGAGTTAGTTTGTAGAGTTAGTAGTTATGTAGGCATTAGCAGTTGAATACAGCATGGTTTCAGCGTCTGAAAATAAAAGCTGAGATAAATGCCTTTTTGTGAAATTCGATAGAACAGGCAGAACAGTCACTTTAACCATTTATTTTTGGCATCAGTGAGACATCAGACATCTAAACAATATAGTTCTGAACAGTAATTTCCTCCATAACAGCACCCCCACCCCCCTCTCCTTCAAACTCCTCCCTCCGTGGGTGTGTCTCTGGTGGCTTTGCAGCGTTTGTCACAGGCTGCCTGTGTGCTGCTGCCTGGCTGCTGGCGGCCGCTCGTCGGGCGAGTCTGGATGGGGCTCGTTCGTTTCTGGGTTTTCGGTTGTGAGCTGGGATGAATCTGCGTGCGATTCTGGGCTTTCTGCTGGTGTTTCAAAGTGTGTTGCACCCAGTCTATTTTTGGACCCCCCACCGTTGTGCGCCACCGTTGTGCGCCAGCGCGAAAGCGTTTTCGCCAAACCATTCTACAGTATGAGAATGGCTTCCTCACGCTTTTCCCTGCAGTTTTGGCTCGGCTTTCTCTAGTCTGGAGAGCACTGTCGCCACTTAGTGGGTCGGTGGAATGGGTTGTACACGTTCGGTGGCTCCCATATTTTTATAGGAGATGTAAAAGGGTAAGATCCACGTCCCACCGTCAATTTTTTTAGAGTTAACTCGTCCACGGCAGTCAACCGTTGTTGTTTTTTTGACGAGTTAACTCGTCCACGGCAGTGAACGTGTTAATAAACAGATCTCTCACTACTCAGCCTACGAGTGTTGTCTTATTGTGACCAAGGAAGGATTAAATTCCACAACACTACCTATGATCTTTTACCTGGATGCTAGAAACTGTAAGTAGCATCATAATGCAAAAATACCAGAGGGGAACCGTCCGGGACCTGAGGGCCGTTTGATATTCTAAACAATAATATTTAAAAAGTTGTTATTTTATTTTATTTTATTAATTCATAATTTGACAATTACATCTAAACAACATGTTTCTGAGGAAATAAACCAATTAAAACTGCCTACTCAGTTTGTGTTGGATGGTGAAAGGTTAGAATCAGAATTTTGCACTTCACAGTTGCTGTGAAGATGTGCAGCTCTGTTCTGAGCTGTGATAGCAGGGATGCAAACTAGTCACCTTTAGGATCCACAAATAGGGCACTTAATTATTGAATGATTTTGAGGGGTTTTGTGTCTGGTATCTGTCACCTTTTTCACTCTGATGAGTTTGCATCCCTGTAGGCTTGCCCACTGCAGAGGGCCGGTGTGTCAATCTGATGATCATATTTAGAATGACAGTAAAATTGACCAATCATATCTTCACTCTAAATGGGAGGGCCAAGTCCTCGCGGTGCCGCGTCTATGTGCCGACAGGCCGCAGTGCTGACAGGTCGCAATGCCGATAGCCCACAAGCAGAACCAGCTGAGCGAGGCGGCGTGCAGCGTGTCGGTGGAGCTAACCTCTCCCGGCCAGCCCCCACGCCAAACCTAACCTCCCCCAGACCCTAACTCAAAACCTAACCTCTCCCAGCCCCCACGCCAAACCTAACCTCCCTCCATGCCATGCCTAAACCTAACCTCCCCCAGACCCTAACCCAAAACCTAACCTCTCCCACCCCCACGCCTAAACCAAGGTCGGCATTGCGGGTGGTCGGCATAGCGGGTGGACCCCAGTCCTCGCTATCTAATTATCATGACTTCATGCATGACTTTGAGCATGAAAAACATTATTAATTCACATAAGGTACTTCATGAACTATCAGTAATGTACAAGGATTAATAGTAGCTAATGCATAAATGAAAAATTTTAACCCTTGCAGGACGTCTGCAACATATATATTGCTCCTAATCCACTTCCAGCAATATTTGGCATTCCACCTGATACAAATTTTTCAGTACCATTTCAAAGGGTCCTGGCTTTATTGACCCTTACTCATTTACTCACTCATTTACACCCATGATAGATGGATTAAGGAGGTGCTCCATTACATCAAACTGGAGGAAAATCAGATTTTCTCTTAAAGGCTCCTTGAATACCTTTAACAAGACATGGACGCCACATTTTTCTCAAATATAAATAACATGGTGGTTGTGCCTGATCCTGATGACAGCTGAGCCCCCCCCCCCCCCCCCTTTTTTTTTCTGGTAAAATTTTTCCTCACTGTCTTATCTTTTATCTTTTTCCCCGGTTGGCCTTATTTTGTTTCATGTATGTTTTCTGTGGGCATTGGCTTATTCAGCTATGCCACTCCAGCCCAAAGCACGGACGGGCGGTTTGGGGGGGTGGTTTAGGTGGCACTGTGGGTTGGGTTGTTAGGTTTGATTTTTGGGGTAGATGATGGAGGGGTGGGAAGGGGGGGGGGGGGGAAATGATCGCTCAACACGAATACGTGCAAATGTGTAATTTCTTTTTGTATATCCACGTATACACTGTTCTGTCTGCTTATAATTCTTGTGAATACAAATTGCAAAAAAAAATACATGAATGAATGAATGAATGAATGAATGAATGAATGATTTGATAGTCGGACTTAAAAGGTAAAAGATAGGCTACTGTTGTAAATCAGCAGGGTAATTGGACAGGGCAATGTTCCCAGGGTTCAATTTCCCCAGGGTTCCATGTTCCCAGGGTTTATATGGCAGATGGGAACATGACAAAGGGTAAATTTTTCCCAGGGTCCAATGTTCCCCAGGCCTAAATATGTGCTCTGCCAGGGTTCAATGTTCTCACGGCTCAATGTGCCCAGAGTTCAATAATGAACCCTGGGAACATTGATACACTCCTCCAGCTCATCCCTCCAGACTTCTGTCAGACAGAAATAATGGCTGAAGGAGAGGAACCAGCTAGGTTCCTCAGCTTGTTCCTCCTGTAACCACCGTCTCAACTGTCACAACTATTTTTGATATTTCTCAATAATCACCTTGGGATTAAAATGATTTTGCTTTGAGGACTGCAAAAAAAGGCAGCTATTGAGAAACAGTTGTTGTTGTTGTTGTTTGTCAAATACATAAGATTTGAGCCCTGCTGTAAAGATGTGTCAGCCTGCATCTGTGACAAACTTTGACTGGATTTACACAATACATGTCCAAAATACAATACATTTCATAGCAAGGGCTTATAAACCCATTTATAGGTTTTTCATACTGTAACATTATAGCTTTTTCGTGCTGCGTGCATCACAAGGCCTTCATATTTGATTAGATTTCATCTTCATTTTTCTCAAACAAACACAAAAAATCACATTAAGGACAAAAAACCATAAACAAACAGCCTTCATCAAAAAACAACCAAGGATGAGTTAATTGGTTGTTTGGAATGGTATAGAACAGGAATATCATGATGTTACTCTTGAGATGATATTGTCAAAAGTTTTGTCAAAAGCAATAGGAACTCTTGTTGCTCGGCCAATAGTCCCCCCCCCCTTTCTTACAGTATGTCTGAATAAAATAGGTGAAGGTTAGTAGTTAGACGAAGCCAAGTTGAATACAGCTTCAGAAGCACAGCTGGGGCACCATAACACCACAGTGTAAGCAGATTCCTTGGGAAGGCTAAATGTTCCGATGGCTGTCGTGACACATATTGCATGTTAACTGATCTCTGCTGACGGTAGCATCAGTACACTGATAAACGCACAGAAAGAGGAGCTTGGATGCAACTCAAGGATATAAGCAGATGCTTGGGCTGCACCCAAGTGATCGTTCAAATACCCAAAAACATATTGATTAATTTGACTGACTATGTCAGCAAAAAATGGATTTGAAAAAGCGACAACTTTTCAATGTTTTTGTTTTGTCAAATCAACTTTTTGTCAGACAGAAATGTTTTATGGTCTCTCTCTCGCTCTCATAAGCATTTTACAAAATGTCTATGGGAAAAAAATGGCGGAAGAAATCTTGGTGCGCATGCTGAAACAGGAAGTTATGTCAACTTTGCCTCTCTATAGAGAGCCCCAGGAACGAGTCCGGAAATCATCGATGCTAACACTCCTGGTTCTTCACTGTTTTCGCCTATGGGACTTTTGAATGGGTTTTTGGCGCGATGCTTCTATTAAGGTCTCTGGGCAACGCAAGCTTAATCAAACGCGAACCAGTGTTTAGTAATATCATCTTCACACATGAGGACCACTTTTATGAGTTTTAAAGCTTTTACATGCCGTTAAAAGGGCGGCAAGCAAACGGCTAAATGAGACTACACTGTTGAGTCGACGGGGATATATACGTCAATAACATCATCACTTCAAAGGACGAACACGGAAATTATCTTCCCTCACCTGGTTCAGCCCGGCGTAATCAGTGCACACAACAACAGTCCAGGTTGAGTGCTGACGTGACGTGGAAGCCTATGCGACACTGTGTAGTTCTGGATTAGCTTAGCACGAGCTTTTTACTTCGAGGGCTCGCATTTACGCTTCAAAACTCATGAAAGTGGTCCTCATGTGTGAAGATTATCCGGCTGAACACTGGTTCGCATTTGATTAAGCTTGCGTTGCCCAGAGATCTTATTTGAAGCATTGCGGCTAAAACCCATTCAAAAATCCCATAGACAGAAACAGTGAAAAAAACAGGAAGTCCGGGACTTCCGCGTTCTGACTACAAAAATACGTCATCCCTGGGGCTCTCTATGGTGCGTACGTATACTTGCTACATATTGTGGTAAACCTGTGGTGGGAGGTGATGTGTAATGACAGGCTGATTGGGGTGATTGCCTCCAGCCATGGGACAGGGGTGAGACTCTTGGTTAAAGGGCAGAGCCTGCCATTCATTCGGGGATGCTGAAGAGTTCGTTCTTGTGTGTCCCGTGCCCACAGGAGAGGAGGACAGCTGCCTCCCTCTCAGTAGATAGGGCCGGGGGAGTCCATAGCATTTTCGGTCACCACACGCTCTCCAGCCTTGTACCAGCTTCCGGCCCGCCGCCTTGTGCTGCCAGCACCGCCGACCAGCAGTATATCCTCTGGGGAGTCGGTCGGTGCTAAGCTCAGACCCCGGGGGGGGGGGGTCTCGCCGACGGGCGAGTTAAGTTTTAACATTATCATCTTCTTTATTGTTTATTGGTTTTGTTTATTGGTTTTGTTTGTTTATTTGTTCACATACATAGATGATCCGGGGAGTCTTGGTGGGCCGTGGGCGGCCAATTTACCTATGGCCGCTCATGGTGGTGTAGAGACTATCAGTGTCTCTACACCAGTTTGCTGTGCATAACCCGGGCGTTTTGGGGTAGCCAAGCAGGAGACAGGAAACCACTGTGACCGGCTTGACTACCAGTACGAGTGAGTGGAAGGGACAAAATAGCGGCATGCGATTAACGCGATTAAAAAACAAACAAAAAAAAAACGTTATGGTCGGCCCTTAATCGCATTGCGATTAACGCGTTAACGCTGACTGCCATAGTGTGTGTATATATATATATATATATATATATATATATATATATATATATATATATACACACACACTGTGTATTACATTGTAATGTAATATACATAATGTATATAGGCTATTTAATGTATTATTTACTATTTAAGCAGGTTTAACTTCCTGTTCTCAACTAGGGGGACCTGGGGAAGCAACTTACAACCAACAACATGATAATGAGGCTGTACATTAAAATACAACAAATGACCAATAAAATACAAAGTAAAACAATGTAATCACAAGACACTAAAATAGCTTGCTCTAATAAATAAAATGGAAGGGATGGACTTCCTGTCACATGCTCCACCTCAGTAAGTTTTGATAATCGCAGCTGTCTGTGACATCAGACAGATTTTAGATCCACCTCAGTAAGTTTTGATATTGCAGCCGTTTGTGACATCAGACAGATTTGAGATCCACTCCCTCATTCTCACGCTGTTATTGAATTTTAAAACAATATAAATTACTCTTCCATGCATTACACATCTCTGTGCTGGTCTGCTCTTGAGTTGACTGTAAATGCTGCGGTTAATGTCGCCATCTAGCGGACACACAGTAGAACTAATATCACCTGATCTGTAGTGTCTCTGCCCTGGTTTCTGGCCATGTTGTCAGACTGGGCTAGACTTGTTTACCCTGAAGTTATGAGGGCGCACCCTCACGTCAAATGTACACATACAAGAACTTTTTTCTCAGAATTCTGGCTTTTTTATTTTTGTTTTTCAGAATTTTAAACTCAGAATTCTCCAAAATCCAGATGACCACATGTGTCACGACCCCAAGGTTGGCAACCACTGCACTAGGCTTTAGCAATATAATGCACTAATTACTTTTTTTAAGTGGCCCCCAAATTTTGTAAATGCCCCCAGTTTTTAGACAGTGGGCGCAAAAGTTGCCCCCAAAATATTTTTTTAATTTCCTACACTGGCAGAAAGTCTCTGTGACTTGATGCTGTGAATTCACCATGAGAACATCTTCCAAGGTAATGCTGACTACATTCATGTTAAAATGTGCTAAATATGTACATGGGGGACAAGGGGAAAAGAAGTAGCTCAAAATCATCATACTCATTGAACTACACAGGTTATAGACAATTTAAAGGGATCTCTTACCATTGTTACGTGGACGACATTCAACTGTATTTTTCCTTTAATCCTGACTGTATTGATTGTTTTAATGTATTGCATGATTGTTTGTCTGCGATTAAGGACTGGATGGCCAGTAACTTTCTTCAGCTAAATGTTGATAAAACAGAAGTATTGATTGTTGCTGCAGATAGCTTTGCTGCTAAGGTGGCTAACTGTATTGGGTCCCTAAATCCTAATGTACGCTCTAACATGAGAAACCTTGGTGTTATCTTTAATCAGGCCGTGCTTTTTGACAAGCACATCAAGTCCCTGTCCCGTACATGTTTTTGCCATCTTAGAAACATTGCAAAGCTCAGGTGAGCTGGAAGTTATCATTCATGCTTTTGTTTCGTCGAGGCGGATTATTGTAACTCTCTTTTTACGGGCCTCGCTAAATCTTCTCTGGACCGCCTCCAATTGATCCAAAATGCCGCGGCCAGGTTACTGACCAAGTTCGAGTAGATACTGTCACATTACTCCGGTCTTGGTCTCCTTACACTGGCTGCCAGTTACTCTCAGGATCCAGTTTAAAGTTCTTCTGCTCACATACGTGCCTTTTAAACATGAAGTCTGGATCATGTCAGGCTAGCCAGAACAGGATATTTTCAGGTTTTACCTTTTTAAACATGAGGGGTCTTTGTTTAGAAACAACTGGATATGAGCCGTTTTTTCTGCCAGTGGGCGGGAAGGGGGGGGGGGGGGGGCGGTAGCATGTATCGATAACAAGAAATGTGATAGGAAATGGCTTTAGTAAATTTGTAACCAAACTCCATTCAAAAACATGCCGTTTTAACAGAGGGGCCATTCCTGGCATTGTGCCAAAAATGAGGCAGTCAAAATAGTGGTCGCACCGTCGTCAATCACTGTGGGTGATTTATTTCACAAGTGGCATTCAAGTCATATCTGACTAGTTTTAAATGTATTTCTCCCCACAAAAGTTAGGCTAGGCCTATATGTCTCGATATAGGCTATCAGTCAGTCAGCTCATATCCTCTCCGCAGTGTGGACGCACAGTCACACAACACTGCCTGCCTCAAATGGCTGCCTCACACAATAGAATTGGCTGCATCCAACTCGAGAAAACTTCTCAGAAGAGACTAACGTTAGCGACAAATCTGGAGACTTCAAAAACATGCCGTTTTAATGGAGTCCATTCCGACCACGAGGGGTGGCAATGTGCCAAAAATGAGCGCTTCCGCCTTTGTTAGGCTACATAAAGCCGCCCAGTCAAAATAGTGGTCGGACCGTCGTCAATCACTGTGGGTGATTTATTTTACAAGTGACATTCAAGTCATATCTGACTAGTTTTCAATGTATTTCTCCCCACAAAACTTGGGCTTTTTCTGACATGGGAGCAAACAAGCAGCACAGCAGTAAGCGTCTCTCCTGATGCACTGGACCTGGCTGCCTGCATAGCTGAAGCGCGTTGGGATCCCACTGCCAAACAATTCAAGCCGTTTTTGCAGCACTTGAGGAAACCGTGAGTTTGCTCGTTGATATAAGCGATTGCCCGAACGATCCATTCATTCATAAACTACCACCACCCGCCCACATAACAGCTAGCCTACATGAATAGGATCATGAGCTGCCAGAGTTAAACAGCAGCTCCTTTTGCGCTAATCCGGATCTTACACCGGCGAGCGAGATGAATATGATACGGACTCGCGGGAGTGCGCGTAGGCCGGCTAATTGTTGTTTAACATGCAGGCCAACCGGCTAGGATTGGGTTATAATACGGATTCCACTGCATGTTAAGAAGTGGCTATATAGAGCACTGCATGGTCAAGCACCTGCATATCTGATGAAACTGAAAGGCGTCAAACACGCTTAAGTTAAATTAAGTTAAAGTTATCTTGAGCACAACAGAGTTTGTAATTAATGTTGATGTGATGAATAAAGAAACAGCGCTCTGCTTATGGAGATGCAACTAAAACAATTACATCATAATGTAATACAACTAAGCTGGTGTGTGTGTGTGTGTGTGTGTGTGTGTGTGTGTGTGTGTGTGTGTGTGTGTGTTGCAACATCAGTGATACAACAGTGATGTTTTCTCACCTCTTCTGAAGAATTCATTTAGACAATTTGCCTCCCCTCCTAGGCCAGATGTCTCTCCTCCCACCAAGCAGCTCTGTAGACACAGCAGGCTTAAATTAAATCAGTCATATACAATTTAATTACAAATTGGGGTCTCAAACTCTTTAGGAAATTGTTCAAAATATGTTTCTTAAAATTAATTGAGATAATCATAGGTTTGAAGGTATACAAATATTAGAGAGAGAGAGAGAGAGAGAACAAGTGTCTTAAACCAAGGCTCTGATGGCCATGCATGGTTTTCTTGAGTTAGGGCCATGTGTAGACGACAACCGTCTCTGCATAAAACATCAAACTAGCGTTGCGTGCTCACCTTTTATTTCGCATTTATACACAGCTGTTGTGATAACGATTTGCGTGCAGACTGAGGCCGACTGAAGCCGCAAAAGCGTCAAGTGAGCCACAATAACATTGAAACTTCTGGTTAAAACCTTCACAATAATGGTATTTAAATAAACTAATAGTCTTATTGATGCATGTTGCAACGTTTTTTTGTGTGTGATCTGAAATACACAGAAGACATATAGAACACAGACAACTAAAGTCAATTTTAACACGTAGTGAGTCGACGACCCTGATTTTTATTTACCCAGTTATAAAATACGGGTTTTATTTTGAAGGTAAAAACGCCTAGCTTCCCCTATTCTGTCTGTTTCTAACAGGCTTGATTTAGCTTTGTGATTAAAGTTTAAATTAATTTTCCATGCGATAGAGTGACACAGAAGTCACAATGGTAGCCTAATAAACTGCTCCAGATTGGATTACCGGATAAAAACCCAGTAAAGCAACATAAAAAAGACCTGAGCACAATTGAGACTTCACTTGAGGAAATGCATCACAGTGAGTTGTCTTCAATTATTCAATGCGGGAGACAGTGATTAATAAGCTATGTGCGACGTTAGTAGGGCAAAAAGAATAAAAACTACTCGCACACCGCAGAGCTCCTTTTCTCCAGATTTATTGTTGTAGTTCAGCTCAGCACCTGCCCCAACTTTGGGTTTTGGATGTGCGTGTCTCCCTCCTTTTTCGACGTTAGTAGGGGGCACTTAACTCATTCAGGGCCAGTTTAGGACTGCCAATATTTAGCACAGGCCAAAGATTTTCATAATTGTTGGTCATCTTTCAAGACCCACAGTAAATTATCTATTAGCACCAGAGTGATTTGCAATACCTCAAAATGAAGATGTACGTCTCTGGGTTCACCAGGAAAAAAAAAGTGAGCTTTTAGCATGTTCTGTACTCTACTTATAGCCATTTATATACACCCTGTTTTCCCCCAAAAGGTCTCCCTGAGAAAATAAACAGGAGAAAAGGCAATTTTTGTAAAAGGGCACAATCTCAGGCAGAACTCACTCTCAGTTCTTTTATTTTGAACTGTATTGACATCAGACATGTAAACTACTCACATTGGATAGTTTACCCACCTCATTTACCAACCATTACACCCCTGACAGTAACGTTAGTTAAAGGTCCCATACTGTGAAAATCGGTTTTGATTGGGTTTTGTGGTTTGTATAAACTTGGGGGTGTTAACTAACATCTGTAAAAGTATGAAATAACTTACTACAGTCATTCCTCTCCCTACCCTGCCACAAGTGGGAGCCCCAGGAGAGGGCAAATCAGAGTGAATCAGAGTTCCATGGATTTTCTACGTCACTTGTCGCCAACCAATAAAAAAATTCACAGGGCCGCCCAGAGCCCGCCCCCTCGCAGCCCCGACAGCTGCCTGCAGGAAACCTGTTGTGTTCATGTACAATGGAGGTCGGCATGGGAGGCCTGTCTGTTCTGTTAACTGCTGTGTTACTGTAGCATGGAAACATGTCCAGAAAACAATGAACTGAACCATGGGTAAGTAAGTGTCACCACTTTGTGGTTGTTCAGTTATATACAGCCAGCTGGGTTTGAAAACATAATGGAAAACAGCCATCACCAGCGTCGGAGAGCGCAGCACCCCAGCACACACCTGCAACCGAGAAATCCTCCAGCTACCTAGCTGACAAAAGATCTGTCTGTAGACATTGAGAATAGAGTACACATACTGTCAAATATATTTCATATATTTCTTTAATACTTAGTCTCGTATAATTTATGTGATTGATACAGCATCACTTTACTGCTGCAGTGGAACATTCCTGCACAAGCATTTTGTGTGTATTTTCTATAATAAAATAATTAGATTCTGTAAGAAGTCAGTGTTACTGTTTATCTACTTGGATGTGTAATAAAGTACAACACAATTACTTTGCTCAAATTTATTGTCATGTACAGTATCCATGTTGGCCATATTTGTCAAATCAATGCATGCACAGAATACACAACTACTATACTGTAATAATACCTAAGCTGCAAGGGTCCATAGTCTGATTTTGTTCATTGCATTCATTCTGAAGTGAACATACACACCAAGATTATCCTGAACAGGATCATCTGGCTTCTTCAGGATAGTGTTAATTTTGGCAGCAATTTTTGAATTTAGTCTTGGTCTTAGTCCAGTTTCAAAATGTCATAGTCAGTTTTTATCACATTTAGTCAACCTCATTCTGTTTTTATTTAGTCAACTTTAGTCGACTAAAAGTCTGAGCATTTTAGTCTTATCTTAGTCCAAGAAAACAATAACTATCTTAGTCTAGTTTTAGTCAACAAAAACTTAACATTTTAGTCGTATCTTAGTCAAACTATTTTAGTCTACCAAAACCAATATTTTATCTTATCCTTCTGATAAAAACATTTTGAATGATTAAGACCACTGGACATGGAAAATGTGATGTGCCGATTTATTTTTGAACCAACATGATTCAACAATCCATGATACTGTAGTGTGTACACACACGCACACATTGCTGTCTAGGTAGGCATGGCATCTGTATAAAAGGTACAATATAGAAAATAATCATGGATGCTGTGAGCCCCTTTTTAGTCCATATATCTAAACGAATAGTTATTCTGTGTGCCATGGACAGTCTGTGTTTGAATTTTTCCTTTTCAGCCAGGTACATTTTGTCCACAAGGTTTGTCATTTTCTTTTGGCACTGTGAGCCTTCTATCTATTTTTTGGATCATCATGACAAAATCCTCATCGTCCACTGTCCGTGGAGGGAGGGCTGTGCGACCTATCCACTGAGCTATCGCCTCTTCTTTGGAACGTTGTTCTTGTGAGTCTGGTTTGTAGGTTGTGGGATAGCAAAGCCCCAGCGATAGCTGGCCTCTGCTCTTTCTTGGGTGGCTGGTATACCAGGGGTTTATCTGAAAGCTGGGACAGGAATAAATACAATGTCAGGACAGGACAGATGCAACATCAAGAAAATCAAGTATTGCACTAAGCATTATACATAAGTAAATCATTGCTGTCTTTTAATTCTTCTTCAAATTAAGATGTTTAGAACGGTGTGTGAGAGAGAAAATGTATGAGTCTGTAAAATAGTGTTACACACACACACACGCTTTTCTCTCTCCCTCGCTCTCACACAGTTCTAAACATCTTTAGGCAACGGCAACCCCCACCCGATAGAAACACCAACTGCACAGTGTAGCATTGATACAAGTTAAGCTAGCTAACTTTAGCTTGTTAGCTTGCTGGCTGGGCCTTTTGTCACTAGGAAAGCCCGGCCCCGCTGTTGAGAGATGATAACGCTAGCCCAATACTGAATGCTACGTTGCCTTCGCTGCTCATTTTAAGCTCCTTCACTACGTTAATAGTATAAAACACAGCCTACGTGCAAAACCACCACATTAGTAACATTAGTTGGCTTACCTCAATCTCTTTGTGGTAACACTTGATGTGTCTCTTCAAGTTTGTAGTGTTTTTCCCTGCTATTTTAAGGCCACACGGCTCCCCATGTGATACAGCAACGCATTCGGTTTTTTTCTCTGCGTCATTGTAACGGAAATAAACCCAGATATCCAGCCGTTTCTTCCCCCCAAGCATATCGAGTGCTAAAACAAGTAGGTTAAAATCGAGACCATTAAAAACAAGCTAAAACCATGGAGGCTAAAACAGGTCCTCCTCTGTCCTGACTGCATGCAGCTGTGATGATTGGCAGCAACGTTTCCTTATTGACACTGGTGTGCGCAGCACAGGAAACAGATTAACGATTAACGTTAAAATTTTTCGTCTCCTCCTTTTTCGTCAACGAAAAAAAAGACAGATTTTGGCACAGTTTTTATTTGGTGTGTTGAGTTTTACGTCTTTGCAGCACGTTGCATCCGGGAGTAAAATGAGACGATGGAGAGAGATGATATCTTTAGCCTTTATGGCGTAGTTTATTTAATCGCTGTTGGTCAAAAGCATCTAGCTGTCAGTGCTACAGCTCCACTCACTGAATAGCAAGCCCGGCTCTTTTCTTCTTCGGGCACCGGAAGGAAGTGGCACGGAGATACACACTACCAATGTACAATAGCGCCTCCCTGTGGCGTTAACCCTTCACATAGCCAGTAAACACTGAACACTAGTACAGAACTGTGGACATATCTGTCATTGACATTTAACACCCCCACTTTTTCACAGGTTCTTGTAATCAATACAAAAATAAAATAAATAAATGAAAATACAACATTCAATGTGGACTCTCTGTCTTACACATTTCAAACCCCAAAAATAACAGGTTCAAACTTCAGTAGTTTCATTTTAGTTACAGGCTTGGTCATAATATCAGCAACCATATCATCAGTAGGGCAATAAACCAAAGTTACTCTTCCCTCGCTTACAGTGGACCTGATAAAATGGTATTTTATATCCACATGTTTAGCCCTCTGTCTGCTCACGGGGTTTTTAGCAAGAGCAATTGTTCCCTGGTTGTCTTCGTGTACAATTGGCTGTGTGTACCTGTAACTGTCTATACCTTCTAGTAGCTGCTCTAGGTATAAACACTCCTGTATGGTAGAAGCCAGTGCCATATATTCTGCCTCACATGTTGAGAGAGCAACCGTAGGCTGTTTCTTAGTTTTCCATGACACTGGTGAGCTGTTCTCACTGAGATTTACACAATATCCTGTGGTACTGCGTCGGTCACTGGTATCTGATGCCCAATCAGCATCACTGTAGGCATGTATGCCTAACTTCTCGCTGTCGTTTCTTTTGAAACATAAACCTTTATCAGCAGTGCCTTTGAGATACCTTAACACATGTTTCACGGTAACCCACTGCTCCTCTGTAGGCTCGGCAAAGTACTGTGATAATCTGCTCACCACAAAGCTCAAGTCTGGTCTGGTACAAGTTGATAGGTATATCAGGCTGCCTACAGCCTCCCTGTACAGTCTGACATCATCCAACTTTACAGCATCCTCAGAATACTCAAGTTTTTGATCACAGGGTGTTTCTCTGGTTCTACAGTTTTGCATGTTAAAACGGTGTAACACCTTGTTAGTGTACCTTTCCTGTGACATTTTTACACATCCATTTGTTTGACAGAAATCAATACCCAGGAAATGTTTAAGGCTACCCAGATCTTTCATCTTAAACCTCCCTGCAAGCATCTCTTTCACTTCTTTTAGAAGCTTCTCATTGCTGGCCGCAATGATCAAGTCATCGACCCATATGATTATGATCACCTTCTCGTCTTTCGACTCTTTCGCATAAACACAGTGGTCGGCTGGGTTTTGTGTGAACCCGTCTCCAGTTAAACAATCATGTAAGACTCTATTCCAGTTACGCCCGGATTGTTTAAGACCATAAAGTGACTTTTCAAGCTTATAGACTATACCATCATCCTTCTCTTCGTAACCCTCTGGTGGATTAATGTAGATGTCGTAGTCTATGGGCGCGTGCAAATAAGCCGTTTTCACGTCCATCTGGTGTAGGAGTAGATTCTCCTGTGCCGCTTTTTGTAACAGCACCCGGACACTCGTTAGGTTTGCTGTGGGTGAAAATGTTTCGCCATAATCTATTCCCATCACCTGGCTGTATCCCTTAGCCACGAATCTGGCTTTGTATTTGTCTTTTCCGTCTACATCACTCTTGATGGAGTAAACCCATTTTCCCCCCACTATTTTCTTGCCTATTGGCAGGGTTGTCGCGGTAAATGTGTTGTTGTCGTTTAACGCCTTGACCTCTTCATCCATTGCTTTTCCCCATTCTTTAGAGTTAGCTGACCTCATAGCTTCCCCAAAGGTCTGTGGAACACCACATACAGCCCTGTAACAGTAATCTACAGTAGTGTGAACCCCATCACTGTCACTGTCACTGTCTTCATTCACGAAGTCATTTAGGTGACTTGGTTTTCTCCTTTCTCTGGTCGGATACCTTCCGCCCTCAGGTTCACCACCTGTCACACTCTGTTGTGTTTGGTTTCGATCAGTAGACCTCATAACTGGACCTGGACTACCACTCTGTGCACCTCTACTGTGTACACTTGGCTCTTGAGCATTCTCTGTGCTCCTGTCAACCTCCTGTGTGGTGTCCCTAGTCCTAGGCTGTCTCACACTGTCACATTCGTCATTTGGATCTGTCTCATCTGTCTGTGTTTGTTTCTCTGCAGCTGCCCTGCTTACAAACTTTACCAGCCTATGTTTTAGCACTCTGTTTGTATCTGGGTGATATACCAAGTACGCCGGGCTGTTCTTATCATAGCCTATAAAACGCCCCTGGTCGCACCTGGAATCCAGTTTTCCCTTTTCTTGTTTGTATGTGTAGCATACAGACCCAAATCTTTAAATTTTTGCTAGATTAGCCTTCTTGCCTGTCAGCAGCTGGTAGGGAGTCTGCCCTGTACGTTTGTTAAAACACCTGTTACGTACCATCGCTGCTGTTTGTATTGCATAGTGCCATAGTGGTTTTGGTAACTCACTCTCCACTAACATGCACCGACCCATCTCAAATAGAGTGCGCCAACCCCGCTCCGCAGTCCCGTTCTGGTGAGGTGAATACGGAGCTGACGTCTCGTGTCTGATTTTATTTTTCCTCATCAGTGTTTGAAAATCATTGCATGTGTACTCAGTCCCGTTGTCGGACCTGAGACATTTAACTTTCCCCCAAGGAGATACATCTGCTAGGAACTTTTCCGTAGCTAACACTGTGTCACTTTTCTTTTTCAGAAAATATGTAAACACTGCGCTCGAGTAATCGTCAGTGAAGGACTGCACATATTTGTAACCTTCAATCGACTCTGTGGGTACAGGACCTGCAAGGTCTGTGTGTACCAACTGTAAGGGAGCCTCTGCTCTGGTATCGGGCTCTCTATTTCTTGTTTGGGCAAATTTCCCCTGAATACACACCTTACATTCTTGTTCAGGCCTACATGCTTTACCTTTAATTTGCATGCCATCAACCACATTCTGCAGCTTTAGGACGTCATCATAATTGCAGTGGCCTAATATTTCGTGCCATGTCTGAATGTCGTGGCATGCATTACACTGGTCAATAGACTCACCCTCAGTGTTCAAATAATACAACTTGCCATACACATGTATTTCAAACCTGGTGCCGTTTTTGGTTATCAGTGCATCCTTGTCTTCTTTGAAAACGACCGTTGCCCCGCTTGCAGTGGCCGCCTTCACTGAGAAGATGTTCTGGGGGTACGATGGTATGAACAGAGCGTCTCTCAGCGTCGCTTTGTGTCGTTGTCCTTTGTTGTCGATCAGGCAAACATCCGCAGTCCCCCTCTTCTGCGCGACCCCACTGCAACGGGTGCCGTCTGCCAGCTCGACGCTGTGCTTTTCCGGTCTGAACGCGTTGTCAAAGTTTTTAAACTTGGTCACGTCGGTAATGATGTGAGAGGTGGCGCCCGTATCCACCATCAGTCCTCTCTCCTGGATGCCTCCAGCTGGCTGCTGCTGGGTACGGTTCTCTCCGTCCCTCATCCTGAACGCGAAGTCCTCGTCACCGTCTTCTTCCGAGGCTTTACATGCTCCGTCCCGGCTCTCCTTACTGTCCTTGTCCTTGCGTCTACATGTGGCGTCTTTGTGTGTGTCGCTTCGGCAACGACTACACCATGTCTTCTGTCGACACTCTTTAGCTCGATGGCCCTTGGTGCCGCACTTGAAGCACACCATCTCTGTGTCGCCTTTCTGGCGGTCATGTGTGTTTGCTCTGGCGGGCCGCCGCCCGGTTCTTCCTTGAGTCTTCATCACACTGTCGCTTGACTCAGCACATGTCTTTTCTGTTTCCTCAAAACTTCGTAGCTTAGTCTTGAAGTCTGCAAACGTGATGTTATCATTTGTGTGTGCCACATGTATGGCGAATGGCTTATAACTCTCAGGCAGTCCTTTCAAGATCATAGCCACCAGTAGACCATCCCCCAATGTCTCACCTGCATTTCGCAGTGCTGTTATGGCGATTTCTGCTCTGATGATGTAGTCCATAACACTCTCGTCGTTCGCCTTCTGAAGCGACGTCAGGGTGTTGTACAGGTTAATTATCCGGGGTTTTCCCTTACCGGCATAATACTCTCTCAATATTTTCAGAGCCTTTCTTCCATTGTCGGGTGCATCCCTCATTATGAGTGAGAGACTCTTATCATCCAAGAGTAGGATCATTTCGGCATATGCGTCAGCATTTTTCTTCACGTCGGCATCTCTTTGGTCCGCCGCCGGTTCTCCCAGGACCGTGTCCTTTAGTCCCAACAAGTGGAAATGTCCCAACATCTTGGTCTCCCATAGCTCATATTTTCTCTCATCTCCGTCGAATGCCAGTCGAGGCCACCTGCTTGTCCCTCGTTTATCCATGCTAGCCTGCGGCTCTTGTTACGCAGCTAGCTCGTTAGCACGCTCGTTTACCTTGCGTCTTTACACGTGGAAGTCGGCAAACTTTTCTCCCGAACGACTCCTGGGCCCATAACCTGTTGAGTTTTACGTCTTTGCAGCACGTTGCATCCGGGAGTAAAATGAGACGATGGAGAGAGATGATATCTTTAGCCTTTATGGCGTAGTTTATTTAATCGCTGTTGGTCAAAAGCATCTAGCTGTCAGTGCTACAGCTCCACTCACTGAATAACAAGCCCGGCTCTTTTCTTTTTCGGGCACCGGAAGAAGTGGCACGGAGATACACACTACCAATGTACAATAGCGCCTCCCTGTGGCGTTAACCCTTCACATAGCCAGTAAACACTGAACACTAGTACAGAACTGTGGACATATCTGTCATTGACATTTAACATGGTGAACTACATTTTCGTCTCGTCTTTTTTTGTCAACGATATTGGATGTTGATATCGCCACAGTTAGTGTTTAATCACGTGGGTACCGTCTCGTCATCGTCTCGTCTTAGTCATGGGAAAAAAGGGCGTTGACGAGCATATTTCGTCATAGTTTTCGTTAACGAAATTAACACTACTTCAGGATTCATCAGGGTTCTTCAGGGGGTACGGTCAGTCGGTAGCGCTGTCGCCTCACAGCTAGATGGTCCTGAGTTCGATTCTCGCCTGGGACGCTGTGGGCACTGGGGTTGTGTTCCCCCCCATATCTTCAGTGCCTACTGCCCAGGTGGGCTATCTCGTCGAAAGGGCCTTTCTGTGTGGAGTTTGCATGTTCTCCCCGTGCTCCCCAGGGGGTTCCTCCGTACATAACCCCCCCACTATAAACATGCAGAAGATCGTCGTCGTCATCCGACCAGTGACGACAACATCCGAAGTTTGTCCCCGGGCGCTGGAAAGAAAAAGCGACCACTGCTCCTGGCCTGCCCCCCGGAGGAAAGGACAAGCCTGGATGGGTTAAATGCAGAGGACACATTTCACCGGCCACCGTCAGCATGAGTGTGTGTTTGTGGCCGCATGCATGTGTTGGGTGTGTTAGTATGACAATAAAAAGACGGGCTTGTCCGTCTACTAACTGTTTCTGGCAACCTAAAGAAATGAGAACGGGTAACTTCAGAACAGTACAAGTACAATGACATTTATTATTTTGCACAGGCAATTTCGAGTAAATGTGAGTAACGTTACTGTACAGATTGTAACATACAACACACTATAAAGGTGTCAACTCAAGAAGTAAGATGTTATACACGGGTGGAATGACCAAGCCTCCATGTCGTGAGGTCTCCAGACCATAGTTCAAGCAGAAGGCCACTCACGCGTAATCCGATCTCAACGTGGTCAAAAATCCTAGTATGACGTCTGCTATGACGTCAAACATGACGTCAGTTAATCCTCATATATATAGCAAGGGTTCTACGTCACCTCTCTCTCTCTGGCCGATCATAGCAGCAGCAGCCCACGGCAGTCCATCTCCCTTGAAGCCGGCCTCCGAAGCGTTGTTTTGCGGCTGTTTTGCACCACATCTGCAGACCGAATCAGCACCCACTCCTGGCATGTCGGATCCCGAGCCAGAGCAGTCCTGGACAGTGACGACAGCTTAAACAACGATACCCCGTTCCGGATCAGCCACGGAGCGTATTTGCCCTCCGAGACGCCTGACGACACCGGCGAAGCGGCCGTGCCACAGGCCGCCAACGTAGCCACAATGAGAAGGCACGGGGCGCGCCACTGCGACGGGCCGCGCCACAGCTCAGCAGCCGTTCCTGTCCCGGGTGTTCAGGCGTCCAGCCCCAGGCTTCTCCTCCAAGCAGGCATCACAGGCCGTTCCATTCCACGTCGCTGTGGTCAGTTGCACGGCAGGCGCAGACCCCTCTGCTATCACCGGGCAGTTAAGTCTTTACTTTAACCGTAAATAAACGGGAGGTTGCGTGAGTAAAAGACGTCACGTCGCTGCCTGATGACGGTGACGTTATCACCGCACATTGCATACCATGGAGCATGTCCGAGCATCAGTTAGAATCAGGTTAGAATGAGTGTTTACTGTATAACTTCCAGACCGAAGTCAGACGGCCCAGGGAATGCTAACGCCTTTCCGTGTCAAGCTACCCAGTCTTAATACACCACTTCCTGTTCTTAACAAATTTCAAAGTAAAATGCCCTGGCGTTTCTTTTAACTGTGGGAATTAGGAAACAGTGAGACAGTAGACGAAGGTTGGTCGAGGTAGTTTACTTCTATCCAATGTTTACATTCACCGCGGTTAGCAACCAGCAATAACAGACCTAACCCGTAACCGGAAGTACGGTAACCTTAACCCCCCGCTCTTAAAGGCACAAGTCTCCTTTGGCGAATGTCTCTCCTAGTGTCTCGATGTGGGTCACCACATAACCATAAATAATACCAAAGCTAAAATAATTAATACAGTGTCACGCTAGTCATGTAACAAGAGGCTGCGAATCCCACTGTTATCAACCAATCAATCAATCAAACAAACCTTTATCGGCAGACGCTTGGTCCATAGATGACACATACACAATTCCAAAAAAAAAAAAAAAAAAAAAAAAAAAAAAGCACATAAGGGCACAATAAAAGAACAAAGTACATTATAAAAGAGAGTCATACCAGAATTTCCACATATGTGACTGGTATCTCACAGTGCTTAGCCCAAGGTCAGTGAGCAACTTAATAATAACATTCTGAGACACGTTCAATCTACAGATGAACCTGTACCTCAGATCTCTCAGGAGCGCCTGGAAAATGGCCACCCTCGCCTTACAGAACAGGTCGCTAGCACTGCTCCACCTGGGTTTAACGTTAGCCCAGTGAGTGCGCGAGCCAGGCTGCCCGGTCTATCGCCTGGTATATCGTTACTAAGAGAGGAGCTTGTGAAGAACGAACATCCCCACAGTCAAAGCATTTCCCCCAGATATGCATATAAAAACGTTTGTTGCTTTAATAGCCTACAAAAATAAAACGTCCGTTCGTACGTGATGCTAATCCGCTAGCGATGAGCTAACGGTGCGCGTGTACTACTAGGCCTCATCCCATGAGCCACCCCGACCTCCAGGCCTGCACTACCCAGGCTAAGAGCCCATCTCCCGGCCCCACACACCCAGCAGAGCCACCCGACCTCCAGGCAGCATTACATAACAATGAAGCCGCGTGTCTTGTCTATCAAGATAGATCTATAATGTGAAGAGCCTGTCCAGCCAATGACGGCTTGAGACTGGCTGCCACAGCTGCCAATCACCCATTTTTATCCCTTTTTATACGTCAAATAACTACTTAAAAAACAAACTGATCAGAAAAATGACCACCTGCACAGGCATTAGCATGATAATGACTATCTAAAAATGATACAAACCACCTTTAACACATTGACTGCCAGCCCTTTTTTTCTTGCTGTAGGTAGCTTCTGCCAAGGCGTTTTTTGAGGATTATGGCTCATTTTACAACAGCCGAGGATTCTTTTCTGCTTGGACTTGGTGAACATACAATATCTCAAAAGTACTAATAGAATGTGTACTTTCTCTGTCTAAAAGAGTTAGTTTGTAGAGTTAGTAGTTATGTAGATATTAGCCGTTGAGTACAGCATGGTTTCAGGGTCTGAGGCAGGAAGCTGAGATAATCGCAGTTTTGTGAAATGCAATCAAACAGGCAGAAAAGTCACTTTAACCATTTATTTTTGGCATCAGTGAGACATCAGACATCTGAACAATAGTTGTTTTCAATAATGGAGGAATAATACCATAATAAAATAAATAAATGTCAAAATAAATACAAAACAAGAGCAGACCACAGGTCACTCAGCTTTTTTTTTTTTTTTTTACATGTTTTTTTTTTTTATAGGTTTTTTCGGTTCGTGATCAAACCGGTTTGGGCTCGTACACCGAATCCAGAACTGTTCCAAAATGTAATGGGTACTTCCTTGGCCCATGTTACACCCATCCACAAAGTTACATGAAAATCGGCAGGTGCTTTTTATGTATTCCTGCTAGCAAACAATCAAACAAAGAGCATCAAAAACAGGCAGTTTTTTTTTTTTTTATGACCCATGCCTACTTGTGCCACCGAGCACGGTTCCTCTCTGAGTGGTACACCTCATAGCAGCCAGCCCTGTGTAATGGGACATTACACATGACACAACATCAAAAACAGGCAGTTTTTTTTTTTTTTTTATGACCCATGCCTACTTGTGCCACCGAGCACGGTTCCTCTCTGAGTGGTACACCTCATAGCAGCCAGCCCTGTGTAATGGGACATTACACATGACACAACGGTAGCATGTCTCGCTTCTCTCACCTCTCTCTTTACAAACTCTACACCTCCTCGCTGGGAGCTGTTTTTTGCATGTGGGTGGATACTTGGCCATTACATGGCCCGCTAGATCGACATCCAGCCTGCTTGGAGGGTCCAGGTATGGTGCCCGGCCCGGCCTGGTTGCAGGTTGGTCACTGCCCTCCCCCCCACCCCCCACCTCCTCCCCGCCACCCCACACCTCCTCCCCGCCACCCCACACCCCAGCCCCCACCTCCACCCCAGCCCCCACCTCCACCCCAGCCCCCACCTCCTCCTCCTCCACCCCAGCCCCCACCTCCTCCTCCACCACAGGTCTGGTCCATGCAGTGACAACACTCAGGATGAAAGCCATCAATGTTTTACACTTTCTCTGGCGTTTAGCTGGGTGTTTAGCTTTGTACAGCACAAAGGCGTTATAAAAAGACATTTGAAACATGTACATGACAAACTTGAATGGCCACCTGGATGTCTTCCTGGCAAAGGGATAGTAGGCAATGTTCTGGTCCAATCTGTCTACCCCATTCATGTACTTGTTGTAGTCGACAACGCACTTGGGTTTTGCATGTGGGACCCTCTCTCTGCTGCCTTTCTGCCTGACCTGCACCGTCTCCATCGTGTCATCGTGCAGCGTGGAAACCATTTTGACGATGCGCTTGTCTCGCCAGGCCAGAACCATGGTGCCACCATTGTGGCGCATGACAGTTTCCCCCAGCTTCACGGTGTGGTTGGTAACCTTTGTAGCAGGTGGCTCGCCCCTGTTCCTCCTCAGAGTGCCACAGACATGTGTCTGACACTCCAGCAGCTGTGCACACATTCCAACAGAGTTGTAATAGTTGTCCATGTATAAGTGGTACCCGTGCCCTGCCAAGTCCCCGAGGAGGAACTCCACTGTCTCGCCTAGGGTGGACCGCTCACCACAGTAGGGCTTCATGCTATAGCAGTAACCTGTCTGGGAGTCACAGAGGATATATGATTTTATCCCATACTTTATGGGTTTTTGGGGGTTGTACACCTTGAAGGCCAACCGCCCACGCCACAGGAGCATCCCCTCATCAATACTAATGTTTTGACTTGGTGTCAACATGGCTCTGAACTTTTCTAACAGGTCGTTCAATACTGGCCGGACCTTGTACAACCTGTCTGCACCATCAACATCAAAATTGTTAGAGAAATGGAGGAATCGTGTCAGGAGCTGAAAGCGGTTGCGAGACATGGTTCTGGGGAAGTGGGGGGTAGCAGTCACTTCATCTGTGCTCCAGTACATGGACAGTTCAGGCTTCTGCACGATCCCAGTGAGGAAGTACAGTCCCAAGAAGCTCTTGAGTTCTGCCACATCAGTGTCCTTCCACCTCCCAAGCCTCGAATGTGGCAGAGCCTCGCTCACCTGACTGATGCACTGATGAGCATACAAGTTAGTTTGTGCTACGATGGCCTGGAGCAGCTCATTGTCCAGGAAGAGCTGGAAGAACTCCACTGGTGAGGCAGCACCACCACTATGAGCCCCCGGTTCTGCTCTGAATGGGATGTGGGTTGGCTCCCAGTCAGCACCACTCCACTCAGCAGGACCTGCAGGCCGAGGACGTGTCCCACTTCCAGCTCCATCTGCAAATTATAGAAATACATAATTACCATAAAATAGTGTTTTTTATATGTGTGGTACTGAATTCTGGAGTTCTAGAATTTCTGGAATTCTGGCTGGAACCTGTGATGTGAAAATAAACCTGATTCTGGAGTGTGCTCTTACCCATTTTCCTGGCACTAGAGGCTGTGGCACCAGGTGCTGTAGCGCTACAGCTGGCTCCAGGCTCATCTTCAGAGTCTGAAATTCAGTAAAATGAATTGACTGACTGCTGGCTTTTGTACAGTCATAGTAATTACATTTACACAAGTTACACAAGTCATCTCAAACATCGTCTTACCACTGCTCTGTGGACCTTCGCTCCTGGATGGGGCCCACTCATCTTCAGAGTCCTCCACGTCTGGGGAAGACGTGATGTCACTAGACTCGGACTCAGTCAGTCCAGCAGCCGCAACCGCGACATCCAGAGGCTCACCCCGTTCATCATCCGAGACCTCGGAATCGGTCTCCGGCACAAGCTCGTTTCGGACGGAAAAGAAATCAAGCAGTGATCTCTGATCGGCCGATCGCTTGCGTGCAGCCGCCGAAGACCGCTTGCGTTTGGCCGGCATGGCACAAACACGCCACCCGCTCCCAACTAAACTGAAATAAAACTACTGCTACCACTAGCTCAAACTGAACTGAAATAAAACTACTGCTACGACTAGCTAAAACTGAACTGAAATAAGGCTAATCTACCGGCTACCAACTCGATCAAACTGAACTAGAATAAACTGAACTAGAATAAAGGCTAAATACTAAAATGAACTGACGCTAAAGGCTAAATGTGCTAAGCTAACTACAATGAACACTAACTGTAACTACCGCTAACTATCTATCTAAACAAAGTCTTTATAAAGACTATACTAAACACTACTACTGTACTAACAACTAAATCAACTACGCTAACCAACTCGCTCTAAATCTGACTCTAAATTGCTAAATTGCTGAAATTCTCTATATATAAATCGCTATGTAATTCTGTCTCTGTCTTACTCGCTCAATCTTACCTACACAACCCGCTGATCAAAGAGCCCGCCTTCCCTATATAGAAATCTTTGTTAGAGTACTTCCGGGGCAGCGGGAGAGGTCGGATCCACCTTCACCTATTGCCCAAGGGCCTCACCTAGTGGAAACCACTGAAAAAACAGTTTGACGTATCCATACGTCCTTGGCAGTGAAGCGCTGGATTTTTTTTGACGTATCCATACGTCGCTGGCAGTTAACGTGTTAAAAAAAAAAAAAAAAAAAAAAAAAATCACCCGACGTATACTGTGATTATTTCGGTTTTGATTTTCCCATCCACTAACATGAGGAGGCGGGCCTCGTGACCCAACACTGGATTCAACCGCCAGAGCGGCGATCTAACATGCAGCGGCTTCACTGAACCAGTGTGATGCCCAGTCCATCTTATGATGGGTCCATGGTTGCAACTAGCAGTCTATGGTGCACTTGCAAGGCGGTGAAACCACTGTTTTTCTTTACTTGTTTATTAACCAGGTCTTTATATCCCATGCATTAAGCGTTACATTTCAGCTCTATAGGGTTGCCGCCAGAATGAACCGTTTGCCCCATGGATCTTTCGGTCTGTCCAGAGTGCCCGAGATGCTATGGCACTTCAGCATCAGTGCGTCTCCAGGCCGGGTCCCGTCAATCACCGTGAATCTGCCCAGACTTCCCCATGGGGGGAAAAGATGGTCGCCATCTGAGGACATCATCACCGGCCGGCACCGTATCTTTTCATTCAAATAGCTAGCTACTAATAATGCTTGCATTCCCATGAATTATTGGCTCGTAATTCTGAAATAATTGTCCCTGAAAGGGCTGAGAGCGCTGAAGCTATTATCATAAGAATCTTGCATCGGGTGAATTCTGTCTGCCTCTCCAGCTAGCGATCCTGTCCACGTGTCATATCGTTTATTTTCAGCTCATCAATCTCATCACGTGATGACTGCTGACTAGGGGTGTCACAATATATCGTCCCACGAAATTTCGCGATAGTAAAACGTCACGATATGTATCGTTGAGATGAAATCTCATATCGTGAAATTTTTTTTTTTTTTTTTTTTTTTTTTTTTTTTTTTTTTTCTCCAAAAGTAGACAAAGAAACGTCTTTGTTTGTTGAAGTTCAATGTGTGGAAAGTAGTTCAGTTGAACAAGTCTCTGAAGAGACACATGAGAAGTTATACAGGAGAGAAACCATTCAATTGAGTTTCTGGCAAAACTGTTTACTTGACAGGAAAAACTGAAGATGCATAAAAAATAGACTAAGAAAAGTCTTGTTGTTTGAGTTTGAAGAAAAACTGAAGATGCATAATGAGAATTTATACTGCTGAGAAACCTTTTAGTTCAAAGTAAATCTAAGTGACGGTGTAACTCATTCTATTTCAAGATAAGCCTTATCTCCAATCTCATGTTTTTTCTAGTTGTTATTGTAATAACAATTTCCCACAACAGCATGTTTTGTATTTGTGCATTTCAAATAAAATACTACTTTTCCAGTCATATATTGTCATTATTCAAGTTTAAAAAAATATTGTTAAAATCGTATCGTATCGTATCGTTATCGTGAACCCAGTATCGTGATACGTATCGTATCGTGAACTGAGTGTATCGTGACACCCCTACTGCTGACCCATACAGCATTGCAGCTAAGCCCAAAATCAAGGGAAAGACCGCTCAGGCCCCAGATCGGCCCCCGGCTCCCCTGTTCCTCATCGCACCTCGTCACCACATGACAAGATCCTGGTTCGTCCTGCACCTCGAGCGGACGCTCCAGAAGTGCAACCTCCCGACAAAGAACTTCTCCAGCCACTCCTTCAGGATCGGAGCGGCCACCTCAGCCGCCGTGCAAGGAGCGTCCTCCGCCTCCCTCCAGCAAACGGGCCGCCGGTCTTCATCAGCATTCTCCAGCTACATCCGCCCGGAGCGGGTGGCCATACCGGCGGCCCAAAGGACCCTCCTCCCTTCATCGGCAAGCATGGCAACGAACAGTGTCCCGGACGTCCGTGCCAAATAATGTCTGGTTGGTGGTGGCTCCCCGAAAAGCAGGGTGCCCAGCAAGGCGCAGTAAATCTCCCGGTTATTTTTGGGGGGGGTAACCCCCTCCTCTGTCCCGGCCTGGCTCGAGGCCGCGTCCGTCCGTCGCGTCTCTCTCTCCCCCCGGGGAGAGGCTGCGTGGCGGCGGGCGCGCGTTGAACACCTCTGACTCTGGGTGGCCGATCCGACCGGACGCTGCGGTCCCTCCCGGGGCACTCGTCCCCGTGGCCTGTCCCGACGTCTCCTGGAGTGGGAGCGGCGGGCTTGACACGGGGCGCCTCGGGCAGGGGGCTGTCTGGTAACCGGACGCCATCCGACCTCGGAACCTGAAAATTAGTGCGGCACGGGGAGCGCTCCACTCCTCGTGTCGTGCGCCTCCGGGTGCCCGTTACTCGCTCTCCCCTTCCGGGGGAGGCGGGGGGCTTAATGCGCTTCCTCCCCGCTCCGTCGCACGAGTGCGGCTTGCGGGTGGAGTCGCCCGGGGGGTCCCGTCGTCCTACGTCAACCCCGAGAGAGAGCCAGAGAAAGTCAGGGTCAGTCAGAAGGCCAAGTCAGGGGGCCAAGAAGGCCAAGTTAAAATGGTGAGGCGCCAAGGCGGCCAAGTAGGCCAAGCTGGGAAGCGCCAAGTCAGGTAAGGCGCCATGGCGGCCAGGAAGGCCAAGCCGGGAAGCGCCTTAAGTCAGGTAAGGCGCCATGGCGGCCAGGAAGGCCAAGCCGGGAAGCGCCTTAAGTCAGGTAAGGCGCCATGGCGGCCAGGAAGGCCAAGCCGGGAAGCGCCTTAAGTCAGGTAAGCCCGACCGAGTTGGGAGCGCCAGCCGCAAATAGCTGTAAGTCGCTAAAAAGGTCGAAGGCCGGAAAAGTACAATCGCGAGGCGCCAAGGCGGCCAGGTAGGCCAAGCTGGGAAGCGCTATCGCGAGGTGCCCGACCGAGTTGGGAGCGCCAGCCGCAAATAGCTGTAAGTCGCTAAAAAGGTCGAAGGCCGGAAAAGTACAATTTTTGGGGGGGATAGAGAAAGAGAGAGCCGGAGAAAGTCAGGGTAGTTGCGCCAAGGCAGCCAAGTAGGCCAAGCCGGGAAGCGCCAAGCTAAACAGAAAGAGAGAGCCGGAGAAAGTCAGGGTAGTCGCGCCAAGGCAGCCAAGTAGGCCAAGCCGGGAAGCGCCAAGCTAAACATCAATGTACCAAGATCGAAGGCCCGACCGAGTTGGGAGCGCCAGCCGCAAATAACGTAAGTCGCTAAAAAAGGTCGAAGGCCGGAAAAGTACAATCGCGAAGCGCCAAGGCGGCCAGGTAGGCCAAGCTGGGAAGCGCTATCGCGAGGTGCCCGACCGAGTTAGGAGCGCCAGCCGCAAATAGCCGTAAGTCGCAAAAAAGGTCGAAGGCAGGATAAGCACGTACCAAGTAAACATTAACGTATCAAGATCGAAGGCCCGACCGAGTTGGGAGCGCCAGCCGCAAATAGCTGTAAGTCGCTAAAAGGTCGAAGGCCAGAAAAGTACAATCAACTACTGGCGCCTGCAGATCTCAATTAACTTCCGGTAATCAGATCTTCCTTTTGGGGGATCTCCTAGCCCATGCAGGCGCCCTCCTCTGCCTCAAGAGCAGCGCCACTGGCCAATGGAGTCAAGCGCCAAAGCATTTGCCATGCATGCCGATTGCTAAATAAAGTTTGTCTAATCCTACCAACTGGCCTCTCCTGATTGAAGTGAGGTCTCCAGACCATAGTTCAAGCAGAAGGCCACTCACGCGTAATCCGATCTCAACGTGGTCAAAAATCCTAGTATGACGTCTGCTATGACGTCAAACATGACGTCAGTTAATCCTCATATATATAGCAAGGGTTCTACGTCACCTCTCTCTCTCTGGCCGATCATAGCAGCAGCAGCCCACGGCAGTCCATCTCCCTTGAAGCCGGCCTCCGAAGCGTTGTTTTGCCCCACCCACCTCCCCAGTCCACCACCAACGAGTCTTGACTCCCGATCCCCCACGGGGGGGGGATCTCCTAGCCCATGCAGGCACCCTCCTCTGCCTCAAGAGCAGCGCCACTGGCCAATGGAGTCAAGCGCCAAAGCATTTGCCATGCATGCCGATTGCTAAATAAAGTTTGTCTAATCCTACCAACTGGCCTCTCCTGATTGAAATGCAGTTATAGACTATTTCAGCTACAGTAAAACGGATGAGCTAGCTTTATTGCTGAATAACACTGGCATGAATTAGCGTTACAACAGTCATGTCCAAATTAATAGATAGCATAGGACACAATAAGCATTATTGTTTACATGTGTCATGTCAATATTTGTATCCCTTGATGAATCTTCACATCAATTTGATGCATTTGAACGTAAATGAACGTTATATGCGTATGTCTGCTGTGGATTAGCCAGTCGGTTAATAGTAGCTACATCCACACAGCAGCCAAGCTTTCGTTTATTGCTTATTAAAAAGGATCCCCATTATCTGCTGCCTAGACAACAGCTAGTCTTCCTGGGGTCCAAATAGGCTATAGTGATAATATAATATAACGCTAGGGATAATAGCCGTGAGAGACAAGGAAATCTGTAGTTGTGCAAGTTTACAAACTTTACTATGCTAACGTTAGCGACACAAGCCAAAGCTAGATAAAAACACTCCACTTACCGCACCGAAACGGGGTCCGCTCACTATGCCAACAACCCGCAATGCGAATGGGGTCCGCTCAACTGTTCCTTTTCCTCTAAATCCGAATCTGTCAAACGGTCTCACTATCACACTCTTTTTTGTGACTCAGCCATAGATGACTCAGCTCAGTGCAGCTAGCTAAAGGAGGCTACAAGCAGCGCACAGGCACAGACGTGCTCTAGGCTCAGTCAGTGTTTGCTTTGAGTGACAGATCAGGTGGCCAATCAGAGGGGCACCTCACCGGAGCGCCTCATCGGCCAATCAGACCAACGCCTTTGTAGAAAAAACAGACTATACTGAGCTGCAGAGGGTAAATACAAGAAAAAAAACGAGATGTCTCCAAATCCCAAACAGAATGCATGACCTTATTTTAAAGACCCCTGACAAATGTTTAAAACAGCAGAAAACCACACAATATGGGACCTTTAAATATGCTGGCTGCAGTTTATTATGTTGGTATTTCTAATATAGTTAATCACTTAGCTAGCGTTTTAGTCCAAGTGACAGATAAGGGAAGCATACAGACTGATCAATGATATCACGTTAGCGTTGCTCATAAACTATTAGCGTAGTACTGCATTGAGAAGCTGCCGAACTTTCACAACTGACGTCACGTCTTAACACCGAATTGCTGGCTAGGTTAATATTATATAAATAAATGCAAATCATAGTAAAGTGCCACTGAAAATCATTCCAAAAAGTTAACGAGTGATGTTGTTGTGTTTGGATTTGACAGAAAGCTGGAACATGAGCAACGTGAACCATGTGATACTTTTCCAAGCCCGCTATTGGATGATAACTACAAATACATCATGCATGTCGGACCCTAAACATAGCTGTCTGCTCTCTTTACCGGAGAAAATGCAAGTTGACAGAGTTAGCGATCACAAAATATGATCAGAAAATATGAGTGGCAACAGTTTTGTTTTCACTTGTTGAGACATGTCTCAGTTGTTTATAAAGGACTGGGTTCTCCATCTGTAGGGATCGTTTAAGTGCATGAAATCTCCGGTTGGCCCACCATCTAGAAGGAATACAGTCGAGTGCAGGGACAAAGCCGTTTGGTAGCGGGCTGATGTCAACACACTGTCGATCCAACCACTCGTTCAGGCGTTTCTGTGTATTGTGACAGCCACGCACTGCACAATGTGTTCCAGAATAACCCATTGTTAATAACGTCTGCTAACGTTAGTGTAGCTGATGTTAGCGATCGTTGTAAAAAAAATTGGATATTTCGGCTGCTGCCTTCTGATGTGCTCGCTGCTGTGGACGCAATGTGGACTTAACCGGAAGCCGGGGACATATAAGGCTGCTATGGCGCCGCCCTAAGCCAGCGCGGAGAAACTTGTCTATAGCTAGTGTAGAATATAGTAACCAGGGGTTTGGCCTCTAGTCTAAGGCCATGTCCACATGGAGACGAGTTTAGGTGTATCCGCTAAAGTTTTTTGTCGTATAGACGTTTCGTCCAGACGGAACCAGCGTTCTGGGAGTATACCTTCTGGGAGTATACGCTAATTTTTGAAACCGGGTCCCAGAGTGAATAAATCTGAAGACGCCACCCTTGCATTTCCGTGTTTACAACCCATACGCATCTTTCCTGAACCGATGACACCATAGCCCCACCTCTCTCCGCCAGCAACAATGGCTTACAGTGCACTAGCGTTCATGCTACAGCAGCTACTTACATACATACAGACAGACATACTCGGGCTGCTCTATATATATCCCTCGCAAATACAACGTGAATAGGGAAGTGAGAGGTTTGACAACCACACGTTGCACTGTGATGTGACAGCATTACAGCGTCACTTACCGGCCTGGCATATATACTACAGCGGTTTCAGTGGTATTCAGTGGCTTCATGTGGATACACACATTTCTTGAAACGATTCCGTGTTTATGGAAAACTTTTTTTAAACGAAAAAAATAATAATCGCTTCCGTCTCCGTGTGGACATGGCCTAAGTTCGATGAGTTTGGTTAAGATTTGCAGATATCCACCCTATTTAACACACGTGACAACTGATAGCTGTGGTATGAGGAAAGTGTTTTACTATGAAAATGGAAAAAAAAAAATTGAATTAGTAAAATAAACTGTGCAATATGTTCAATTTCAGTTTTGTGGATTCACAATATTCTTTTCAGTTCAACACATTAAATTATTTCCTCTTTCCTTTTTTCTTTAAACACCAAATAAAATAAACCTGAGATCTCAGAAAACAAAAACACATAACCAAATAAAATAAAATAAATGGGAAATAAAAAAGTGAGTGCACTCAAAAAGGTCCTAGCACACTCTACGATCACTGTCCGAGCGAGACGGCAGATAAGGGAGTAGATGGGGCAGTGGATGGACAGCAGGGCAGTGGGCTCCAACGGACCTCTACAAAAACCAGCCTACACAAAGTGCAGGACTACTGTTACTAATCAAGTCCCTTATAAAAGTCCTTTGAGATCTATTTCAATAAAATACTACAGTGTATTCTCTCCTTTCCAGTAACTCATAACCAGTGTTGAGCAAGTTACTCTCAAAATGTAATATACTACATATTACTAGTTACTTTCATTTGAAAGTAATACGTTCGTTTAAAATATTACTTTCTGTGTAGAGTAACTCAATACTTATTACACTACTTTTGCATTACTTTCACCAAAATAACAGCAGCAGCAGAATGACATTGCCGCCCCGGAACCATCCCGAAAAATAATTACAACCACGTTGAAATCAGTGTAAACAATCCAAAATTCTAAATGTTATTTTCCTTTCTTATTGTCATCTATAGTGGTTATTTGCATAACAACACACAGTTTGATTAGGAAATGATTGTATCTTTTTGAAATATGTGCTTTGATTTAATCAAATGTAACTCAATTTGTAACTTGAGTTACTTGACAAAGTAACTGGTATAATATTACTGAAATCCTATAAGTAATAAGTTATATTACTGAGTTACTGCTGAAAGTAATATATTACATGTAATATGTTACTTTTGTAATGAGTTACCCCCAACACTGCTCATAACAACTGTAGACATATTAATGCAACCCCGTCCCACAGTATAAACGTGAATTCAACATAAACATCTCAAAAATAATAAATAATTATATTCTTACACTTAGCCCACATACATGTACAGTGCAGATCATTACACAGTTCAAACACATAGCTATAGCCCCATAATGTGATGCTGCCTGCTACTGTACTCCGAGATATTCTCGTACAGCAGTCATCATCACACACCGTTCAAATCCTCAATAGGTGGAAAATGCTGTTAAAAAAGCTCTCCTACCCGTATCCGACCTCCGATTGCAGATCCGAAGATATGATAGTATGCCAGTAATTTAGCCGGCGCTGTTAAAATGATACTGCTTGTGTGAAACAACCATTTACAAGCAGTCTTTGCCGTATTGAGGACAGGAGAAGTGCCGACAGGAACCTTGGGAGTTTGAGTATTTCATGACATGTTTTGCTTCCCAGGTGCGCTGGATTTGCGTTGATCACTGACTGAGCCGCCATCTCCGTGTGACTGCATGTGTTGTTTGCTCGCCGCGTGCAAGCGGTGCACCATGATAGTGAGATCAAACACACCCTGCTGTAAATTCAGTGCAGGCTGTGCAAAGACTGCTTCTAAACGGTTGTTTCACGCAAGCAGTATCTTTTTAACAGCGCCGGCTAAATTACTGGCTTCACTAGGCGGACGATCATATCTTATGATCTGCAATCGGAGGTCGGATACGGGTAGGAGAGCTTTTTTAACAGCGTTTTCCAACTATTGAGGATTCGAACGCTGTGTGACGATGACTGCTGTACGAGAATATCTCGGAGTACAGTAGCGGAGTCATGTTTTGGGGCTAATAGCTATCAGGCTCCATAATATTTTACATGAAGCTAATGCATGAGTGATGTCAACGTAAACATCTTAACAAACACCAAGTGCGGCACCTAGCTAGGCCGCAAGTTGAATGGGTAATCAAAATATAGCCTAGCACACACAGTAGGCCTACAGAAGATTAGCAACTGCACGACTCATAGGCACAACTTGTTCAATAGTAGTTCAATAGTTCAATCATTTACAACATTTTCCCGACAGTTTTTTGTGTAAGTACAGGGTCTGTATTCAACTTTTTAATCTGCATGCCTACTAACATGGTTAAGTTAAGCAGGCTAACATAACACTGAGCTACAACAACAGACTACTCACCATGGTATCCAATGATCAAGCTTCTGGGAGTATACCTTCTGGGAGTATACGCTAATTTTTGAAACCGGGTCCCAGAGTGAATAAATCTGAAGACGCCACCCTTGCATTTCCGTGTTTACAACCCATACGCATCTTTCCTGAACCGATGACACCATAGCCCCACCTCTCTCCGCCAGCAACAATGGCTTACAGTGCACTAGCGTTCATGCTACAGCAGCTACTTACATACATACAGACAGACATACTCGGGCTGCTCTATATATATCCCTCGCAAATACAACGTGAATAGGGAAGTGAGAGGTTTGACAACCACACGTTGCACTGTGATGTGACAGCATTACAGCGTCACTTACCGGCCTGGCATATATACTACAGCGGTTTCAGTGGTATTCAGTGGCTTCATGTGGATACACACATTTCTTGAAACGATTCCGTGTTTATGGAAAACTTTTTTTAAACGAAAAAAATAATAATCGCTTCCGTCTCCGTGTGGACATGGCCTAAGTTCGATGAGTTTGGTTAAGATTTGCAGATATCCACCCTATTTAACACACGTGACAACTGATAGCTGTGGTATGAGGAAAGTGTTTTACTATGAAAATGGAAAAAAAAAAATTGAATTAGTAAAATAAACTGTGCAATATGTTCAATTTCAGTTTTGTGGATTCACAATATTCTTTTCAGTTCAACACATTAAATTATTTCCTCTTTCCTTTTTTCTTTAAACACCAAATAAAATAAACCTGAGATCTCAGAAAACAAAAAAACATAACCAAATAAAATAAAATAAATGGGAAATAAAAAAGTGAGTGCACTCAAAAAGGTCCTAGCACACTCTACGATCACTGTCCGAGCGAGACGGCAGATAAGGGAGTAGATGGGGCAGTGGATGGACAGCAGGGCAGTGGGCTCCAACGGACCTCTACAAAAACCAGCCTACACAAAGTGCAGGACTACTGTTACTAATCAAGTCCCTTATAAAAGTCCTTTGAGATCTATTTCAATAAAATACTACAGTGTATTCTCTCCTTTCCAGTAACTCATAACCAGTGTTGAGCAAGTTACTCTCAAAATGTAATATACTACATATTACTAGTTACTTTCATTTGAAAGTAATACGTTCGTTTACAATATTACTTTCTGTGTAGAGTAACTCAATACTTATTACACTACTTTTGCATTACTTTCACCAAAATAACAGCAGCAGCAGAATGACATTGCCGCCCCGGAACCATCCCGAAAAATAATTACAACCACGTTGAAATCAGTGTAAACAATCCAAAATTCTAAATGTTATTTTCCTTTCTTATTGTCATCTATAGTGGTTATTTGCATAACAACACACAGTTTGATTAGGAAATGATTGTATCTTTTTGAAATATGTGCTTTGATTTAATCAAATGTAACTCAATTTGTAACTTGAGTTACTTGACAAAGTAACTGGTATAATATTACTGAAATCCTATAAGTAATAAGTTATATTACTGAGTTACTGCTGAAAGTAATATATTACATGTAATATGTTACTTTTGTAATGAGTTACCCCCAACACTGCTCATAACAACTGTAGACATATTAATGCAACCCCGTCCCACAGTATAAACGTGAATTCAACATAAACATCTCAAAAATAATAAATAATTATATTCTTACACTTAGCCCACATACATGTACAGTGCAGATCATTACACAGTTCAAACACATAGCTATAGCCCCATAATGTGATGCTGCCTGCTACTGTACTCCGAGATATTCTCGTACAGCAGTCATCATCACACACCGTTCAAATCCTCAATAGGTGGAAAATGCTGTTAAAAAAGCTCTCCTACCCGTATCCGACCTCCGATTGCAGATCCGAAGATATGATAGTATGCCAGTAATTTAGCCGGCGCTGTTAAAATGATACTGCTTGTGTGAAACAACCATTTACAAGCAGTCTTTGCCGTATTGAGGACAGGAGAAGTGCCGACAGGAACCTTGGGAGTTTGAGTATTTCATGACATGTTTTGCTTCCCAGGTGCGCTGGATTTGCGTTGATCACTGACTGAGCCGCCATCTCCGTGTGACTGCATGTGTTGTTTGCTCGCCGCGTGCAAGCGGTGCACCATGATAGTGAGATCAAACACACCCTGCTGTAAATTCAGTGCAGGCTGTGCAAAGACTGCTTCTAAACGGTTGTTTCACGCAAGCAGTATCTTTTTAACAGCGCCGGCTAAATTACTGGCTTCACTAGGCGGACGATCATATCTTATGATCTGCAATCGGAGGTCGGATACGGGTAGGAGAGCTTTTTTAACAGCGTTTTCCAACTATTGAGGATTCGAACGCTGTGTGACGATGACTGCTGTACGAGAATATCTCGGAGTACAGTAGCGGAGTCATGTTTTGGGGCTAATAGCTATCAGGCTCCATAATATTTTACATGAAGCTAATGCATGAGTGATGTCAACGTAAACATCTTAACAAACACCAAGTGCGGCACCTAGCTAGGCCGCAAGTTGAATGGGTAATCAAAATATAGCCTAGCACACACAGTAGGCCTACAGAAGATTAGCAACTGCACGACTCATAGGCACAACTTGTTCAATAGTAGTTCAATAGTTCAATCATTTACAACATTTTCCCGACAGTTTTTTGTGTAAGTACAGGGTCTGTATTCAACTTTTTAATCTGCATGCCTACTAACATGGTTAAGTTAAGCAGGCTAACATAACACTGAGCTACAACAACAGACTACTCACCATGGTATCCAATGATCAAGCTTCTAGGAAGAATCCCTGACGATGTTGTAGCTCCTTGTCAACTGTATTTTTAGTCTAATTCAATTCAAAGATATTTCAAGTTATTTCCAAGCTCTAAACTCTCTTGACAAAAGAAAGAACGATCGTCTGTTACAAAAGAGATGGCCACTCAGCAGCGCTCTCTGCGCGAGATGCATCTAATTGCAGCGCTGGGCGGCCAGCGCCACGCCCCGTGTCACGGTCGGGCTACGCCCAGTGTCACCATCACCGTGTGGGGCTACGCCCCGTGTCACCGGAAGTTTGTGTATACACATCAGCCTTCAAAATAAAATACTTGTTATTTTTCTCTTGATTTTAACACTTATTGTAATCTTGAAAATGAAACTAACAAGAATTACAAGAACAATTATGCTTTCTATCTTCCACACTGAGAGTAGCTAGGCTCGTTTTCAACTCACCCAACACATTTTGTTTTTCATACTGTATATTTTATGGATTTGGAAAATGTTTCTAAATAATTTTTAAAGGTTGGTAGACAGAGTAGAGTTTTGCTATACAGTATTTACATTTCTGTATAAAATATTTGGCCAAAATAATTACATTGTTCAGTAAAAATTTAATTTTTCTACCTTCAATGAATATTCAAAATTTGACAGTTTCAAGTATAAATGGTGGTAGTACATCAATGCTATATTTAATCCATAAATTCAAATTAGACCAAAAGCTAGTAATCCAGTGAAAAACATAAATTATCTGTTGTCTCTATCTCTGTATTACAAAAATGGCAAGAATTACAATCAAGATTAAAATTATTCTCAGGAATAATCCCCTCATTGGAGTGGATATATTTGATTAATTGAGTCAAACCTCAAGAAATTAGAATCATTACAAGCTCAGGTGTTGAGAATCTGCAGTGGATCTTTTAAAACATCAGTGGCAGCAATGCAGGTGGAGATGGGAGACATGCCTCTGAGGATTAGGAGGGTGAAGTTAATGCTGGCATACTGGGTTAATCTTCAGGGTCATAGTGACACACATCCTGCCAAGAGCATTTTGGAGGACTGTTGGGAACACAATGAGTCAAATATCACAAGTTTTGGATGGGTTGGTAATGGAGAGGCAGAACATATAGGATTGGGTAAATTACAATACAGCCCCACAGTTGCAATATCTTCTATTCCTCCCTGGTTATTCCCCTTGCCGAAGGTAGACCTCAACATTCAGCAGGAATTAAAGGACAAGGCAAAGAAAATTCCAAAATGGTATGTAGCTATGTATGGTATGTAACTTACCTAAATTTTCACATGTCACTCCCCTTTTTTGCGACCTTCACTGGCTTCCCATCCTGGCACGCATCAGGTTCAAGACACTGGTGCTGGCCTACCGGTCAGTTCACCGGTCAGCCCCGCCTTATCTGCAATCTTTGGTAAGTTTCCAAACTTTGCATCGCTCCCTCCGCTCCTCTACCGGTCCACCTCGCCTTGCCCCTCCATCACTACATGGGCCCGGAGGTCGCTTGTCCCGATCACAACTTTTTTCCTCACTGGCTCCTCAGTGGTGGAATGAGCTTCCCCCCTCGATCAGAATGGCCGAGTCACTGGCAATTTTTCGTCGGAGACTAAAAACCCACCTCTTCGGCCTACACCTGGGCCTTTCGGAATCTTAACCATTTCTTAAAACACTCACATGCTGCTAGCTACGCCCCTGACTATTTTTTACATTATTTGTATCCCCATAATGTGTTACTCTAGTTCATGATAGACCAGGATACTTGACTCTTATTGATTGTATTACATGCTTTTTACTACACTACGTTCTTATATTTATTACTTTCAATTGTTCTGTGTATTTCTTGTGTATTCTGATGAGATGTGATGTTGTATTTCTTGTGTATTCTGATGAGATGTGATGTTGTAAGTCGCTTTGGACAAAGGCGTCTGCCAAGTGCAATAAAGTAAAGTAAATAAAGTAAAGTAGTCCAGAGCTATTTTGAACAGCATTATTCAAACTCAGTGTTCGTATTTACAGACGGCTCCAAAGATACAGAAACAGGGTGTGCAGGGGCAGCAGTATATATTACAGAGGGTGAAATTTGTATTAAGAAAAGGGTGTCAGACCATCTTTCAGTATACACAACTGAGCTATTGGCAATTATATTGGCATTAAGGTGGGTGGAGCAGAGAGAAAGAAACAACACAGTTATTGCATCTGACCGTTTTTCATCACTACAAAGTATACAATCCGGCAGATCAGCGTTCAGAACAGATATCATCAATGAAATATTCAATATAATGTACAGGTTGGAGATGAAGGGCATAGCTACACGCTACCTTTGGGTTCCTGCTCATGTTGGTGTGGAGGGGAATGAGCAGGTGGATATCTTAGCCAAACAACCATTAAGAATCAAACAGGTAGACATAAACATTACATTAAAGCTGAAGTCAAGACATTCATTAGAACATACGTGCAGTCAGTATGGCAGGAGTACTGGGATGGTCAAGAAACTGGTAGACATCTATATAAGATACAAAGGCAGGTTGGGGCTGGGTGGAGGGTGCGTTGGAAACAAAGGGAAGAAAGCATTATCACTCGTTTATGAATAGGTCACACAGCTCCCAATCATACATTACATAAAATAGGCAAGCACCCTGATGGGAAATGTATACACTGTAGCCAACCAGAAATTGTTGAACATATACTTTTACACTGTAGGAAATACGATACAGAAAGGAATACTATGTTTCAGGCATTGAGAATGGCAAAACATCAAGATTTTTCATTGCCAGGTTTATTAGCGAAAACAGCAGGTAGCATATGCATATTATTAAGTTTCTTAAAGAAATTGGGGTAGACACAAGAATTTAAGACGTTGTTGTTTTGTTTTGTTTTGTTTTGTTTGTTTTGAATCCCCTGTTCCACAGTCCAGTCCAGTTGGAGGTGGTAATGCACCTTTAAGTTGGTTGCCAACTGCCATAAAACACTAAAGAAGAAGAAGAAGAAGAAGACACGGGGCGTAGCCCGACACGGTGACACGGGGCGTGGCGCTGGCCGCCCAGTGCTGCAATTAGATGATGTTGCTCTGCGCGCTGAGGCAGAACATATCAGAGATTGTCTACAGAGAAAGGTGACCACTCCGAGTGCAAAGGGTGTCAAGCAACTTCATTTAAAGTGACAGTAAAATAATGCAGGTCTAGGGTTGAACTGCCCAGGTTACATGAGCGCAAACGTTTGAGCAAACATGATGAAGCTGCTACAGCGAAACACGTCGTTTGCTGAATAAATCACAGTAAATCCTGACTTCAGTGTGCGGTGGTACCTTCTTTTGTTTTATGCCTTGTACCTGCAACCTACCAGCACCTGATCTTTCCACTGGCTGTGCGTGGGGACTCTCCTTTCTCTTTATATAGCACTCATTCAGGAAACGCATTTATGTAACTCGGAACAGCGGAAACTTCATAGGCCCTGGATAGGACAGATTTTCCATTCAAGTTTTAATTTCAAGACAAGGGGCACTGCGATATTAATTAGGAAAAATGTAGATTTTGTTTCTAAAGATGTAGTTACTGATCCGAATGGTCGCTATGTCATCGTTTCTGGTACACTCTACCAGAAACCAGTGGTTTTAGTGTCTGTTTATGCCCCGAACTGGGACGACCAAAACTTTATGAAACAGTTGCTGGCTTCCATTCCATATCTGAATTCCCACTTACTCTTACTAGGAGGCGACATGAACTGTGTGACTGATACTCTCTTGGATAGGTCTAGTACGAAACCAGTGGCAGCTACTAGAATGGCCCAGACTCTCTCTGCTTTTATGGATCAGTACGGCTACATTGACCCGTGGAGATTTCTACACCCATCTACAAGACAATATTCTTTCTTCTCCCATGCACATCGTTCATTTACACGTATAGATTACTTTATTATTGATAAGTCATCATGGGCTACTACTGGACGGCCAACGTGCACAAGATCATGCTCTGGTTCACCTCCCCCCAAAGTAGTTGGTGTCAGATTGAGGCCATGTCATGCCGTTCTACATCACTTCAGGCTCTCGCGTGTAGCACCCTACCCGTATCTTTCTCACAGTTCACTTCTAATCCCATCGTGATAAGCTCTCTTAAGATCTGGGCACAGGTCAGGCGTCATTTTGGTTGGTCTTCTTTACCTCAGGCGACTCCGGTTTGCAACAACCACCTATTTCTGCCTGCTAAGTCAGACCCTTACTATTCGCTTTTAGAGGGAAGAGGTCTCCGCCGCCTGGGAGACTTGTATATAGACGGTGTGTTTGCCAGCTTCGATCAACTTCATACTGTTTTTAACCTACCCTGTTCAGATTTTCTTCGGTACTTTCAGTTACGAAACTTCGGTAGAACCCACTCCCCTCTATTTCCTCAAATCCCGCCTCCCAGTGGAATAGATCTACTGCTTAAGGCAGACATTCTATCCAGGGGCCATGTCTCCTATTTCTATGATCTCCTCTCTCCAGTGAATGTGGTGGCCATCAATAAAAGCAGAGAGAGCTGGGAAAGTGAACTGCAGACGTCCTTCTCAGACAACTTCTGGGAGGAAGCCTTGCGAGGCGTCAACTCTTCTTCTAGTTCTGCCAGACTTAGCCTGATACAGTTTAAAGTAGTACACAGACTTCACTATAGTAAGGCCAAACTGGCTAAATTCTACCCAGATAAAGTGGTTGATGAATGTGAGAGATGCTCACAAGCACCTTGTAACTTGACTCATATGTTCTGGACTTGTCCCAAACTATCTGGTTTCTGGTACTCCTTTTTTAATATGTGTTCGGACATTCTGAAGGTGAGAATCTGTCCATCCCCTCATATTGCAATCTTTGGTAGACCACCGGATGAGCTAGATATGTCGGTCACCCAATCCAATGTTATCGCTTTTGCCTCGTTAATTGCTCGTAGGAGGATTCTTTTTCTTTGGAAAACCTCTCAGCCACCTTCATTTAAAGCTTGGCTTGAAGACATTTTATTTTTGCTTAAATTGGAAAAAATTAAATTCACCCTGCGGGGCTCCTCTGACAAATTTTATTCACATTGGAGACCGCTGATCGAATACGTAGATGGTCTTCCCCCAGACGACGTGGCTCCATAGAACAAGGGCCTGGGCCCTCCCAGGGATGGACGAATACCTTGCTGCCTGCCCACCACACTCACAGCCGCGCAGTGTTTTTCTGGCCTCACGAGACCGAAATAGGCCAACTTGACCCAGATGCTTGCAAGTATAAACTTTGACAACTTGAGTTATTACTGTTTTCACTGTTATACTACCTCTTACTGTACGTACGTGTGTATATGCATATACATATGAATATGTGTATGTATGTATATTAGTATTCTTATTTTATTTTATTATCTAATTTTATTTATTTTTTCTGTTGGAATGGGATTGGGTTGTGGGGAGGCAAAGGAGGGTAGATGTGTTGGTTGCGATGTTTCAATGTGAAAAAAAAAGAAAGAAAATTACACTGGTTACTGTACTGTAATGCCAATGCTCCCTGCTCAAAAATAAATATTATAAAAAAAAAAAAAAGCTTAGTCCTTTCTCTTCTCTGGAAATAGGGGGAAGAGTTAGAGTGTGACTCCAGGATGTTGTGGACGGTCTGACAGGAGAGCACGTTCACTACGTTAGCTGCTGAACTGGAAGTGGGCTAATAGAAGCGGGTCTGATGCTAACGACAGCTACCGGCCAGCTGTCACGTTCTCCCGGCACACCTCCAACTCCGGGGTTAGACTGTACGCTGCGGCAGGTATTAAATACGCTCGGCTGAGCTAAAGTGAATGTCTGTCTCCTGCCTACTTTCTCCTGCTAGTTAGCCACCCGCTACACTACAATATATATAATCCACCTGATTAAAGAAAACATGTGATTTTATGTAATACATAAAACATCAGTCAGCATCACTCACATAATGTCTTTTCTTTAATCAGGTGGAAACACACAGAGAGATAGCCTAATGGTTTATAATGGGACAGACTTCCCATGCATGCACTTCAATAGAACTCCCCAATGCCAAATTTGTTACAGCTTTGCCAGTAACATGACAGTAAGAAAGGCAGATGTAGTGAGCAAAGATGGATGATTTAACTAATATTCCAGAGCTCTGACCTAAGCAAATCTAACTGACATCACTATTGTGAACACAAAACAAAGAACTTCTGATATAATATGATGAGTGTTTTATTAAAGTGTATCACTCAATACAAAAAATAAAGGTATAAATTTTGATGGAACCAAAAGCCTATGGCTCCTAGTCTGCAGATAAAACACATTGACAAAAGCCATAGTAATTTAGACTCAGGTGTGCATAAACTACAGGTTAAGAACTTCCTTTTTTAAATACAATTTTAAATACAATAATGTGAAATTATCGCTTATCGGACATATATATCAGAAGCATATATTTGTCATTTTCAATAATGAAGACTACTTAACAGCCAACGCCCAGTTCTCGTCATATCACAGTGCACGCCCCCTTTCTTTGAGGTTGTATAACCCATTCATTGTTAGGCCCCTCCCCTTTCTCTGATGCTGTCTCCTCACCCATTCACAGTTTACCACACATGTGGCAATAACCAATCAGCCCAAGGTATTCCTCTCCAGTGTGTGTGTACACACACATATATATACACACACGTACATATATACATATACATACATATATATATATATATATATATATATATACATACATACATACATACATATATATATATATATATATATATATATATATATAAGTAGTTATATAGGGGAGGTAGTTTAAGGATTGAGAGAGAAACGCATTTTTTAGGTGGGCGGAGTTTAGGGCACCTACGTCATCAAAGGGGCGTGGCTTCTTTTTTGTGAAAAGTCATTTTTTCACTACTTCCTCAAAAAGGGCACTTCCGCTTTTTGAAAAAAGGGGAAGTGGTTTCTTTTTGGGTAAAAATCAATTTCTCAGTACTTCTGCAAAGTGCACTTCTCCATTTTTTGTCTTGTGTTTAAAGCCATTTAGCGCAAAAAAAATGCTTTATTCCACTAACCCGCAAAAGGGGCACTTCTGTTTTTAAATCACTTTTCTTTTGAAAAAAGTGATTATTTCAAAAGCCCTCCAAAGGCCACTTCCCCATTTTACCCCATACCACAGCTCACGACAAATACCACCGTTTTTTTTATCTCGGGGCAAATACATTTGAGTAATCATTATGTAACCCAGCGCTGACCATTTCCACTGTCTACAGTTTTTTGATATCGGCCAAATACATTTGGCCCATTTTAGAGCTACTAAACTAGCCTACAGATTCCTCTGCTCACTGGTGTTTCTCTATCTCAGCCCACCACAATGACAGATTCCTCAGCTTGCTCACGTATTTCTCTGACTCACCCCCACCCCCAGGCTTCCAATGCCAGTCCATCCCACCCCATCCCCCACGTTTTATTTGTCTATTACCACGGCCGGTGTTCTGTCGATTTCCCAATTTCTATAGACAATTTTTGACCGTCAAGCGGGGGTTCCCGGCAACAAGTAACAACCACTGAAAGCTACGAATAGCGGCGAGATCAGGGGGCGTTCCCGGCAGCACGTAACGCCCCTTTGAAAGCTATGAATAGCTGCTTGCTCATGTATTTCTCTGACTCACCCATAGAGCCCCCACAGTTTTTTTCCTCCCATACCCGCTTATATGTATGTACAATACAATGTACAATGTATCCATCATTCAAATATTCCATAATTGCATGTTGTACATGCAAATATTCCATAATTGCATGTTGTGTAGGCTATCTTAGCTAGTATAGCCTACTAATGTATTCCCAAGGCTATTCTGTAGATTCCCTACGCGCAACACACACACACACACACACACACACACACACACACACACCCACCCACCCACCCACTCACACACACACACACAGACAGACATATTCACAGCCAGCCCCCAAACACAGCCACAAACATAGCGCGCGTTAGATTGTGGGCAGGTTTTCTCATTGAAACATTCCAGATCACATCCCAGGTCACAGATTTTTCCCACTCCGGATCCAATTGTGACATCACCATGATGTTTTTTTGATAGGCTATAAGCCTATTAAGCTTTGAATTAAATATGATCAATACAGATTGAGGTTTCAATTTCAGGTTTGAATTGAAAACGAATGAATACAGACTGGTGTATGACTATGTCGTTTAACCGACCCTCAAACAGACCAGAGTTCCCCCACTCTGGATCCAATTGTGATGTGACGTCGCATCACCATGATAATTTTGATCACTAGTGTGTTTCAACATTGTGTTTTTGGAGATTACTTAGGCTATATGCTACGCGATATTAGTTATCTACAATGTTATGTGATGACTACTAGAGTTTGTACCCATGCGAACTACGTTGCTTTGCGTCGTAAAATGTTGGCACCATAGGTGACATGAGTTAACATGTTCTAAATGCAGTTCTCTGCCTGAAATGCTACTAATCAAATGGCTTGTTACAATCCTATGTAGGCTGTAAGACGAACAACCCCATTCTCTTGGTACAACCCAGACCCCGGATATCCGCGACCTACGGGTATTATTTCAAAATATGGATTGAATATGAATCTTGGAACGTGAACAAACATCTTAACAACCCAACAAAACCCATTGTTTTTATTTTACGTATTTTATATGATTATTTTAATAGTAACTAACTAGTCCTCCACACAGAATTGGTTAATTTACTGTGAGACTTTATCTTTCTCACTACACTTTCCAAACGTTAACACACATCAAACACAACAACTCTTTCTCACTACACTTTCCAAACATTAACACATGTCAAACACAACAACTCTTTCTCACTACACTTTCCAAACGTTAACACACATCAAACACAACAACTCTTTCCCACTACACTTTCCAAATGTTAACACACGTCAAACACAACAACTCTTTCTCACTACACTTTCCAAATGTTAACACACATCAAACACAACAACTCTTTCCCACTACACTTTTCAAACATTAACACATGTCAAACACAACAACTCTTTCTTACTACACTTTCCAAACGTTAACACACATCAAACACAACAACTCTTTCCCACTACACTTTTCAAACATTAACACATGTCAAACACAACAACTCTTTCTTACTACACTTTCCAAACATTAACACACATCAAACACAACAACTCTTTCTCACTACACTTTCCAAATGTTAACACACATCAAACACAACAACTCTTTCCCACTACACTTTCCAAACGTTAACACACGTCAAACACAACAACTCTTTCTCACTACACTTTCCAAACATTAACACATGTCAAACACAACAACTCTTTCTCACTACACTTTCCAAATGTTAACACATGTCAAACACAACAACTCTTTCTCACTACACTTTCCAAACATTAACACACACCAAACACAACAACTCTTTCTTACTACACTTTCCAAACATTAACACACATGAAACACAACAACTCTTTTCTTACTACACATTCCAAACATTAACACACATCAAACACAACAACTCTTTCCCACTACACTTTCCAAACATTAACACACATCAAACACAACAACTCTTTCTCACTACACTTTCCAAACATTAACACACATCAAACACAACAACTCTTTCCCACTACACTTTCCAAACATTAACACACATCAAACACAACAACTCTTTCCCACTACACTTTCCAAACATTAACACACATCAAACACAACAACTCTTCCCCACTACACTTTCCAAACATTAGGCGTTTCTAAGATGTGGGGTCAATATCAATCTAGAATCTAGATTGATTTGATTCACTAATTTGGCGTTCTCTCATGCAAAATATCCAACATCCAATATCCAGAAGTAGTGATTACTACACAGAAGTAACTTTAGTTCCACCATTTGCTATTTGCTTCAAACATAATTTTGGATCAGTTGTAACTTTGGCCATTTCTAACAATTTCTAGACAGTGAATTTACACAAGCACTTGAGTGAAATTCATAGTACCTATAGGGACTGTGATTGAATGAACGCAGATTGTCAGATTTGTTTACCAAACCCTTATCCTGGTGCCTGCAAGGGTCGTCTGTACCACTAATGTCAGCCACTATGTGTTACAATATTGGGCTGGTTTCATAGACCTGGCCCAAAAGTACATGCATCACATATATGTATGCTGCATATATCCATATATGCCTCTACCGTATGGGTTAGTCATAATAGTCAAACATGGTTTTTCATGTTCTGACTTGCTGAAATGTGTGCTGCATATATACATGTTAGTTACACATAATAGTCAAACATGGTTTTTCATGTTCTGACTTGCTGAAATGTGTGCTGCATATATACATATTAGTTACACATAATAGTCAAACAGGGGTTTTCATGTTCTGATGTGCTGAAATGTTTTACACGTCACGTAAAACATTTTTAAAACAGTTAATTGGCCTACACAATGTGTAATTTCAGGTTATTGTAAGTTATTGCATAGTTGCAATCTTTCATACTTGCATACTTACAAGTGGGTTGTTTTTAATGGCATGTGATTTGCGGTTCTAATTACCCAATGTGTAATTTCAGGTGATTGTAAGTGTGTCATACATACAAGCCTTCATATCAGTTGGCTGTGTCAATGATTTTCTGTACCTCTTGGTGCGTCATCATTGTCTTTGTCAGGCTTAGAAGCAATGTCTAAACAGTAAACAGTTTATGACAAGTGGTGGCAGCATGCTATGCTACTACACAAGACGTGTTATGGTACATAAATAATATGTAGCGTGTAATAATCTGTAGAACTCTGTCAGAGTTCTACTCTGTCATTATTTTTACATTTGACTTTGAGAACTATGATGAACTGTTAGTCAGTACTCTGTACTGATGTACAAAAGTAACAAGATTGAGGTTGTGAAATCTTCAACCGGAATAAAAAACTGGATATAATATAACTGAATCAGTTAGGCCAAACTATTATCAGTCAGGTCGGTAATGACCGGGGGAAATTATATGAGTATTGTCCATTGTGTGTATGATACAACTTTGTTTATCATTCTGTGCCACACACTATACAGTCTGTATTTAACTCAACACACTGTACCTGCCCCTTGACCTCGGAGGGGAAGAAAGGATATTGTCAAGGATAGTGTCATAAGCTGATAGCAAGGTATGGTGATCACAAGCATTGTAATAAATATTGTGGTAAATTAAATTGGTAAATTGGTTAAGCAAAGCAAGTAATGCTTTTGCAATGAAGATTTAGCTATATATTAGCTAATAACTATACATATTAAAGTATAGATGATTGTTTTGCCCACCTTATTTGGTTGCCTTATCAAAACAAATGTACAGCATGTTAAAGTTTTAAATAAAGTCAAGTCAAGTCAAATCCAACAGGTCTTAATGTCAATTAATTTAGCTTTAATGTCAATTAATTTAGCTTTAACATGTTTTTTGAAACACACACACACCCACACATTCACCCCTCTCATATATACGTAACTGCCTATAACTGTACATATATTCCTTTCACACACACACTTTTCAAAATAGACACTCTTTCATATTGTGATTCATAGTGATTCTTGTTTGTTTTATGTGATCCCGGTTTTTAAGCAAACCGGATCCAGTTTCCTTGTATGTGTACATCCTGTACAAGGTACATCCTGTACAAGGTACATACTACATTGGACTCAATGATCCACAGATGTATCAAAGAAATGTATGTTTTACTGATACAAATGACCAAATTACCACAAATTCAACATGTAATGCCATTTTCTCAATAATTTTGGTCAAAACATTTGGTGTGACCCAGATCAGTCCTTGTAACGAGGACCTTGTTATCACTGGTGTATAGCCAGACTTGGCACATCTGGGGTGTCTTAGGTCAGTCCTTGTAATGAGGACCTTGTTATCACTGGTGTATAGCCAGACTTGGCACATTGGATGTGGCCCAAGATCAGACATTGTAATGAGGACCTTGTTATCACTGGCGTATAGCCAGACTTGGCACATTGGATGTGGCCCAAGATCAGTCCTTGTAATGACTTGATCAAAAATATTACAGACAATATATATATATATATATATATATAGTAAATATAATTGTATAATATATTCAAAGTATTGTTAATTGTTAATTATTATTCAAAACCTGGAAATACTGTAAATACTGTAAATAAACTAAACTAAAACTAAAACTTGGAACTTGTACTGTGTGTTAATTTAATGTGTTTTGAAACACATACCCACACATAAAATCTCAAGTGAGATTTATGAGAAAGAAAAAAGAGAAAAGAAAAAAAGTTTAAAGTATATAAACCCCTCCTAGCTATGTGATTATGCCTGACACATAGAGGTGAAAAGTGGTACTGAATTGGCTATCCAAATAGCACGTGGTAGCCTACTTTAAACTAAGTACTTATCAAAGCAACTTATCAAACTCTTCATAACACCCTGACTACTGTAATAGTAGTAATACTGACAGGCTACAATTAGTTCAATTAGTTTAACTAAAACCAAGAAGAGAGATCACATAACTTTACATCACATAAATTTCACTGTTTTACTGATTTTCACTGATTTACCTTTGTTTATTCTTCATGTGTAAAGCGCTTTGAGCTGCATTTTATGTATGAAAGATGCTATACAAATAAAAGTTTATTATTATTATTATAAACAAGCTATTTTGTGCTGGTCTCTATCAAACTTTAACTTTAAAAGTACACTTTGCGTGGAAAACAACTCCTCTCGAGCAGTTTGTGTAATTGTAATTGCATTTACCCACACTGTCCCACAATCAAACCTCTGAAAATCCCTGTCTCACCCTAACCCTAAACCCTAAACCCTAACCCTAACCCTAACCATGCTTGGTGGAGACCATTGACGTATATATTAATGGACCAAAGGAGCTCATTGACTTTGACACAGCAAAATGAAGCTCACTTCCGGATATTGTTTCATTTCGTTTGATGGGTTGAATGAATTAAATTGAATGAAATGCGGCCCCCAGCGGGTGCCGGGGGAGTTTCCGAATTTGCACTGTCTCCCTTATCGCCGTAATGCATTATGGGTAGTCAGATACTACCGGTACTTTGCCTAATGTAGCGGCTAACGTTACTTACTTTGCATTACAGCATTGCATTACATTGACTTATCTTGATTTTTGATTTAACCCCAGCGCTGGTTAGCTGTTTATAACGTGACTATATTTATAACGCTATAATGTACTCTGGTTTCTGGGCTGAATCCAATGGTCTGAATACAGAGTTAAATCTGAATACGTTAAATGGTCCACCATGTTATGGACGTTAGATGTATGGTAGCTATATAGTGACGTGTGTCTACTAACATAAGATAACATATGATAATTTGCTCAACTATTACTTGCTGCCTGATGCCTTGAGGTGTTCTTATTCTTACTGTTCTTATTATCCGATGTTTGTCGTCATTTTTCCTTGAAATGGGGGAGGGCCCGTTGACAGAAGAGACCCGTTGGCTGAGGGGGGAGGAGTTTGTGTGAATAAGTAGCGCGGCCCTATACGATTTCTGCACGTTACTAAGCATGGCATGCATGGAAGGACACGTATGTAACTATGAAAAACGACACATGCATGGCTTCTACGTTAGGAAGCCGAATAGCGTCATTAGGTGGTCACGGTAATGCAATTGTCTTTAGAACACACCCCGAAGGCGGGGCCAGCAATGGTTCAAACATATAAACCCTTGTCAACTCAACACTAAGCACTATTCCAAATTTGCGGCTACAGGGCGCTCTCGTTTTATTCAAACTTTTTTCTACAGCTCTCCGGGAAACTCCTACTCCTCCATCGGTCTCTTAGAGCGCAACGCTACTCCATATTATATTTTCACGATGACGGCTGTTAACACAGGTATGTGCGACTCGGAACGGCACCAGACTGGTGGATTTAAACTAGGCTCTGTGGGTCTGTACCGGTCGGAAGAAATCAGACTAGACACAAGCATGCAGAAGAACGCCGGCAGCAATCAGAACCTTTTGGATGTGCCGTCGAATCTTCTGGATCAGACGACCCCAGCCTACGGTGACCGAGATGCATGGGCGCCATTCCCCGGTCATGTAGAGCGGCAGCTCATGGCTGCTCCACAATTCAATCAACCAAGGATAGACGCCGCGTCGCTCGTGGCTATGCGTGCTCTTATTTCTCGATGTATAAGATCTGCTGCCTGGAAACAAGCCCGTGCCCTATGTAACGGTTGTGTAATCGAACACCCGTCCCAGATCCAACATTCATGTGTGTATGCGTTTGATGAAAATATATATGGATTGTACACAAAAGAAATCTATGACTCAGTTTTCAGGCCTCCACTACGATTTGCTCTACGCCGGCTCGTGTGTTTGATCAGCTCTGTGCCCCACCCTCACGAAAAATTGCTCGGCGCTGCAGAAGCCATTATGGCAGACCTCTACCAATGTCCAAATACAGTCGAGTGGCGTTGTGACGAATTTGACCCTGATGGCTCTAAGCATGAAGAATTCCTTAAAGAGTGTTTTCATATCTGGTGTGCTCCACCCACTCACCTCGAGTGTCGACGTGTTGACTTCTAGTCCTATAAACCAAACGATCGTTGGGTAAAGTTGAAACTGATTTTTTCTTTGATGATGTGGTGTTTTTTCTCTATTATTGTACACTTTTTCTTTTCGTCAAGTAGGGCGTGTTTTATAAAAAACTAGACTATCAACTATTATACACGCCTCTAATGATCATACTTTTAGAAATCATGTCCAGTTTGTAAGATATAATGTATCTGAATGGGATGAGATAGTGTTATTGTGTCATAGAAGAGACGTGTCTGTTCACAAAGTGTTGAGCTCATTTTTAACGAGTGATGATAATGTATTCAGTTTAGGACATTTAATTGTGTTAGTGGTATTTCTTAATGATGTGTGTAGCTTAAACAATAAACGTTTAATAGATGAGGTATTACTGTATTTGTGCGATAATCATTTAAGTGTGTGTATACAATATTTGAGTATGATTGATAAGAAAAAATGTTTATGTGTAACCGATAATGAAAATAAATGTATGATGATGTTTGTATTATACTTTAAACTTTCTTTTCTCTTTTTTTCTTTCTCATAAATCTCACTTGAGATTTTATGTGTGGGTATGTGTTTCAAAACACATTAAATTAACACACAGTACAAGTTCCAAGTTTTAGTTTTAGTTTAGTTTATTTACAGTATTTACAGTATTTCCAGGTTTTGAATAATAATTAACAATTAACAATACTTTGAATATATTATACAATTATATTTACTATATATATATATATATATATATATTGTCTGTAATATTTTTGATCAAGTCATTACAAGGACTGATCTTGGGCCACATCCAATGTGCCAAGTCTGGCTATACGCCAGTGATAACAAGGTCCTCATTACAATGTCTGATCTTGGGCCACATCCAATGTGCCAAGTCTGGCTATACACCAGTGATAACAAGGTCCTCATTACAAGGACTGACCTAAGACACCCCAGATGTGCCAAGTCTGGCTATACACCAGTGATAACAAGGTCCTCGTTACAAGGACTGATCTGGGTCACACCAAATGTTTTGACCAAAATTATTGAGAAAATGGCATTACATGTTGAATTTGTGGTAATTTGGTCATTTGTATCAGTAAAACATACATTTCTTTGATACATCTGTGGATCATTGAGTCCAATGTAGTATGTACCTTGTACAGGATGTACCTTGTACAGGATGTACACATACAAGGAAACTGGATCCGGTTTGCTTAAAAACCGGGATCACATAAAACAAACAAGAATCACTATGAATCACAATATGAAAGAGTGTCTATTTTGAAAAGTGTGTGTGTGAAAGGAATATATGTACAGTTATAGGCAGTTACGTATATATGAGAGGGGTGAATGTGTGGGTGTGTGTGTGTTTCAAAAAACATGTTAAAGCTAAATTAATTGACATTAAAGCTAAATTAATTGACATTAAGACCTGTTGGATTTGACTTGACTTGACTTTATTTAAAACTTTAACATGCTGTACATTTGTTTGATAAGGCAACCAAATAAGGTGGGCAAAACAATCATCTATACTTTAATATGTATAGTTATTAGCTAATATATAGCTAAATCTTCATTGCAAAAGCATTACTTGCTTTGCTTAACCAATTTACCAATTTAATTTACCACAATATTTATTACAATGCTTGTGATCACCATACCTTGCTATCAGCTTATGACACTATCCTTGACAATATCCTTTCTTCCCCTCCGAGGTCAAGGGGCAGGTACAGTGTGTTGAGTTAAATACAGACTGTATAGTGTGTGGCACAGAATGATAAACAAAGTTGTATCATACACACAATGGACAATACTCATATAATTTCCCCCGGTCATTACCGACCTGACTGATAATAGTTTGGCCTAACTGATTCAGTTATATTATATCCAGTTTTTTATTCCGGTTGAAGATTTCACAACCTCAATCTTGTTACTTTTGTACATCAGTACAGAGTACTGACTAACAGTTCATCATAGTTCTCAAAGTCAAATGTAAAAATAATGACAGAGTAGAACTCTGACAGAGTTCTACAGATTATTACACGCTACATATTATTTATGTACCATAACACGTCTTGTGTAGTAGCATAGCATGCTGCCACCACTTGTCATAAACTGTTTACTGTTTAGACATTGCTTCTAAGCCTGACAAAGACAATGATGACGCACCAAGAGGTACAGAAAATCATTGACACAGCCAACTGATATGAAGGCTTGTATGTATGACACACTTACAATCACCTGAAATTACACATTGGGTAATTAGAACCGCAAATCACATGCCATTAAAAACAACCCACTTGTAAGTATGCATGTATGAAAGATTGCAACTATGCAATAACTTACAATAACCTGAAATTACACATTGTGTAGGCCAATTAACTGTTTTAAAAATGTTTTACGTGACGTGTAAAACATTTCAGCACATCAGAACATGAAAACCCCTGTTTGACTATTATGTGTAACTAATATGTATATATGCAGCACACATTTCAGCAAGTCAGAACATGAAAAACCATGTTTGACTATTATGTGTAACTAACATGTATATATGCAGCACACATTTCAGCAAGTCAGAACATGAAAAACCATGTTTGACTATTATGACTAACCCATACGGTAGAGGCATATATGGATATATGCAGCATACATATATGTGATGCATGTACTTTTGGGCCAGGTCTATGAAACCAGCCCAATATTGTAACACATAGTGGCTGACATTAGTGGTACAGACGACCCTTGCAGGCACCAGGATAAGGGTTTGGTAAACAAATCTGACAATCTGCGTTCATTCAATCACAGTCCCTATAGGTACTATGAATTTCACTCAAGTGCTTGTGTAAATTCACTGTCTAGAAATTGTTAGAAATGGCCAAAGTTACAACTGATCCAAAATTATGTTTGAAGCAAATAGCAAATGGTGGAACTAAAGTTACTTCTGTGTAGTAATCACTACTTCTGGATATTGGATGTTGGATATTTTGCATGAGAGAACGCCAAATTAGTGAATCAAATCAATCTAGATTCTAGATTGATATTGACCCCACATCTTAGAAACGCCTAATGTTTGGAAAGTGTAGTGGGGAAGAGTTGTTGTGTTTGATGTGTGTTAATGTTTGGAAAGTGTAGTGGGAAAGAGTTGTTGTGTTTGATGTGTGTTAATGTTTGGAAAGTGTAGTGGGAAAGAGTTGTTGTGTTTGATGTGTGTTAATGTTTGGAAAGTGTAGTGAGAAAGAGTTGTTGTGTTTGATGTGTGTTAATGTTTGGAAAGTGTAGTGGGAAAGAGTTGTTGTGTTTGATGTGTGTTAATGTTTGGAATGTGTAGTAAGAAAAGAGTTGTTGTGTTTCATGTGTGTTAATGTTTGGAAAGTGTAGTAAGAAAGAGTTGTTGTGTTTGGTGTGTGTTAATGTTTGGAAAGTGTAGTGAGAAAGAGTTGTTGTGTTTGACATGTGTTAACATTTGGAAAGTGTAGTGAGAAAGAGTTGTTGTGTTTGACATGTGTTAATGTTTGGAAAGTGTAGTGAGAAAGAGTTGTTGTGTTTGACGTGTGTTAACGTTTGGAAAGTGTAGTGGGAAAGAGTTGTTGTGTTTGATGTGTGTTAACATTTGGAAAGTGTAGTGAGAAAGAGTTGTTGTGTTTGATGTGTGTTAATGTTTGGAAAGTGTAGTAAGAAAGAGTTGTTGTGTTTGACATGTGTTAATGTTTGAAAAGTGTAGTGGGAAAGAGTTGTTGTGTTTGATGTGTGTTAACGTTTGGAAAGTGTAGTAAGAAAGAGTTGTTGTGTTTGACATGTGTTAATGTTTGAAAAGTGTAGTGGGAAAGAGTTGTTGTGTTTGATGTGTGTTAACATTTGGAAAGTGTAGTGAGAAAGAGTTGTTGTGTTTGACGTGTGTTAACATTTGGAAAGTGTAGTGGGAAAGAGTTGTTGTGTTTGATGTGTGTTAACGTTTGGAAAGTGTAGTGAGAAAGAGTTGTTGTGTTTGACATGTGTTAATGTTTGGAAAGTGTAGTGAGAAAGAGTTGTTGTGTTTGATGTGTGTTAACGTTTGGAAAGTGTAGTGAGAAAGATAAAGTCTCACAGTAAATTAACCAATTCTGTGTGGAGGACTAGTTAGTTACTATTAAAATAATCATATAAAATACGTAAAATAAAAACAATGGGTTTTGTTGGGTTGTTAAGATGTTTGTTCACGTTCCAAGATTCATATTCAATCCATATTTTGAAATAATACCCGTAGGTCGCGGATATCCGGGGTCTGGGTTGTACCAAGAGAATGGGGTTGTTCGTCTTACAGCCTACATAGGATTGTAACAAGCCATTTGATTAGTAGCATTTCAGGCAGAGAACTGCATTTAGAACATGTTAACTCATGTCACCTATGGTGCCAACATTTTACGACGCAAAGCAACGTAGTTCGCATGGGTACAAACTCTAGTAGTCATCACATAACATTGTAGATAACTAATATCGCGTAGCATATAGCCTAAGTAATCTCCAAAAACACAATGTTGAAACACACTAGTGATCAAAATTATCATGGTGATGCGACGTCACATCACAATTGGATCCAGAGTGGGGGAACTCTGGTCTGTTTGAGGGTCGGTTAAACGACATAGTCATACACCAGTCTGTATTCATTCGTTTTCAATTCAAACCTGAAATTGAAACCTCAATCTGTATTGATCATATTTAATTCAAAGCTTAATAGGCTTATAGCCTATCAAAAAAACATCATGGTGATGTCACAATTGGATCCGGAGTGGGAAAAATCTGTGACCTGGGATGTGATCTGCAATGTTTCAATGAGAAAACCTGCCCACAATCTAACGCGCGCTATGTTTGTGGCTGTGTTTGGGGGCTGGCTGTGAATATGTCTGTCTGTGTGTGTGTGTGTGAGTGGGTGGGTGGGTGTGTGTGTGTGTGTGTGTGTGTGTGTGTGTGTGTGTGTGTGTGTGTGTGTGTGTGTTGCGCGTAGGGAATCTACAGAATAGCCTTGGGAATACATTAGTAGGCTATACTAGCTAAGATAGCCTACACAACATGCAATTATGGAATATTTGCATGTACAACATGCAATTATGGAATATTTGAATGGTGGATACATTGTACATTGTATTGTACATACATATAAGTGGGGCATGGGAGGAAAAAACTGTGGGGGCTCTATGGGTGAGTCAGAGAAATACGTGAGCAAGCAGCTATTCATAGCTTTCAAAGGGGCGTTACGTGCTGCCGGGAACGCCCCTGATCTCCCCGCTATTCGTAGCTTTCAAGGGGTGTTACTTGTTGCCGGGAACACCCGCTTGACGGTCAAAAACAAACAAGTTTATATTTATAACTGAGGTGATTGTGAAATCGATTGTGAAATCGACAGAACACCGGCCGTGGTAATAGACAAATAAAACGTGGGGGATGGGGTGGGATGGGCTGGCATTGGAAGCCTGGGGGTGGGGGTGAGTCAGAGAAATACGTGAGCAAGCAGAGGAATCTGTCATTGGTGGTGGGGCTGAGATAGAGAAACACCAGTGAGCAGAGGAATCTGTAGGCTAGTTTAGTAGCTCTAAAATGGGCCAAATGTATTTGGCCGAGATCAAAAAACTGTAGACAGTGGAAATGGTCTCCGCTGTTAACAAAATATTAGTCTCAGATCCTAAAATGGGCCAAAATGCATTTTGGCCGAGATCAAAACTTTGCTCTGGCCGACCCGGTGGCTTTATACACGTTGTCAGGCTGTCTGTGTGATGCGCACAATATTGCAACACCCACAAGATGGTCTAGCTGATATGGAGGAAATGGAGAAGTGCCCTTTGGAGAACAAGTGAAATAAAGCATTTTTGTTCAAAATGGCTTTAAGCACAGGGCGAAATGGAGAAGTGCCCTTTGCAGAAGTACTGAAAAAATGACTTTCCCAAGAAAGGTGTTTTTAAAACACAAGGCAAAAAAATGGAGAAGTGCACTTTGCAGAAGTACTGAGAAATTGATTTTTACCCAAAAAGAAGCCACGCCCCTTTGATGATGTAGGTGCCCTAAACCCCGCCCCTCGATTTTGGCGTTTTTCTCAAGTGTGGGTGGTGTAGGTATCCTATTTAACTACTTATATATATTATATATTGGATTTGATTGCAATTACAACGTTGTTATTGTCTTTTTGTTATCTTTCCTACTTCTTTATCTCTGTATATGACCTCGACCGCAACGCTGCATACAGACACTACAAATTCCTTGTATGTAACTTGCATACTGTGGCAATAAAAGTGATTTTGATTCTGATGATATCCATACGGTTTACATTGGTTCAAGACCGGTGCAGACTTGCTTTGGTCTAGTCAGCCACAGCTAGCGACTATGTACTACTATATACTTGCGCATGCCCGTTACTGCAGGAACTCTCTTTTGCTAGCAGCACATAGCCTATATAGTCCCATATTTATGATATTTCATGTGACATAGAATGCGGTGAAATGTAGTGTTTGTGTAGACCAGATTTCAACTCTCAGTTACACAATAAATTGGACAAATGCCAATTCACACACTATTATACGACGGAGTTTTAGGGCCATGCATGATGAAAAAATAAAAATTACAGGAGGATTTTCTTATTTAGTTAAAAAAAAAAAAAAAAAAAAAAAAAAACATTTTGAGAAAAAGTCGAAATTTCGTGAATAAAGTCGAAATGTCGTGAATAAAGTCGACATTTCGTGAATAAAGTCGACATTTCGTGAATAAAGTCGACATTTAAGCACCAGGCAGAAGAAGAAAAAAATCCAAGGAGCAAGTTTTTTTTTTTTTTTTTTTTTTTCAAGAATAAAGTCGAAATGTTGAGATTAAAGTCGAAATTTCGTGAATAAAGTCGACATTTCGTGAATAAAGTCGACATTTAAGCACCAGGCAGAAGAAATGTTAAAAAAAAAAAAAAAAAAAAAAAAAACATCAAAACAAGTTGAGCGACTGGAAGGAAGGAAGCTGCTTGACGGTGCACTGTGCATCCACTCTCCATGTCCGACTCAGTGGTAGCGTATATCCTTGGAATATGAACGTGAGTTTCAACTGCATTCAAGCTGTATCATATCATAAACGTAAAGTATATTCCTTTATGCGTTTAACAATAACGTTTACTGACCTAACAGAATTCAATTTGTAAACCCAGCCACCCCACATGGTAGCTAATAACGCTAGCTAACTACAGAAACTCTCTTTCAGTCTTGACAGTAGCTATCAAATCCAGAACACAGTTCCCTGGACCTGGCAAACATGTCGGTCATCGTGACAGATTTTCTACGAGACCGGGGTGTCCCTGAGGAAGCCCTCACACTAATGGAGGAGCAGAAGGTAGGCTGTTGTGCACAGATATGCTACAGAAGTCAAGTTGACAGGTTAGCCACGTATCCCTAAAGGTTAGCATAGCAAAATGAATGAATGTATTCTATGAAAATACTATGGTGTAGCCTCGACGCGAGACTCAGCCTTCATTCTTGAATGCACGTTGGGTAATGGTGTAGAAGCCATTTGAACTTAAATATTGATGTATTTGTGTAGGCTGTTATAGCTTATTGTCGCCACAAGGGTGTAGTATAGATCCATTCACTTGATCATCACATTTAGCAACCTTTCAGAAAAGTACATCATATTAACTAGGGTATGATGGTCTCCATTCCATGTGATTTAGGTCCTGTCAATATAAAATCCAGGTTTCATTTGCATTTCGTACTCCTGCTTTTTCGGCCACCATTCTTAATTAGGAAACTACTAATTTAAAGTTGTGGATGTGTGGCTATTTATGATTTATGATCGGATATTATAACAATAATGCATAATAGGAGGTGAATAAAAGACTATGCAGTGAGATCCATACATACTTTGACAGATTGATTTTTTATTTTTGCAGGGGAAGGAGTTCAATATTGATTACTTTGGATGTGAGATGATGCCACAGAAATAGAACATGGTTAATTACCTATTAATTAGTTAATAGGGGAGTTTTCAAAGTCTGAGACTGTGGCGCCTCCACTCAGACACAGCTTGGAAAAGGTGCCCTTAGTGTACTTGCTTAGTTTCACATAATTCCTGGATGCCTATGGGATCATTATTGTTATTTGAGCCAAGATAGCCCAATATACTGTTTGACATAAATTTAGACTTCACCAAATACATAAAAAGGTACCATGTCTGAAGGCATTTATCGGTATTAGTTTCTGTCTCTGGGAAAATTCACCCAAACTACTGTATCTCTGAACTATCTCATTAAACAAATCACAAACATTTAGGCTATTCTATGTGATCTCTTTTTGGTAACCAATGTAATATTTTTTCACTTCCAATCACTGAGCCGCCCCTGAAACTGTTTGGACCCCTTGCTGGCGAGTCCTGTCTCCTACTTTGAAAACATCAGAGTTAATATACCACTAATGTCATTCCATGGAGGACATTTGAGTTAGTACACACTGCCAGCTTTAATTTGTTTTTTTTTCAGCTATAAAAATGGACAGCTTGTCCATTTTCTAAAGTTGTACTAAAATAGGGATGGACACAAGTAATCAAGTGCATTTATTTAGGAACCGACTTGACCAGTACAGTAACCAAAAATGTTATATTACTTAGGTTAGACAATTCCTGAATCTTACAGTTAAGGGTGAAGGTGGTGGCACTGTCAACACAGTGTACCTATTCTGTTTAAGATTTCAGAGTCTTTTGGGCTGCAGTATGGTGATGTACTCAGGCTCTGTATCTTCCAGAATTTTCATTTTATTTTTTAAGTACTAATTCTTGATTTCTCACGCCTCGTGCACATCTACAATGGCAAAATCGCTTTTCCGCCTCGTCACAGCATTTTGTGGGCGTGGAAACCAGCTTCCAGCTTGGAGCTGTAGCCTGTCAGGTCGAGGTACACAGGAGGGTGGGGGGAGGAAATGTGTAGGAAGAGCTGTCATTGGGTAGCTTTAACGAAAGGTCCCGCCCTAGTCCCGCCCCGCGAGCGTGAAGCCGCTCGGAGACAAGCCGCCTCTAGTCTGCGACAGCGAAACGCTGGGCGGTTCCAGCGGCAGGGGGCGCGAGGTTGAAATGGACCAATCAGACGAGGAAGTAGACCAAGACAGCCTATCAAGATGCAGCGTCAAAGCGGCTTTCACAGGAGGCATGCCGCCGAGCGTTTCATGATGTGCACATACCGTAAAAGAGGAGGACCTCTAGCGCGTCCTTACATAGAGAATGAATTGCAGAAAGACACTGGAAGCTCCAAAAACGCGTTTGGACTGAATGTGGCCTTACTATGTTATCATGTGTTACTGGACAGACACACTAACTTTTCAGTCTGTGCCATTTTACATAGCCTATAGTGTGCTGTGCCAGTGCTGCAGTTTATATTTTTCTATTCTGTTTTCAATGAGACAGGCAAAGGACCTGTCTCAAACATTGACTGATATCACAGGTTGTTGTGAAGAGTGCAATGTACATGGCTATATAATTTGTAAAGAGTGTAAAGAAAAATATTGTATTAAGAGATACATAGAGATAGCCTACATCAGTGGTTTCCAAACCTTTTGTGCCCATGGCACACCAAATGGCATGACAAAATCTCAAGGCACACCTATTGGGCCCTATTCTCCCACAAGCCTTCGGCGCTAAAACGGGCCTTAAACGCAAAAAAACGTGCCTTGCGCCTGTTTTGGGACGATATCAATATGGCTTTAGGCTGCCAAATGCGCTTTAGGCCGAATGGGCGTGGCGCAGCCCCAGAATGGGCCAAAGTGGGCGTGTCGGCCTTAAATCTCGGCGTACTGATATCTTGGCACCTGCCTTAAATTTAGCGCTTTGCGCCTTTGAAAACCAGGCCTATTCACTGCGCCAGTGCACTTGTGCCTCTCCCCTGTCACCCTTCTCTGTCTCTCTCTGAAACCAGGCGTATTCAGTGCGCCAGTGCTCTTCTGCCTCTGAGTCACCCTTCTCTCTCTCTCTCTGACTCCCTCGCTCAAACAGACACAACACATAGCAGCCACGCAGCACCCAGCTTCCCATAGGAAATAGCAGTTGTAAGTTTACTGCCTGTGAATGTCCACTCCCAGCATGCAATTGGGTCCTCCATTTCGCTACTAAATAGAGCCGAAATAGATATAAAAGGTAGATCTAAAATAATGTGTAATGGTAAGACAACCTGCAATTGTCGAACATTTCAATATTGGACCAAATAAAACATGAAATGAAACACCACCCTATGTGAAACATATATGTCCTCTTGAGCCTATATATACCCTGTGTGGATTTAACGTGATTTAGGTAAGTGACAGCGGAACGCGCTTCGGAAGCTTCTACTGTCATCTGCTATACTGTGATGTGCGCTCCAATAACTTCGCCCTACTCCACATTTAGTTTTACAATAAAAACACATTTATGCAATGACTTTACATAATGTAGGGTATATTTATGTGCATCATTCTACCTGCAGCAGGGGAGAGAAAACGATATCTTTCTGGACAAACTTTCACCAATCTAATAGGCTATATTTTTCTAGCTGATGCGTTTAGTACATTATTTTCACTTTGATCTTGCTATAGTGTAGCGTATTTACATGCTTGCAGTATTGAAACTGCAGTTAGATTGGTTTGAGAAGCATAATAATATGGAATAATAGCCTATAATGCAGACAGACAGGCTGGATGAAGAGAGGGGGGGGGGGGGCAGAGCGTTTGGCTTTCGTCTGGTTTTGCGGGATCACTGGAATTGGAGCTAAAAAGGCAAGCGTGCGATTCGTTTATTGCACTTATCCAATGAGCATGACGGTGCATAATTTTACGCCTAAAAGGCGTGGTTGTAATGCTTTGGGCTGCATCTAGCGCCAGCACGACGATATCAAGTGCGCCTTTCCACGCCCACTGCTTTGATCTGCGCCTGCCGCTCGGCCTAGAAACTGCGCCGATGCAACGATAGGGGCCATATAGCCTAAGTCTATCGGTGCAAAATAGCCTCTATTACTCTTATCACTCTAAATGCTTTTTTATTTACTAATGTCAAATACAATTTGACAAAATATATTACTCTAGGAATTAATTTGAAACTTTGCAAAATTACTACATCAAAGCAGCAACACACCCACTTTTTGTATAGTTTAAGGCTATATTTGCAATTGCAATAATGCAAATATAGCCAATATAGCACACCTGTGTGCCTTGGCACACCATTTGGGAACCACTGGCCTACATTATGGCATTGTTCTATCACAGAGAGACATTCAGTTAATATGGCGTTATTCTTATAACACAGAAACATTCAGTTAATATGGTGGTCTTCTAACACCAGAGAGACACATTTCAAAAGGTGTCCTTCAATCCCACAGTGACTGTTAAGGGTGTTACTAAACCTTGAATTTGTGAATGTGATCAACCTTGTGGACATTCTGTTTCTTATCCATTAGGTATCGAGTATCGTATCTGTATCGAGTATCAAAGCAGATATTTATGGGTTATCGTATTGTTTAAAAAAATCCATAATATCCTGCATCCCTAAACACAAACAGGGAAAAAAGGTGGAAAATCAGATGACGGCTTATATGTGTTCTGTTGATTGGTAAAATGTGTATGGGTATACATGGGTGACGATCCCATGCCCCAGCTGTATGCCAGGTTTCGACCTGGCCTTGTTTTTCTATTTGCCAGCATGGGTGTGAAATGGGTCTGAAATTGCATTCATAATGGTCTTAAAAAGTCTGAAGTGTAACGTGCAGTAACTTAATTGGAATATGTTACAAATTACATTTTAGGGCATGTATTTAGTCATCTGTAGTGGGATACGTTTTGAAAAGCAACCCTCCCAACACTGCTCCTGAAAGTCCAAACCAAGGCTCTTGTGTTGTTACATTGTATACTGTATACAATGCAACAAATGTATAATGCATTTGATACATTTTATACAGTATACAATGTAACATGTATAATGCATACAGTACATTGTATCCTGTATATATAATGTAACCAATTTGTAATGCAATAAATAAATAATAAAGGCTATTGTATCATTACATTGTATACATTATACAATGTAACAAATGTTAAATACATTTGTTACATTGTATACAATGTAACATAATACATTAATTTGATCTGGTTAGCTTTGCTTTCACATTGCAGCCCACCATGTTGGTGTGAGTGAAAGCTCGAAGTTTAGCTTTGTAGGCTATGAAAAAAGTTGTCCTGTTAAAAAAAACTCAAGGTCCTGTAATCTGTTACATTTTCTAGAGGTAATGGCCATTATGATTTCCACTATGCAGACAAAACTGACAGAATCATGGATGGACCGAATCATGGAATTTGGTAGACTAATGAAAATGGAATCAACTGTAAAACATGGAATATTGCAAAAATTTCCATAATTTGGCTGAAATTGATAAAAGTAGATCTAATTGATCAAAATCAAAAGACCTAATACTTATTGTAGTATTTGATTTCATAATTGTAAAATAGGCCTAGAGAAATAATTAAGTTTTCGATTGGGGTGTTTTGAGAAGGAGGTATTGCATGGTTTTCACTTTGAGAAATGTGGAAAGGGCTGTCTGAGAGAGCCAAGTCAGCAAAAAAAGAAGATCCTAACCCCCTAGATTAAAATTAAAATGGAATTTGGGGAAAAATAAAAATGATTTCATATGGCCCTATTATACATAAAAAAATAATACATGTAATAAACTTTATTTGCATAGCACCTTTCATAACATAAAATCCAGCTCAAAGCACTTTACAGTGAAACCTATGTAAAAACAACAGTAAAAGGGCGATATTAACAAAAGTAGTAAAAGCAGTAGAAAAAGCATAAACGTGATATTAAACAGTAGTAGTAAAAACAACACAATACATGATAAAAAGAAATTTTTTTAATGAATTAAAAGCAAGGGTATAAAAATAAGTCTGCTTCTTAAAACTATCTTGGTGCTTCTCTCATGTGAATGGGCTGCTTCTAGCCTGGTAAACCACCCAGTCACGTGAACTCTAATTTCATAAAATGGTTTACATGCTTTTTGTAGTTGTCTTTCAGTATGTTAAGCAGGCCAGCACCAGAGGACCTGAGGGAGCGCCTTAGAATTTATTCAGACAAGCAGTCAGGTATGATGATGCTAAACCATGTAGTGCTTTAAATACAAACAAAATAATTTTAAAATCAATCCTCAATGCTACAGGAAGCCAGTGCAAAGATGCTAAAATTGGAGTGATGTGATCTCTCATTTTTGTTAAAACCCTGGCTGCCGCGTTCTGTAAAATTGCAGCCTATCAACACTTTTTCTTGGGTAGACCCCTAAAAAGTCCATTGCAATCGTCAAAGAGTCACGAGAAGATGAATGCATGAGTCAACTTTTTTGGCATCTTCCAGGGAGAGGTCAGGTCTAATTCTAGTGATATTTCTTAGGTGAAAAAAGGCAACCTTCCTAACATTGTTTGTATGCTTCCCTCTTCTGCTGTATAATACTGTAGACACACTTTCAGCCAAAACAAAAATAATTTATTTGTTTCACCACTAGATGGCACTATGACTCTTTAGATCTCCATGACTTGGGACTGGGCTCCATAACCCTGTGATGTAAATACATTACATTATGCGTGTTGGCTGATCTGTTGCACCTGTTTTCGTTTGGCACAGTAAAACCAGTGGTGTTACGACTAAATGATCCGCGGGTATACACTGTAGGCTATATATATACCCACTAGGAAAGCTCCAGGATTTGAGTATAGGCTACCCACTTAAAAATGAGGGAGAGAGAGGGAGAGTTCAAGATCTGCATCCCATAGGCCAGTACTTCTCAATCCTTTTCATATCAGAGACCCTAATTTAGTCCACATCATCAGAGCCACAGACCAGCTGATGATATGTTGTCTCTCACCCAAATCTGAGGATATTTCTAGGGACGCTTTCGTCCAGAGTTCCATGACTGTATTGTAGATAGAGAGATAACAGGTAAACTATCATCACAACAGTCATTCTGCTACATTATCTAACTCTGTTCACTTCTTGTAAATTAAACAACAAATAGGCTAATAATGAAATAATAATAATAACAATTCATCCATTTGCTGGGGATCCCCCCCATCAGCGTTGACGTCCAACGCTGATGAAGGCTTGAGGCTGAAACGTTCGTTGTGTGCCGTCCCAGGTGACTTATTACATTTCTCAAAGGACATTTTTGAGCGCTGGCCTATACTTCTTCTATAACCCTTGTGACTTTGTGTGGCCCTGCACCTTAATGCAACTCGATTTTTGAGTGTGCTCGCATTCGGTGAGTTTTTACTGAATCAAAACTGACACACGCGCACGCACGCACGCACGCACGCACACACACACACACACACACACACACACACACACACACGCCAACATTAGGGTGTAAAAAAGAGGGTCAATTTGAAAATGTTTTTTCCCCTTGCCAAAATTTTGCATGACATGGTTTGTACCATTTGATGCCTTAGGTCAGGGGTGCCCACACTGCCCAAGCATCATGATCTACCGCTAGATCTCGGGCCATCAATAAGTAGCTCGCCAAAGAAATCATTTTTTGTTATGCATAAAATAAATTCCTTGTGTGTAGCTAACTCAGTATCTACAGTATTTAACATGATTACAAAAATAATAAACAATATTATACTGTTAAGATGTGCTAAATATGGCTACTTGGGGGGGGGAAGTAGCTTGTGACTAGTTTTATTTTAAGTATCTCTAACCCTAAAAAGTTAGGGTACCCCTGTCTTAGGTCTTCTAGTTTCAGATGACATTAGAAACTTCACTCAGAGCCCACAGCCTCTGAACGTAGATTTTCAAAATTGTGACATTTCCCCAAATATCGCAATATTTCCGAAAATCGGTCCAAGCCTACTCCGTACTCCGTAGTATATGAAAAAAGTGTCAGTAAATTATTATTATTATTTTTGTCTGGTGGACCACCAGGCGGAGCCCCACAAACCAATCACTGCTATAGGGCACGATTTTGAGTGGTTATTGTGTCATGTGTTTGCCCTGGTATGAGTTTGCATCCCTGCATGTGTTAAAAAAACAAACACCTCAAGGTCATGTCATCTGCTACATTTGGTTAATAGAATTGCAAGTGTCTACATAGATAGACACAATTTTTGCCAAAACAAAAATTACTTATTTTTTCACCACCAGATGGCACTATGACTCTTTAGATCTCCATGACATTGGGCTGGGCTCCATAGATACCATTTTGATGATGTAAATAAATGACAGTAGGCATGCTAAATAGATCTGTTGCACCTGTTTTCTTTGGGCAAAGTAAAGCATGTTGGATAGAGCGTAGTGGGACTGCCATTTATTTTCTGTGGGTTTGACTTTTACAAAACAGTGGTGTCCAGTGAGCCTGTAGGAGCACTTTTTATTTTAACATGTGCTTGAGGGAGATGAGGTCCCTTAACCTGCTGCAGTTTTGATCAACTTTTTTCTGAAATGTCTCCCTAGTTGTACTTGGCCAATCTCCCACCCCCCCGGTTCCCCTCCCCGACCGACCTGCTAGTGCAGCAACCAGGACTTATTATGAACATACAATTGAATTTTACATTTTACAATTTTAGTAAAGAAAGAGGATCTGAATCAGCAGGTCAGAATTTTAACAAATCAGAACTTGTTACTTTGTTACAGAAGCCGTTATGCCACCATGACAGTCTCCCCGCATCTCCAAAACGGTATAGTTTAGAATAGGACTGGGCGATAAAACGATAGCAATATATATCGGCGATAGAGACGTCATCAATACAATAAAACAATTGTTCGATAGGACGTTCGATAGGAGTTCGATAGGAGTTCGATAGGTCTCTGTGGGAAACCCCCTCGTCTGACACAAGCTGCTTTTGGCTCCAAATAACCAAGATGGCCAAATAACCAAGATGGCCAAATAACCAAGATGGCCAAATAACCAAGATAGCGAGGGAAACTCTTCAAAATGGGAGTCCACAAACTAATGGGTGATGTCCCGGTGGGTACTAGAGGTGGGAATCACAAGTTTAATCACGATACAATATATCGATTCTTTGGATACAATATTTGCTGATATCACAAAGTCTGCCGCGATACAATTTCAATTCAATTCAATTCAGGGGCCTGGGGTTGATATGAGACCATATCATGTGCCCATTTAACACAACCATTTACATGTATATCAACTCGCAAAAAGCAACTAAAATATGATTTGACAATTTTGTTTCAGAGCTCTTCCAAACATTTAAATGAAAAAAAAAACAAATTTCTTTTTAATACAGAAGTATAAAAATAGACGACTCTAAAGTGCCACATTTGTCATGTTTAAGTGATTTTGATCAGTTAACTTAATTATTTTGATCAGTTAACTTAATCAAAGAGCCCTTGATCACCTTTGAATTATGAACATAAGCCATGATGCATATCTATGCTTTATCAATGTTTTTACTTTCAATTGATACACAAACACGATACAATAGCCGTGATGTATCGATATACAGTATCGATGTATCGTCCCACCCCTAGTGGCTCCGTCCATATTTTTAGACAGCCTATTGTTATTATAGATTGTAGACACGCCCCCTTTGCCATAAGGGTCACATTCCACTATGGCGTCAGTTGCAGTTTTGCGAGCAGGGGATTTTAAGGTACTGGGTCATAGAGACACTCACACAAACACACGCATGGTAGCCCGACAGGAAGTGCTCCTGAGCTGACTTCCTGTCCTGACCCTTATTGTCCCGGGGTCGCTGTGGCGATGGTCCGGAGGGGAGGGGCTTGTTTCCGAGGGCAACCGCCACCCTGTCACTCTAACCGACACACATCCTGAGAGCGAGGGAGAGAAAGAGAAACAGAGAGAGAGAGAGAGGACTTTTTTTAAACCACATCCAAGGATGGCCTCAGCTTCAGCAATTTATTTTGGCCATCAAACTAAAGTAAGGTTTGGGCCTCGCAGGCCTCCATCAGAGCATGACTGTGTGGTCGTGTCCAGTGATCTCAAACTCTTTCGGCTTCAGTTCCCCCTTTCCCTGATTTGTGAATCCATGGCCACGTTTAGACGCTCTCTGCGGCAAACTGTCGCTGAGTTCTGGCCTTTGATTCTGCGTTTATATACAGCGTTTATATACAGCGTTTATATACAGCGTTTATATACAGCGTTTATATACAGCGTTTGTGATAAAGATTCACGTGCAGACTGGATGTCGGCACCAACTCCGAGCAGCGTCAAGTGAGCCAGAATGCCCCCACACTGGATACCGGAAGCAGTCTCCCCGCATCTCCAAAACAGTATAGTTTAGAATAGGGCTGGGCGATAAACCGATAGCAATATATATATATATATATATATATATATATACGGTTTTAACTTGACAACAAAAACATTCTAAATTGAACCCCCGCTCACTTCCTGTTGCAGTGTTTGCTATGGACATAAAAGAAAAAAAAACATTCAAGTGCAGGACCGACCATTCCGTGAAAAGCGTCTATACAGCTGAGCGGCGAAAACAAAAGTAACGATGTCGAGTGAATATTTCTGCAGTTTGCCGAATGCTGTGGGGTTGCGCTCTGTTGAAAACCGTCTATACATATATATAGGGTCATATATATATATATATATATATATATATATATATATATATACGTCATCAATACAATAAAAAAAATAGTTCAATAGGAAAATATGAAAAAATCTCCCTTGTTAATGGAGCGTGCTACGAGTTACACGGAAACAGGCAATCATTTAACAGACAGGTCAGCCAAACCCTGCGTGCACCCGCCCCAGCTCATAAACAGCCAATCATATCCCTTGACAATGGGCAATGTTAGTGATGGGAACAGCAGGTTTGGTCTCACCCGGCATCACACCACCACACGTGAAACAACAACACAGGAAGAGACCATATAAGTACGGGGGGAGAAGACGTGGAGGAGATTGTCAATAAAAGGGACGCAGAAAGCAGAACACCGTTGTCTGTAAACGTTACAAAGAATTCAATGTGAGTGACTTTCAATTCATGTTATAACGTAAATTGACAACGTATTAACACGGGTTCCATATTACCGTTGTTGAGCCCGCGGGACATGTGCGACCGGGACATTAACGTTAATGTTACACAACAATTTCACAAATGTGGGCGTCTGCAACGTTACTCTGCGGAATGCGGGGCCGCTCATTCACTGAATCACCTAACTTTAACGTTAAACAACCCTGAAATACACGTTACCAAACGTTTGTTTTTGTTTGATAAGGCTGGCAACGCTATGTCATCAAAATAAACGTCACCACGTCTGTAAATTACTGCTTGCACTAAGGGCGTGTACAGTATGTGTGACGGTGTTACCATTACAACCTGTGTGCCTTGAAAACAATGTGGTTCAAAGTAAAGTGGTTAAATGCAAACTAGTTTTTTTTAATTAATAAAAACAGGTAATTAAAATGTATCAATAATGATCGATATCGACTGATATGACATATTTTATATCAATATAGCCTACTTTTTATCTATATCGCCCAGCCCTAGTTTAGAAGCCACAATATTGCTATAAGATTAACAACCGGGCAACCGATATCAAAGCTGGTGGTCTTTATGGAAAGAGCGTGACTCGAACTGGTTAACAGCTGGCATTTTGAGCCTGGTGAACACTTAGGGCCGGAACACACATCTTGGGCCCTATCGTTGCAGCCGCGCAGTTTCTAGGCCGAACGCCAGCCGCAGCGCAAAGCAGTGGGCGTGGAAAGGCGCACTTGATATCTTGGTATCGGCGCTAAACTCAGCCTCAACCATTATAACCACGCCTTTTAAGCGTAAAATTATGCATTGTCCGCTCATTGGAGAATTGCAGGGAAGAGACACACGCTTGCCTTTTAAGCTCCAATTCCTGGACAAATCCGGTAAAACCAGACAAAGCCAAGGGCTCCGCCGCCCCCCCCTCCCTTCATCCGGTCTGTCTATCTCCATATATAGGCTATTATTCCATATTATAATGCTTCTCAAACCAATCTAACTGCAGTTAAAATACTGCAAGCATGTAAATACGCTACACTATAGCAAGACCAAAGTGAAAATAATTTCTAAATGCATCTGATAGAAAAAAATATTGCCTATGGCTGGATGTCATGAGATTAAATGAAAGTTTGGCCAGAATGATATCGTTTTATCTCTCCTCCCCCACTGCACGATGCAACATCCTCTGAATGACACCTATCACTTTTACTGGATCTGATAACTTAATTCTATTTAATTTACAGGATTTTATTATTGAGTAATAGTATTTTATTTGGCCTATATATGCGTCCCCCCCACCCCCTGCCCACAGGCTCTGACAAATATGTTCATTCTCAATAAAATCTTCAGTAATCAATCAGAGTGACTTTAAAAGCCAGATTGGCAGCAGCTGGCCAGTGTGATCAATATGGCAGAGCACAACAGAGCCACCAAATTCACAGCTGAGGAGAAAATGGTGCTGGCGAATCAGGTGATATATCTGTCCACCATTCATTTTGAATAGCTACAAAACAACTCTTTACTGAAGTCGTTTATTAATCTATCCATTCAGGTTCAAATGTACCATCGCGCACTGTTTGGGGAGGAGAATTACCCCGCCGACGCCCCGCGCCCAGTCCTGGACCGCCTGAGTGAGCCGCCCCAGGTGGCCGTCTATGCGCTGCGCTTGTTCAGCACCTCGGACAGCTCCGCTGCCACAGACGGGGGAAACATTTGGAAATAATTATAACTTTCTATGCTTTGCACACAGAAAAAATAAATACAACAGACAATTCTGTAATGAATAGCTGTAATGAAGAGTGGGGTTTGAAGAAGCGCTACACAACAGTTTATCCAGTTTATCTCTTTCTCTCTTTTCTTTCTCTCTCCCTTTCTCTCACATTAAACGATATACATGCCTATAATGTCAATTATCTGAATGAAATAATAATACATATTAATTAGGAATATTAGTAATATTAGTAGCCTAGCTAATTTCGGGGGGGGGGGGGTAATAAAACGTAGAGCTATATTACACATAAATGGGGATTATTATGATAACCTAAACTAAATTTATGAAACTGCATTACAGCTTCACCCAAAAAGCCTGAGAAGGGTTGCAATCTTATATTCTATTGTATTCTAAAGTATTTTTTTCTATATATTGTATTCTCCATTCACTTTCCTGTCCCCGGTGCACAGAATCCTGCTTTAGGCCAGCTTTTCAAAAGCGCAAAGCGCTAAAAGTCGGCCAGGTCGGATGATGGCTGGAAGATAGTAGTACGCCGGTATTTAGCGCCGCCACGCCCACTTCGGCGCATTCAGGGACTCCGCCACGCCCATTCGGCCTAAAGCGCATTTGGCAGCCTAAAGCCTATTGCTATTTTCCCGAAACAGGCGCAAGGCACGTTTTTTTGCGTTTAAGGCCCGTTTTAGCGCCGAAGGCCTGTGGGAGAATAGGGACCCTTGCGTGTGCTGTGCGTCTGCGTGGCGTTTGCGTGTCGTTTTCATTTCGGCACCCATGTTAACAGGTTACAGCAGCCACACCACCGGCATCAGACGCGCGTCTCAAGCGCGTGTCTTGCGAGCGTGAGACGCGCGTCATCTAGAGAATAGAAGCGAAGCCTATTTTTTCCTTTTACCGCGCGCGTGTCTCTAGCGTTTCTCTACACAAATAGACACAAAAAGACATTAAAATGATATTTTACAGGGGCAGCCACAGCCAATCAAGGCTCGTTTTGATTTGAGACGAGAGGATGAGCTGAGCTCACAGCTGCAGTTCTCCTGCCCTCTGAAAACTACATAGGCTACAACGTGGCTTCGTTCCTCCCCTCCCCACCACACACACACAGACACACACACACACAAGTCATACTGCCTCGATTCTGAAGTGAGCCCAAGCGATCTTCAGTTAAAATCATCATTGTATTGTTTATAGCTAATTTAATAAAAGGTAAACTCTATAGGAAGATAGTTGGCAGACAGGCAGCAGCGCAGCAGCTGCACGCACCAGCTACGCTGCCTGTGTGGATGCCACGGGCGTGCCAGCCGCAGCAAGCACGCCACGCACACGCACACGCCACGCACATGCAAGATGTGTGTCCTGGCCGTTAGTTAGCAAACATAGCTAATGGCTAACAGCTAGCTTAAAACACTAGCTATTGACTATATACTGTATTATCTGTATTATCACATGCAATCGTCAGACCATTATGGTGTCTGACGTCATCACCCGCTTTTACCAACAGCTTTTTTTTTTTTTGCCCAAAATAAGTTAATTTGTCTACAAATAGACTGGCTAATCAACAGGGCCGGTTCCAGAACAAGATGACTAGGGATGCATCCTAGATCGGAAGGGGTGCAGATGCCCGGCCGAAGGCCGGGCCCACTCGGGTGGCCGGCCGAAGCCCGGCCGCCCGAAAAATATGACATGTTATTTTACTAAAAATAATACATTTTACCATCATTTCAAGTAGAATGATACCAGCCAAGCAAAAATATTTCAAGTGTTTCAAGTGCTTTACTGAAATATTTGGACCATATAATGATTGACAATGACAATTATCTCAACCTTAAAAGGTTACATATAGACCAAATCAGCGGGGATGTTTACATTTACTTCCGGTTACCCCTGGGTCCACACATTATAATGGCGGTGAACGGCACAAACTGACGTGTTGAAGATAAAAACAGACAAAGAAGACAAAAATGGTTTGTTCGTGTTGTGTTGTTGTTTAATATCATTCATAACAACACTTTCACTAACGTTAGTGGAGACCAGACTAGCTAATTTACCTGTTGGACCAGACCAGACCAGAGTAGACTTGAAGCTAAATTAAATTAATGCAGTAGCTCTGTCTGTAACGAGTCTGCAAAAAAACAGCGAGTTTGACAGGTGTAAACAAACGTTATTAGCTAGCTAACACTACATAAAACAAACACAGAAGAAAGGCTAGATACGTCGGACAAGCATGTTTACCAACCGTTTGAACATTTAAATTGAAAGTAGTCGGCCAAAAACAAGGAGAGGGTTTGACAGCATTTATTTGACAACACGCACATTTAAACCTGCCGCCTTCCCCAAGTGGTACGCGGAAGTAATGTTGTTTACATGGTGACGTCACGGTGATTTGGTCTATACTGTAGGTGCCAAAAAGCCATAAATTCACATCAAAGAACAAAGAAAAACAACTATTATAATTCAAGTTTAAACAGTACGTGTGCAGCTGCAGCATTTATACAAAAAAAAAAAAAAAAACATTTACTTTTCAACTGAGCATGCAGACAATTAAAATAAGGGTGCAATGCATGATTTTGCACCCCCGTAGAACTGGGCCTGCTAATCAACAGAGCAGGAACACATTAAATCATGAAAATACACTGGAGGGGCTTTAAGGGCGCCGTTACCACAGATTTCCACTCTGGAGCGTTGTCGTGTAACTACCCCCTTTACCCGACTACAACATTTTTGCTTAGAAAACTGCAAGAGAAAACTACAGCATTATGATATGATGCAATGAATGAATGAATGATAACCCACATTTTGAGGAATAACATTACAAAATAAGAAATTAGTTAAAGAGTTGCAATTAGTGCCTCCCGAGCAGATTTATTTGAACGTTTCAGCTTTCATGATTTAATCTGACATTTTTCCATTTGGCCCTTTCTCTCTCTACTCGCTTTCTTCACAAACGACGTCATGTCAAAGCTGTCGTCAAAGCTGATGTTTATTTTTCTCAGCAAGAGTCATGACCTTTGATCAGGCAGGCAAGGGTTAAGAAAGCCTAGTTAGGGGACCTAGATATCTCTCCCCTCTGTCTCTCTCCATCTCCCTCTCCCCTCTGTCTCTCTCCATCTCCCTCTCCCTCTGTCTCTCTCCATCTCCCTCTCCCCTCTGTCTCTCTCCATCTCCCTCTCCCCCCTCTCTCTCTCCATCTCCCTCTCCCCTCTCTCTCTCTCTCTCTCTCCCTCCCAATTCAATCCATGGAGATTTATTGACAGGACGTACCGGTGCACGTTACCAAAGCATAAATGAGATAGAAATAAAGTAAATGAAAATAAATGTGGTATTAATTATATAGATTCATCACATATCATATTTATGGAGAGTAAGAACAATAACTCTCATGATTATGAAACAAGCGTGAATTCACAATAGCTGTCACCAGATGTGCGAATTTCCGAAATGTACTTTTTGTGGACCAACCAACCAACCGGGTGTAAATAGCCCATGTGACTATTTACACCCCAATTTTAGAAAATTATAGTGTATTTTATATTTTAAATATAACTAACATAACCATTATTTCATTTACAAGAAGCTAACATTTAGAGAATGTAGAAGAATGGCTATTTTGATTATAGTTTCACTGTTACCTCTATATAATACTTTATATTTTTTTATTGCATTTTATTTCTGTATGGGAATTCTGGACAAAATCATGTCTAACAAAAACTAAAAATCAAAAATAATCAAAAATAAATCACAAAAATCTCCCCCATTTCAACTAATCATACATGACAGCTGTCAATCAATCTTCATTTCGAGGAGAAAATTCTGAGCAGGCAAAATGGCTGCCTAGTGCCTGTAACCTGGGCAGACTTTTCTAGCCCATAAAATGTTAATACAGTATACTTGGCATACATACATACAAACATACAAACATACAAAATAAAATGGTAATGTCTTTATTTAATGTAGAATGCGAAGACATCTAGCGCCTCCTCTGGTCGGTCGGGGCGCCTATTCGGGGCGGAAGGAAACTGGTGGGAATAGGGTGATCCTCCCACGTTCTACGTCCTGCCGGTGAAGCTCCCCGATGTCAGGTGAAAAGAAGCGGCTGGCATGTGTAGGAGGAAGCATGGTGCTAGTCTACGGCTCTTCCCAGTTCGACAGAGGGTGGAGCAGCGACCGGGGCAGCAGGGGGTAATTGGCCAAGTAGAATTGGGGAGAAAATGTTTAGTTAGATAGTTCTACTTTATTCACACAAAGGGAAGTGTGTGTGTGTGTGTGTGTGTGTGTGTGTGTGTGTGTGTGTGTGTGTGTGTGTGTGTGTGTGTGTGTGTGTGTGTGTGTGTGTGTGTGTGTGTGTGTGTGTGTGTGTGTGTGTGTGTGTGTGTGTCTTTTGTGTGTGGGTGACTCCCCAGTCAACACTGGAGTCCTTCCGCTTCCTGGGGACCATCATCAGCCAGGACCTAAAATGGGAGCTGAACATCAGAGCTCTCACCAAGAAGGCACAGCAGAGGATATACTTTGTATGGCAGCTGAAGAAATTCAAAGTGCCAAAGGCCACGATGGTGCACTTCTACACCTCCATCATTGAGTCCATCCTCACCTCCTCCATCACCGTCTGGTATGCTGCTGCCACTCTCAAAGACATTAGCAGGCTTCAGCGCATCATCCGCTGCGCTGAGAAGATAATCGGATGCAACCTGTCATCCCTGCAGGACCTGCATGCAGCCAGGACACTGAAGCGGTCTCGCAAGATCATGGCTGACCCCTCCCACCCTGGCCACAAACTCTTTAAGACACTCCCCCACGGCAAGAGACTGAGGTCTACCAAGACCAGAACCACCCACCACAAGACCAGCTTCCTCCCAACCGCCATCAGCCTCACCAACAAGGCCCGGAAACCCCTTCCACCAAGGACCTCACAAACAACCCCCCCCCCCCCCCCCATAAAACTGGAACTCATATCTAATTTAATGCCTGTTTAACTGGGACTGTAAATTCCCTGCACACTTAATGCCTATTTAACTTAGCCTGTAAATTCCATGTACATTCCAATGTAAACTCTTATTTAACTCCGACTGTAAATTCATGTAAATCCGCTGCCTATTTAACGTCTATTTAACTCAGTCTGTAAATCTCATGTAAATTCAACGTTAATTCATATTTATC